>NC_056741.1:1461171024-1461296024 GCF_019279795.1 Protopterus annectens | reverse complement strand
GCCCCTTACTGATGGCCATTTATCAGCCTCACTCTTGGTCAGTTGCCCATTTATTCTCCCTTAATTGAACGTGTGTACAACTTAAGGTGGGTCATCATTAAGGCAAATGTCACAAGTTTTGTTTAAGCTCAAACTACACTGCACATACCCAGTACTATAGTACATAGTTCTGTGTACACTGGGCATCTTCTAGGGCATGTCAATTACTTTTGTAAGGCGTGTATCCATTCAAGACTGCCTGCCCCTCTAGAAGATAACATATGGTACCATAAATTGCTCAGACTTTATTTAAAGGAGCAAATAGTTCCTGTAGGTTCACCACTATATATTTTGCAGTATTTTGCAGTATTTGACAAGCACTAGGCAATATTTTTGCCAGGTCAAAAATGTAACTGTTCAGAGATAGCAAAATGAGATGCATCTCTGATGGTTGTTAATGCTGGGAGCATTAATAATAAAGTTTTTTTATTGGAAAATTTGCTACACTCCCTCAAGATTGATGTTATTATTGTTTGTGAAACATGGTTAAAGAACAATGACCAGAAACCAGTTCTGTCAGGGTAGAAATGTTTTTACTGTAACAGACATTCTAACAAAAATCAGGTGGAGGTGTTATGATGGGGAATAAAGATAGCTATGAGACCTATGATTATTACATGTTCAATGATAAGACCAATACTATAGACTGAGTAACTGTGACAGTAAAGACAACCCTGGAACATATAACAATTGTTGGAGTATATAGACCACCAAATTCAAGGGCAGATGACCTAGAGGAGTTCATACGTTTCTTGCATGAAACACAGGAGGGAAGAATAATATTAGCTGGGGACTTAAATTTACCAGAAACAGACTAAAATAATATTGATTCAACAATGGTAGTAAGGAAATTATTCGCAGTGTATATTCAGGAACAACAATTGCTTCCAATTGTAAAAAAAGAAAACAAAAACTACCAGGGGATGGAACATACTAGACATTGTTTGTGTTCCCAAAAAAATTGCTATAACTTCAAATCAAGTGTTACCACCATTGATGTGCAGTGATCATTGGGTTATAAAGGTTAATTTGTTGCTAGATAATTTTGACAAACTGAAATCTAAGCCAATGCACAGAAGATTAATTACAGATTATATGGAAGAAAAACTATGTAAAACTAATGGGAGTGAGGTGTGCTTTAAAAAAACTGCAGATGGAATGTGGAAAATTTTAAAAGAGAAATTGTTTGAGTGTAAAAAATAAAAAAAAATGTTTAACATCAGGATCTAGGCATACAACATTAGGGGGATATATTTCCATAAGAACAAGATATCTGGTGAAGGTGAGAGGCAAAAATATAAGAAATGGAAGAAAGGTCAAACTACAATTTGAAAACTGAAATAAACAAGCTGGAGGAACAGATTAAGCATAGTGTGAGACAAGATCAAGAAAATTTTGAAGAAAATTTATATAAAGATAGTGAGCATAATAGGAAACCTTTTTAATAGATGCATAAGATGTGGAAGGAGTAAAGACACACAAACTGAGAAACTGTGTGCAGATTCTAAAACTTATTCTCAGACACAACAGATTATAGATATATTTACAATCCTGCAGATTCAGCAAGCTCTGCACGGAGTGCAGGAATAGTGCAAGAGCTGCTGCAGGCAATATGGCCGACGAGTGATCCAGGAATGAGCTCCCGGGAAGTGCATGAGCGCTCCTTCACTTTTCCTGCATGGACACCACTGCTATATGCTAATTATCCAAATTTCTGGTGAAAACCATGTAAATGAAGTAAATTAGTGATCCAGGAAGCAGGCAGGCCACTGTGCAGGAATAGTGTAACCTGCAGAAATGTATTCTGTTACTAACTAAATACATTTTTGCAAATTACAAAATAGAGGCATGACAGCTCCAAAGAAAGCATGTATTCAATGTAGTAGGCATGCCGATGGCCAAATATATGGCCATTGGCATGAGAAATAGTTGCAAAATTTAAAAAAAAAACTTTTTTTAGCCGATTTCGGCCGTTTAAGTGTAGGGCAGGTGCGCAAACGGGATCGGCAGGAAAATAAGAAAAAAGTTTGAAATAAGCTTTTAAACCCAAATCAGCATGTTACCATGATAGTCAATGGCATGCATAACATGGCAATACCAGTGAATAGTGGTTGCTAAGGGGGAAGGCTCAGTGTGAGTGTGGTTAACTATGAATTAGCATTCTGTTTTATGCAAATGAGGGAATTGATACTGAATCACAGAATTCCTTCCAGTATTAGTTTGCACCCAACTGTGTAGGTGCAGCAACACCATGGTATAAGTATAAGAGGTAGATGACCTCATAAGGGAGAGTGTCATGCATGCTGTAAGCTTATTGGAGCACTGTGGCCTGTACTTGCCCTTAACTAAGCACAGATAAGGAAGGGGGTGTCTGAGGCTGCCTAGCAGTGTTTTCATTGCCTAAATGGATATGCGCCCCACGCACTAGGTAAACAAAAAAAAAAAATCAGGAAATAGCAGCTCTATTCACTTCTCAGCACTGGGTATGTGCTGCGCACCTTGGGGCTTAAATGGGAAGGCAATGGAAAGGGAAAACAGCAGCAGGAAGGCAATCAAGGAGAACTAGCATAGCTGGCAGGTGGAATGTATCAGAATCAGCCAATTACACAGGCAGCAGCACAGTCTAGCACATTACTGTAAACTATCCAAACACCTTTCACTTTGGCTTTTCCCAAAAACTCTACACCACCGCTGTACAGAGATGGGGAAATTCTACCTGACAAAACTAACAAAATGTTAGGGGCTGCTGTTGCTCTCATACATCAATATGTGGAAGAGGGTAAAGGTGGTGAGGATGTGAATGCTGACGACTAACCCACAGTGAGGAGAAAGAGAAGAGTGTACAGACCCATGGTGGGCTACATGAGCTGGAGATAGTGGAGCGGTACAGGGTGGACAGGGACATTCTACAGCAAATTGTTGGGCTGTGCCGGCCATGCCTCACACACAGAACCAACAGAGGGGAAACCATCCCAGTGGATAGCAAGGTATGTGTTTGCTTTAGAATACTTGCCACAGGTCCCTTCCAAAGGCCAACTGGGGATACCATGGGGATCTCACAGGCATCAGCATCAAGGGTACTCCACCAGTTCCTGGATGCCATGTCAGCACATGCAGGTGAACACATATATTTCCTCAACACCTGTGAGGTGTTGACCAGCAATATGCCTCTCTTCCACCAAATAACAGAATACCCTGAGGTAGTGGGTGCTATAGACTGCACGTACATACACATCAAAGCACCACCCGTCGAGCTGGGTAGGGTCTACATAACTCACAAGGGCTTTGCCTCCATCAACTGCCAGGTCATGTGTGAAGCCCAGCGCATTATATTGAATCGGTGTGCTGGCAGCCCTGGAAGCTATCACGACTCCCACATCTGGCATATGACACAGCTGTACCACTCATTTGTCAGTGGGGACATCCCATATGGCCACCTAGTGGGAGATGCTGGTTATGCACTGGAGCCATGGCTGATGACACCCATCAGAAATGTACACACACCAGAACAAGAAATCCATAATGAGGCACACGCACAAACCAGAATCATAATAGAGCATGTGTTTGGGAAGCTCAAGTCATGGTTCTGCTGCCTGGACATATCCGGTGGAGCCTTGCAGTACTCTCCAGCTACATGACACAGATGCTCATAGTATGTGCCATGCTACACAATATGATCCTGCGGAAACAGCTGCAGCAGGAACAGCATGGGGCAAGCCACACAGCCCCCCACCATTGCCAAGGCCATCACAGGCATAGTGGGACTCAGAGGAGGAACAACCTGAACCTCCCCATGTAAGCAAAAGGAGCCATGCCATTATGCCCAGGCTTTGGCAAAGAGGCAACGCATAGCACATACACTGACACGGTAGGGACCCATGGAATGACACCTCTCTCTGACTCGCATATACAGTAAAAGGGATGCCAAACATGACACTACCAGTGCTTTACCATGTATAGGGAGTGTACTATGTGCATCCGACATAGTCAGCCTCCAGCACTGTCCTCAGTACTGGCACAGCCACAAGGTAAGTCACTCTTCCTATCAATTGCTGAATGGAGTAGTATGTTCTGATAGTTGTATCTATGGTATGGGTGTGGGCATGCAAGGGAATAGGGTGGCTGAATGGGGATGGCAGCAGATAGTGGACACCTATATGGGCAGCATGAAATACAAAACAAATACTGTTGTCAACAAAGTAGACAGTACTACACAAGGTGACAAATCCCACTGCAGTACATGTGGTGGCCCAAATTTGTGTCCATAGGACACACACGCACATGCATGTCAGTGAGGCTCACATAGCCAACAACAGCCTCAGCCAGCAGGACAGGTGTAAATGACCATAAAGATAGGCTGGGCTATGGCCTCCAATTGATGGCAATTTTGAACAGCCCCCCTCCAGACGTAAATAGATAGAATACAACAGGTCTGGCAGTTGTATGCTAGTTCTCAATGGTAAGAAGTCAGAAACTGAAATGTAGGTGAATGAAACCTAAGATCTGTACTCTACTAATATGCTTCCATTCTGCATGATAGGTCAGAATACAAAATGAAATGGAAGCCAGCAGAGTACCTGAAATACCAGTACAGTCATAGCAAATGTTTAAAGTCATCAGGTGTGCCCCTCCCCACAATCCTATGTAAAAATGCAATAACATGTACATGTGGGTTTAAAAACAGTGGAGCACAGATTACCAGAGCTGGCTCAATTTACAGGATAGAGTTTTGCATGTGTACAATATTCAGGGGTCCATGTGTTAGGTTGTTGTGTATTCAATATTGTCTGGAAGTGGTCAGCATGTAGGCATGGAGGGTTGTGTCTCAGTAGCCTATGGCCAGTACTGTTGAAGGCAGGGCCATGTTCCGACAACTGCAGTGCCAACCACAATGCTTCTCAGCAATGCCCATGTCATCAGTTGTCCATACTCACTGTCCATATGTCAATATCTGTCACCATCTGAAAGATGGACAAGCCATGAATGTGGGCCCAGACATACACAAAGTACACAGGTGGAAGTACCCTAGACAGAGTACATGAACTGTAACTGTCAACTGCACACACCTTGGGAATTGTACATACAGGTTAGCAGCACATTAGTTGTTTGTGTCGTATGGAATACTGATGTAGTCTGGCCTATCAGTGGCAGACCACAAAAGGCACAGTTATAAAGTAATGAGAGACTGCCTATGTCCCCGCACAAGGCAGCATAAGGGGGATGCCCCAGGTATATCTGTGAGTCAGCTGCAAGAAGCTTCCATGTCACACATGCACTCAACTCACCCCACCATCAGCCACAGGTTTATCACAGGTCATGTCTTTGCTGTTGGGAATGAGTACAGTATAGCCCCCACTTCTGTATGGAAATAACCACAGAATGCAGCATGCTGAAGAGGTGTCCCATGCAGGTTTGTCCCTAGCTGTAAGCAGTACCCTGCCAGCATCCAGACCAATATATTAATATGGACAGGAATTATTGCACACTTACCCTGTCACCCCAGAGGAATCCAGTGTCTCGCAGCCTGGGGATGTAGGAGTGACAGAATGCACTGGCCTGCTGCAGATCGCCTGCATCACTTCCAAATGGCCTACAGTCCTCTGTCAAAGGCCTGTGCCTCACCCATAATGCCAATGTATGTTATCTCATGGGGTCCCAACTAACAGCATAACACAGTCAACAGAAAAATGCAAGGTCATGTTGACAAGTCCCAGTAGCATGCCCACCATGTCCTACTGTATGAACTGTGGACCAACTCCTAAATACCACTGGGGAAAAAAGGGGCAACTATAGGGATACTTCTCAGATATCACTCGCATAATGTTAGGAAGAGGATAGAATAACAGAGTGGGGGGTGTAGAAGCATGGACATCATGGAGTGTGTGAAGTCTGAAACTCTGACATGTGCCCATACTACCCCTGCCTGCAAACACAGTAATGGGGGCTACAAATCCACTTGTAAACCACAATGTGAAGGGAAACTGACCAGATATATGAGCCCTGCCTCTGGGTAACCTGGGTGAATCTGTAAAGCTGAGAGGTATGACCACATTAGGATATGGCCATTCTGTTATGTCAGTATATATACAAGAAGGGATCCTCAGCCATCACAGTATCAAGGTGCAGGACCATTTACACAGACCCATCAACAAGTGTCTGCAGCTACCCCTCAAGAATGGCATGAGTGTGCAAGGATATGTAGGCTGCAGACCACAATACTGGACACAGTTTCATTCATCTTGCATTTCCCAGGAAATAACTGTGAAGAAATAAGTATATCTGTCAGTAGTTGATTACATAATACATCACAGTGTAAAACAGTACATATGTCTGAATATCCCTGCTAACACCAACCATGTAACACAAGCAGCACAGTTACAATAGTTACAGAATCCCACTATCTTTTACCCATTGTGACTCCATATTGTCAACCTATCTACAGATATCCTGGAGAAACAGGTTGCTAGCTGTAAGTGTAGAGCCCCAAACCCTAGACTGGAGTACAACCTACCTGGAATGGATTCACACACTCAGTACAGAAGGTCATACTGGCATGCTCCTACAGTAAGAGAAATGAAGCCCATGTCTGACAACACAGTGGACTATACATATCTGTCAGTCGCACATGTCTGTGTACACACCACATTGTACACCATTCATGCTTTGCACACACATTGGATAGGAATACTCACACATATCCAAGGCCACCACACTATAATATGTCAAACATACAAACACAGCGATGTGAGGAAGAGACAGACAGTGGCGAAGAGATTTCCATCATGAGGCCTATCCCACCCACCACACATCCAATTGGCCAATATCACATGATGTGCTGATGTCAATCACTGCAGACATTGCTTTTGGTAGCCATCAGCCCTATAGTGTCTGTGGTGCTTGTGATAACTGTGTAACATTATTGTACAAATCAGTATTCATCTAGCATTTGTATACCCAGTCCTGTCAAATGTAAAGCTGTGTATGACTGAGTGTATGTGTGTGTTTCCAGAGTAAGGGTTTATGGCCCATTCACACACACACTGCACTTCCCATTGCCCATGTTAGCACACCTGCTGATGTCAGTCACCTTGAAGTAACCCTCTAGCCAAATCTCAGCCTTATAAGCTGTGTGGTGCTTGTGATGTGTTGTGTAATGTAGTATAGAAAACTAGTTCGGTAGAAGTTCTAATCCCAGACATGGCAACTGTGAAACTCTGTGTGTCTGTGTGTGCTGAATGATTTTGAGGCCGTTCACAGTCACTTCACCTCCCATTGCCCAACTGTAGCATGCCTGCTGATGTCAGTCACCTTGAAATAACCCTTTGGAGAACTATCAGCCCCGTAAGCTCCGTGGTACTTGCGATAACTGCGTAATGCTATAGTGTAACGTATTAGTTACGGAGGAGTTCTAATCCCAGGCATGGCAACTGTGTGCTTATGTAAGAGAGCATGCATTTCTTTGTTGATACCTGATTTTATGAACATTGACACTTACTACTTTCCCCTTACCCCTACTTTGGCACAACTTTTCAACATGTAAGCTCCATGGCACGTGCCATAAATGCAGAGCAATGTAGTAGCAGTAGCTACATAGATATGGGTTTGAATCTATTCCCTGGCAAGTGTTTGTATGTGCACGTATGTCTGTACTTCAAAGATTTTGGCCCCATTTACACCTAGTACACATGTCAGAGCCTGACGTTAGCAGTCCTTCAGATATCATCCACCTTAGAAGCACCTGTTGTCACCCCAAATTCTATAAGGTCAGTGGTGCATGTGCTAAATACGTAACATAATGGTATATAAGGATTGCTAGATTGAGGTTTGAATCTCACTCCTGGCAAATATAAATGTGAGTGTAGGGTAAAATTCTTTTTGGGATCTCTCACCCAGTAAATCACCCAATGCCAGTATTTACAAGAGCTGGTGATGTTCCACATCTTATAAGTACCTTGGGACAACACTCGTTCTGTAAGCTCTTTGGTGCATGCAATAAATGCAGTGCACTATAGTAGCAATATAGAGCTAAGTAGGGGGTTGAATCTCAATACTGGCAAGTGTGTGTGTCTCATCAGTATTCTGGGGGGAGTTCTGTGATTGTGTAATAACAGAATCCATTGTGGGGTGGGTTTTGCTAAATTATTATGTTGAGGACCTAGTATATGTCAAAATGTCCACCTTACAAGGACAACAGATGACAAACACCGGATAGGTTGGTGTAGACAATCCATAGCCCTACATTTGACATTATGGATTAGTGAACAATATAGGCAACCCTTCTATTACTGAGAGAACACTCTCCACCCATGTCTCATACACAAACACACTTGGATAGGCAACAACCACTATATTGGTAGTTCCCCTGCATATTGCCTCACAGATCGTAACCACTGTGTGATTGCAGTGGACTACATGCTTGTTGACCACAACAGTGCCACTGACATCAGAAAGTACTTTGACGTGTTACATCTCCTGACTGAGTGTGTGTTATCCAGCAAGTAAAAGTACATGGCACCCCGTTCTATCCCTTCAGTAGGCAAATAAATGTGTGCAGTGGCCCTTTTGCTATGTTCACCACTGGACGCCTGCAACAACTGTAGAGTATACAAACATAACCCACAATGGGAATACCATGCCTTATGCACATGCCCTGTATGGACAGATGCCGCTAACTCTACTGAATACCTGGATCATGTTGTCAATGTAGGTGCAAGCACAACCTCAGTTACATATCCATGTCTCACCAAATGAGGTCAGGAATGCTACATCAGAAGATAACAATCTGTCCGCACAACATGCCCCAGAGATCTCAAGTACACGTCCATACATCAAAGAACATGTGTGTGGGACATGTGCACAACCCAGACACTGTCCGTGTTGTGGAATATAAATCACATACATGGGAAGTAGTGCACGTCACTGGTCACCAACAAAAGTAACCCAGATGAGTGGATGGTGAATACAATACCCACCCTGGGGACCACTCCAGGGACTACATCCCTCAGCCACACTGGGGACTATTGTCATTTGGCCTGATGCCAATGTATTTTCTTGGCCTAGCCTTGTACAGCCTTTAAGCCCAGTCACCTGCTACACACCTGTGAAGCAATGAACCTATGCATCTCAGTACTGGCAAGTGTGTGTGTGTGTGTGTGTGTGTGTGTGTGTGTGTGTGTGTGTGTGTGTGTGTGTGTGTGTGTGTGCGTGTGTGCGTGTGTGCGTGTGTGTGTGTGTGTGTGTTTGTCTGTGTGTGTGTATGTGGAGATAAATGATTTTGAAGCCATTCACACCCACTACACCTCCCATTGCCCTACTTTAGCACACCTACTGATGTCAGTCACTTTAAAATAACCCTTTGGTGATCTTTCAACACTGTAAGCCCTATGGTGCTTGCGATGACTGTGTAATATTGCAGTATAACACACTAGTTAGACATGAGATCAAACATGCTCCTGCCCACTGTGATAATATGTGTGTGTCTGCACGAGAGTGTGTGTCTTTGCTGATACCTGATTTTTTGGACATTCACACTTATTACACTTCCCTTACCCCTCCTTTGGCACTCCTGCTGATATCACTCACCTTCAAAGATACCTTTGGACAGCTTTCCAACCTGTAAGCTACATGGCGTGTGTAATAACTGTGTAATACTGTAATAGCAATACATAGTCAGGTAGGGGTTTGAAACTCAGTGCTGGTAAGTGTGTGTTTGTGTGTGTGTTTCATCAGTACCCTGTTGGGGGTGATTTGTGTAAGGACAGGATCCATTTCAGTGTGGGTTTTGCTACAGCATTATTTTGAGGACCTATATGTCCCAATGTCCACATTACAAGGCCAACAGTTTTCAAAGACTGTAGAGGTTGTTGTAGACAATCCACAGCCATAAATGTGTACAGCCATGTGCAATTACTATGTGCAAGTATGGATTAGTAAACAATACAGGCAACCATTATAATACCCAGATACCACTCTCAATCCACAGATCATACACAAACACACTTGGCTCTTACTCCCTTCCTTTCTTACTTTCTCTCTGTTTCTCTCTCTCTCTCTCTCTCTGTCTCTCTCTCTCTATGTCTTTCTGGTGAATGTGGAAAAGTACATCTGTTTTTCATAGGCAGCAGCTTGACTTTTGTAGGTAATGTTCATGATCAGCTGATGGCTTGTGCATGAATTGGAGTCCCCACTTGCTATTTGCATGTGGAACAGCTGTGGTATCATTCCTATAGCAAATTGCATGGAAACACACTCCTATAACTAAGCACTTCATGTGGGTGTTGTCCCTTTTCCTTCAGTGTGAGCAGGACGTCATGTGGGTGTCTGACAAACAGCATCACAGAGGGTAGTTGGAAATACCTCTTACAACATACACTGTGGAGACAGGCCAATAAACAGAAGGGGGGTGTTCCAGACATGAGGACAGAATGTAAGTATTATTGTTCTACATTTGAAGTAATGTTGGTTTAACAGGGTTTGTGTGGATATGGCTGTTCTACATGATTATATGGCTGTTCTACATGATTTAAAGTCTGGCATGACAGTGTTATGTGGTTGAGGAAACTCTCATCTGTAGGGCTATCTGCAGACTGGCCAGAGTTTGGAGTCTTAGATGTGATTTGTTACTTACACATTTTCTATCTTTAGAAATGCAATAGCATACTCTGATGATTGCACTCAGTACATGGCGACATCCATGTGAGTTACTGACTTCATATCCCTCAGAAGAGATATGTCACAACAAACCCTGTTACACCAGGAATTTTCTCAGTTTATCACAGCAATACGTCAATATTGGCCCTGTGTTTGTGCCTGTGCCCCCCAGGTCTGTCACCCTTTTCCATATGTCATGCATTAAGAGGTACATATGTACAGTATATCATTATTTACTGACATCATTCCTGATAACAAGGCAGTGATATATCAGACTGCAGACATGTTATGTATAGTAGGCCTTATATTTGAAGACAAAACCTGGACATTCTGTTGTAGTCTGTACAGTAGTGAGGTCTGTGTAGTTATGGTGTTTGTTGACAGAGTGTCAGTATTGTGTAGCAGTGTATTGTGAATATGTTACTTGGCCTGTGTACAGACTGTGGTAGATGTCAGTGTTCTTTGTGATGTTCTGACATTACATGCTGCTCCAGTTTCTGGTACCCTATCAGCGTATATGTTTGTAGGGCCAGACTGAGACATGTCCCATACCACTGTCAGACATCAGACTACACTGTGAATTGTCCCAGTATATGTAGGATTAGTGTGTTAGTGGCAAATATGAGGATGGTTTTATTCAAACAGTCCATATACTGTATTATTAATTAGGCTTACCATAATGTGACTGTGATTGTGTTGAGATTGGTTGTGGGTATGCACTTTCACACTTGTGTCTGTTACTCCATGTTATTACATGCCTGTAGTGCCTGCTATATTTGCAGGTACATGTGTATTACCCTATATGAAACTTGGGTACGGTGTTGTGGCAGTCTGCCTGTAGTTTATGCAGTGATTTGTGACATGCCTAGCACCTCAGTATATTTATCTAGTGTGATGTTATGTCCAGACATTTGTCAGATGTACTGTTGCCTGGCCACCATATGTGTTGTGTATTTCTGAAAAATCAGTGGGATGCTGTGAAGATGCATGTCACTAACTAGTGGGAAGTATGTGGGCTTGGGACCTCTGCTCCTCTGGTTAATATGTGTTAGAACAGACAGGAGAGTGTGAAATGGATCAACTGTGTGAACTTATCTATTCCAGTATTTGTGTGATATCCCCATTTTCATGGCTGTAAACATCCCTGTTGTCAGGTTTGGTCCACACGTCTTGCACTAAGGAGTTGTGTGTATACCTCTGGACTGATCAGATTGTGTCAGACTGTCCATGTTTATTGGTCATATTTCTGCTGTATTCCACAGGATCATTACTGTGATTTGTGTGGTACTTCACTATGATGATTTTATGATGTCTGTCAGTAACTGATGGCTTACATTTCAGTATCAGAAATTACTTCCTACACATGTCTGTTGACACAACCCCTGTTACTGTAGCACCATTCTACATTTATACCTGCAATACTTATATTACATTCTCTTGCACTAAGAGGTTGTGACTTATGGTGCTGAGGTATGACTCTACCACATGTTATGGGCATATGTTATAAGCAGACACACAGACACACACACACACACACACACACACACACACACACACACACACATATGTGTGTGTGTGTGTGTGTGTGTGTACACACACACACATATATATATGTGTGTGTGTGTGTGTGTGTGTGTGTGTGTGTGTGTGTGTGTGTGTGTGTGTGTGCGTATGTACATGTATACATATATATATATATATATATATATATATATATATATATATATATATCCATATCCTTATGTGTAAACATGAGTGTTGTACATACCTTCCCAGATGTATCACACCATATTTATCTGATATGTGTATATTTAGATATAAAAACATGACAGATTCAACACTATTTTACTTACAAGTAGTAAAAAATCGTATTAGCAAAGCAGTTGTTCACTACTATACAGTATGTGTACTGAATGATATAGTTGAAAAAACAACAGACATTTTCAGAGCTCTGATGGGTTAGTGGTTAACTGCTGTGACTATAGTGTACAGGGTCCTGGGTTCAAATCCTCCAATGGCTACTTATTGTGTTGCTAGGCAGAACAAGGACTTTTGGATACAGAGTGGTTAAGGCAGTTTTGAGCAGCTTTAAACAGGTTTGCGCAGGTTTGCATGACAGTAAGCAGTGCTAACATGGAGTTAAACAATTCGGCGCTTACACCATGTAGGCTTTGCTTACCAGTGTGCAAATCTGCTTAGCATTTACATTTAAGCAATGCTTACATCTGCTAAGCATAGCTCAGCCCTGGTAACCAGTGATCATATTCCAGTCTGATAAAATAGCAGGGTAATGGCATCTTTAATAAGTGTATTTAATTACATATACATAGCATGCTTCTATGTGCTATCATATTACAGTAGCAAGGGATGTGAGTATACTGTATGGGACACCTGACTATACATGGCTAGTACAACAATCTTTTCTCTTTGTATGTGTTTCATACATGGGTCGTATCCCAGGTTATATGCAGTCACACTTGCATGAATTGTATCATTACTTTACTACTTTTAACAGTGCTTTTCCAAGTAAGAGTAGATTGTAGATTGCAGTATTGGAACCATACACCCCTGCATGCAAAGCTGGACTCTGAGTACTGACTATTGTGTTCTTGGTGTGTGAGCTGTATGTTATTAAGTATCTCCTATTGGATATTGATCTGATATGTTGATATTAACTGCAGACTACTATGTGTTTAGGATATGTCATTGAGGGCTGCTGTCATGTAGTAATGGCATACCTATCAGTGTCAGATGACTATCTGTCAAAACATTCATTCTGATGTATAACCTGTTGGGTAGCTGATGTCTGTCTGTCCTCTGTACAGATGTGCAGATGTCAGGTATCCATTCAGCTAAGAACACCCTCCCTGTATGCACCACATGCCATGGATTCCTCAACCAGACTAATGGCCATGTTATGTAATATATGTTGCATACATGGCAGTTAGAGCACCTCAGTGGCCATCTGCAAGAGAAAAACAGATGATTGGATGTTGAATTTAACTGTCACCCTGGGGATCACTCAAGTGGCATCGGTTGATAGATGGCCTAATGACAAATGCCAGGTGGCATGATACCAGTGTACCCATATGCCCTACTCTTCTCATATCTCCATGGACATTAGCCTGGTACACATCTAAGAACACCTGCACCTATGGACCCCAGTAATGACAAGTGTGTCAGTGTGCACTACTGAGAAAAACAGTGTCTGTGTGTTTGTAAACTTGTAGTTGACAATAACCTGAGGGCCTTCTCATCCACTACACCCCCTTTGCCATACTTAGAAATGGCTGCTTCTGTAATTGATGTTAAATGTACTTTGTTTCACTCTTCACCCTATGGTCTACCTGGAGCTTGCAGTACCAGCATAACACTGTTCTACAAATGGGTAGATAGGTGTAGATTACCCTCCAAGTCCTGGCAAGTGTGTGTATGTGTGTGAGTGTGCATATTTGTAGGGAACAGCATTCTGAGGCTGCATTGTCCAAATACAATAAACCTTGCCATACATTATAACGGATCATGATGTTGCAGACATTAGGAGAGCGATGACAAACCCTCACCTTACTATCCCTGTGGCATGTGCAATAAATGCATATCCCTGTAGTAGCACTGATTAGATAGACAAGGGGTTGTATTGCAGTCCAGGTCAGTGTGTGATTGTGGATATGTCAGACCATTATCATGGATTTCAGGGAGTACAATATCCAATGTGGGGTGTGGGTGCTGGGTATATAGTCTTTACACCATGGTACTCCCAGTACATGTCCCAAGGTCTACCGTATGAGGACCGCTGTCACCATCATCATGCAGGTAACTGATTACACTATCAAACCCAATGATGCATGTGCTTTGTGCAAAATTTCTGTAACAGAATGGACTCACTGACAAGGTAGTTATCACTGCTAGACCCAGGTCTGTCAAATGTGTCTGTGACTGTATGTGTTTGTCAATATGTGTATGACAGTATGTCATACTATGTATTGTTCATTAACACCCAGTACATCACCCATTACTATACTGCACAAGGTCTGGTGATGTTCTTGACTTAACAGGAAACTTGGGACACACCTCACCCTAAAAGCTCTATGGTGTGTGCAATGCAATTAAAGACAAACACATTAGTAGCAGTAAGTACTTAGGTAGGGGTTCTACTCTCAGTGTTGCCAAGTAAGTGTGTGTGTATGTGAAGGGATCTACTTCAGTTTGCAGAAAATATATGTCCCAGGAGATCATTTGTCCGAGAACTAACTGACTAAAGGTAACATTACAAAGCAATCATCTTGTGGAAATACATTCAAGCAAAACGAGTAATGGATGTGTACATGCCTTCTTCCCCACTGTACAGCTCTACAGTGAGACAGGAGTTGGTATATACATACATGAGTGTGCTTGTTGTGGCCACAGCCACCCACATCGGGGTTATTGTTGTGGATATCCCCCTGCTTAGTGTGCTGTTATACTTTATAGTTTATGTTAACAGGTTAAGTAGTTGTTAATCACACTATGTGTGGTTCTACACCACCCCACACCCTCCAAAGTGGGGGGCTGTGCCACCCACACCAGCACACCTATGTCTACCAACTCCAGGATTGCACTACATTGGTGAAGAGGTTATATACCCTGCCAGTACCATCGTCAGAGACATTAAACTGACAAATTGATTATTTCCTGATGTGATGTTTTGGCAATTTGGTCTGGGTGGAATTACATAGGCCAAAATGAGTTCACTGCAAAATGGAGTACATCCATGTGAACAGTATTCTTTGTGTATTGTATCAACACCAAAGCCTGCTTGTGTGTGTGTGTGTGTGTGTGTGTGTGTGTGTGTGTGTGTGTGTGTGTGTGTGTGTGTGTGTGTGTGTGTATTCACAGACATTTGCTGTGTGCCACACAGTACACTTACAATTGTCCACTGTAGAAGAGCTGCTGACATCAGCCACCATGCACTCACCTTTATACACCCCTCAGAGTTATCAGCCATGTGCCACATGCAGTAACTACTATACAGACCTGTTACCTGTGTTCAGCTATACCCGGGATATGACACAGTCAATGTGTCACCACAGTGCTACACCCCTTGTAGGACAGGACACCACACCAACATCCTTCTCACACACAGATACCTAGAACACAAACAGAATACATTATTGAGACCACAATCAATCAGTGTTAATAACAGCTATAATGCATCATGGCTGGACAGCTACACACCCTGACGCATAAGCATTAATCATTCCAGCTGAAACCACGTTAAATAGCATTACATTGCTAAACCTTAGGACATTCACCCTGTGCATCAGAATCATATCAGCATGTCCCTGCATCGATGGTATGGATGACAGGGATGTGGCAGAGGTATCATCATATGCACAAGGTGTGTTGCAGGTTTGCCAGAGGCCTAGGCTGAGACATTTGGTTGACATCATGTGTATGGGTTAGTGGATTATTTATTAAATGGGCTGTGCAGATGTGATGTGTGTAGGTATGGAGGTGCCCTAGCTGTGTTGGGTGAAGTGTGTGTGTATATATCACACATGTCTGCCATGTAGCTGCCCTATACAGAGGTTTGTTGGACAGCTGAAGATCGTACATGGCAGGGTGTACAGTTCACTGCGTCCAGCCATGGACATGGGAACTGTGCCTGCCAGGGGTTTCAAGGGCACTACCAGGCAGAAGCCCAGATATGTTAGTCTCCTCTGATGACAATTGCCACAGGATGTGCATCCCTGTTGGGAATGGCCAGGATCATGTGCATGCGGCTTGCTGCATTGTGGTGTGGACAGCACCCCCCTGCAGTGCTGTTGCTGGTACTGCCACTACAGGAGCAGCTGTGAGCTGTTGCATGTCCATGTAGACCTCTACCTGTTGGCGTTGCTGACCTACGTCCACGTGGCTGCTGCCCTACTACCACCACATCTTCAACCACAGACACCACACGGTCGAGGATTCCCACCATCCCACCCAACCATCTATCCAGGACCTCAGCAAAATAATGGTGGGCACCTGCAAAATCACGGATGTTGTCAAGTATAGCAGAATGAGTAGCCCTCTGGAGCCTCAGACTCTGTCTGGTGTAACATTCCATACGTGCCTGTGCCTCCATAATGGCCCAAAACATGCGTCTGGTGACACCTGCTGTGGCACTTCTGCCAGGGTCATGATGGCCAGCAGCCCTCCTATGAGCACCCCTGTACATCTGCCTGTGTGGTTCCTCGCTGATCATCCAGCTATGGCTGCTGTGTACAGACACACTTGCCATAGTCCCCACACTGTCGTGTCCCATGCCAAAAAAAAAAAAAAAAATGGTGACACTCTGTATAGCAGCCACCACTTCAGCTCAGCAAGGGAATGGGCAATGTTTATAATATAATGTTAATGTAATTAAATTAATTTGTGGATTAATTTGTACTCCACAACCAGTTGTAACCCCAAGCATAATATTTAGAATATGACAATCTCCCTGATTTTAATGAGCTAAAAAAAATATACAGCAATGTTTTAATTAATGTATAGAAGAATATAGAGCAATGAAGAAGAATTTTTATACTTAAGCATATATTTAAGAAAAGGGGCTCTAAATGGGTAAATCAGTCTAAGTCCTTTGATACCAACATCAGTATGGCTAATGGATTCATCTAACAATACCAAACTAGTGTGTTAAATGATGTTTGCATGAAGTCTTTTACCCCATATCTTTCTGGTAGCTTTTTAATAAAAAGAACCACTAAAACACAATGGCATCTCATAGCAAATTATAGATTCTTTCAGAGTATCTCTAGGAATATATGTCATGCTAGACTGCTATCTACCTCAGGATCAAAACTGCATGCCAACATTTTTCAAAGATAAGGCTTGTTTATCTGGAGTCCATTAGAATAGTAGAGATATAGTAAAATATTATTCATTCTCCTTGAGGGAATTGTGTTTACAGTAGCAGAATTTATAAATCAAATGTTTTACTTTGGTTAATTCATAGTGACCAAGTAGTTTATTTAGTTATTTGAACATGCAGATCATTTTATGTGGGTCAAGCTTCTGTGGACTAGAAACAGAGAACAGCAGTACAGTTAATTGTTGTGAGATGCCAGCATGATAGAAATACCCTTTATAAGCATTCTAAAGTGCATCACACTGCACATTTTTCATAGGTATTGATAGAGTTAAGGAATTTATTGACAACAATCACATCATGATATTTTGGATAAAAAGGAAAGGTCCTGGATTATCAATGATTTAAATGAAGACTTGTAATAAGGTGATGATTTACAACAAGATCTGCAGCAGGCAGGGAGGCAGGGTGACATTTATTTACAATATTTTGTATGGTAATCTTCTCTAACCCTCTATTACATAATTCTCCTTACTCATCACAGTATTGTTTTATTTTCTAACCTGCCTGTTTAATCTTTTGTCACAATCTCCAGCATACTTAATCTGTACATAAGTAGTTCTTAAGAATAATAGATGTACTACATTTTGCAAATAAGAAACTATATGCAGCTATGCACACACTCAGTCATGCTCAGGTAGCTACCTACAGCCCAGCGAGGCATGAAATGAATACAGAAGTCAAATCCAGAAAATAAAAATAAAATTATCTGCTAGTGTATGTGCAGAAAATGCCTGGGGACAGTGGATGCCTAAAAATTCTCAACAATATAAAAGTACCACACAAACAGCTCTAAAAGTGGAATCATAGAAATTCTCAAAATGTTAAAACTCTCTGCTAGCTTTCAGGAAACTATTTACTTGCACAGATGGGCTACTCCTCTTGTATAAATGCCAAGTCCTATTATTGTCATTGTGCACAATTGTAAAGTGATCCACATCCTTAGCGGCATTAATTTTCCACAAAATAAGACAGCCACAGTCAAGCTGTTGAGAGTGCATTGACCCCGTACCCAAAACAAATTATATTTCATTCAGAGAGCAATGCACCACAGGGTAAAAGTGATATGTACCTAGGGGTGTGCATGTACTAGCATCTGTCTGCATCTTCGAATTCAGTAGTGCCTTACACTTGCATACATTATTTTCTGAACATCCATAGGCAGATATTATAATGTAACCAATTTATAATACTACATAAGGCAGATTTAAAAAGCAAAGGCAAAGCTATTGCCGTACTAGAACTCTATGTAAAATATGCTTCTCCATGGATATATCTCTGTTCCCCTATTAAAGACATCTTGAAACAACCCAATGACTTCACTTGCATAAGAGACTCTGGTATGTGGCATACTTGATTAAGGCTATGATCTATGGATGATAGACTTCTTGCAGTCCAGGGTTTGATTCCCTTACTCTCCATTTTCAAAATATGTGCATTAAGTGTCTGTCTGCATCCACAATGCACAGCTATGGTTAGCTGTGCATATACAGAGTTCTTCTCTTGACCAAGCTGACTGAGGGGTGGAGGGTCATGGAACCAAACCAGCCACGTAATGAAGCAATGGTTTCCTGACATCTTTAACTCATAGCTCATATTCAGCACACAGAGCTAAGGGGAGTCTTAGTGGTACTGAGAAAAACAAAATGATTAATAATGTAATTAATGCATTTTGGGGAGATTTCATAAATTTCCTCTATTTTTTGTTTGTATTTAAAGCATTGTATCTGTCATGATAGCACTGTTGTTGTTGTATTTTTTTTCTTACCCTGAATTGTTTACTTTATTGTACTACAAATGGTAAAGTAGTTGTATTTTCTAATGTTTTCTAATATTTTCTAATGTTTCTTAGTATTAACCTCTTTGGTTTTAGTCAACTTATTACTACTCCCATCTGCTTCAATAAAAACTCCAGCACCATTCTTGATTGGATCTTAACTTCCAACCCTAATAATTACCATACTCCCATCGATTTACCAGACTCCTTAAGTGATCACCTCCCTATCTCAATACTGAGTGCCTTCTCAAACCCCAAAAAAAGCACTTTTATAGAGACTGACGCAACTTGTCTAACTTTAACACTGAAACGTTCAACAATCAATTCTCCCTTGCCAATTGGTATAACCTGTATAACCTTCCTCTAAATGATGCTGTTCTTGAATTTTACAATACTTTCCTAAATGTACTAAAGAACCTAGCACCCATCAGAAAAATTAGGATTAAACCTAATCTAGCACCCTGCCTCTCTAAAGACACCCTTTCCACTATGAAACTTAGAGACAGTACCTGGAAACAATGGATAAAGTCAAAATCTGTTTCTCTCTTCCTTAAATTCAAAGAACTATGAAACCTTACAAAAAACTCATTATCCTTGGCAAGCAGAAATTCTATCAAGAAGCTCCATACCCACATTTTAAACCCAATGACATTTTGGTACACCATGAACAACATTCTCCAGCCAGGGAAACCTTCTACCCCAACCTCTTCCCCAATAAAACTCGCCTTGAAACCACCACTTTACTAAACAATTACTTATTTGACTCCATTCACAAATTAACTCCCCTTTACAGTATCCAGTCACAGCCCTCACCTCCTCATCTGCCCTCCTCCACAGAACCTTCTGCCTGAAAGCTGTCTCCACTGCCTATATAAAATCCCTTTTATAGAAACTTAAATGCTGTTCCCCTTCTTTCGAAAACCTACCCCCCGATTCCTCAAACTTGCAGCCAATTGAATAGCATATTCCAACTCAATCCTTATCAACCATTCTATCAAAGAATCCTCAGGCCAAGAAATTTGGAAATCCTTTCATACTATTCCTCTGCACAAAGCAGGTAACTCCAACGACACTTCCGATTTCCGTCCTATAGTTATCCTCTCCCCTCTCAATAAAAGTCTATAGAAATGCATTCATAGACAACTTCTTAAATATCTACTTCAGGAAAATCTCCTCACACCCTCTCAACACACAGATTTAGGCCCCATCTCAGCACATCTACTGCTCTTTTATCCTTCAGCCAGACTATAGCAGAGCATCTATATCATATTATTGTACGATATAAATAGCGAATGCTATTTCATCGTACCGATAATATCGAATCAACAAAATATCGAACAAACGGAACAGCACATTTTTTCCCAGGGAAAAAAAATTGCTGCTCCGTAAAAAAAAATACATTTAAACACAAATTTAACTTGGGGGCTTCACCTGCCACACCCCCCATGTGTTGGGGCTATGGCCCCCACACTCCCCCTATTTAAATATACCAACTCCGAGATTGCACCATAGTGGAGGAAATGGCAAAGTCCCGAAGACGGCCCACTGAATGTTTTCCCTGGGAAAAAATTTGATGTTTCGTGGCTTCGCTATTTTGCCATTTTGACAGTATTGGATCGACTAAATAGCATTTGCTATTTAGTCCATTCAATACTGTCATATAGACCCTATAGCAAAGGGAAGAGATAACAATAAACTGGTATCATGTCTATTCCTGGGTCTCTCCAAATCTTTCGACACCATCTCCCTCCCCAATGTGAACTCAACCTCTCCACTTCCACTACTCTCTGGTTCTCTAGTTGCCTTAACAACAGACAGCAATCTGTTAGATGGCAGTCCTCCTGCTCATCTTTCTTACTTATCCAAACAGGTGCACCCTAAGGATCCATTGTAGGCCCCCTTCTCTTTAATATTTTTACAATTGTTGATCTGCCTGCTGCACCTCTTCACTGATCCAGTATGCCAACTCTCTCTAATTACCATCTCTGACAGCCCTGCTGGACTTCACTCCCTCACACAGACTTCTTTTAGCACCAATGAACAATCAATAACCAACTCATTCTTAAGCCAAAGAAAACTAAGCTTCTTCTTTTCCTTCCAAAATATATGTCCATCCTTGAAACCTCCTTCAATCTCTTTTCCCTTGACAACACTATCATTCATTTTGACTCTTACACCAAACTACTGAATTACAATTGATGATGAACTGAAATCTGACCACCATATCCAACAATCCATCAAAACAGCAATCAAAAACTTGGTGTACTGCATAGAAATAAAAAATTCTCATCCATCACTTCTAGGACCTCAGTAGCTCAAGTCTTCCTCTTCCCCTGCCTACTCTGCTATTCCCCCATATTTACCCATCTGCAAGCAAATTTTTTAACCAAACTTGAACAAACTTATAACCAGATAGTTCGATTTACCTGTAACTCCCCTTACAAATCCCATCACTGCATTGCCCTTAAACAACTGCAGTGGCTTGAATTAGCTCAACTACTCCAACTTTCACAACTACAGATGACACATTCCCTTCTTTACAAACCTGCACACTGTCCCTCTCTGTCCACCCTCCTATCCCTTTACAAACCTTCTCATTACCTTTGTAGTGCTAACCAAATGCTACTTGATAACTACAGACCTACCAAAACAATAGGTAGGTTACTTTATACATGCTCCTTAGCTCAAACTTGGAACAAACTCCCAACTAATCTTCACACTATCCAATCAATGATTAATTTCAAAACAGAATTGAAAAAACAGCTTGCATATACTCCCTCCTGCACCTGTCACCACCCTACCTAACCCCTACTTCCCCACTAATCTTAGTCTAACCAATTTGTTATCACTTTACTATAAAATATCTTTATATAACTAATGCTGTAGTACCTTAGCTATGCCACTGAGCAAGTCAATACTTAAACCCGATTTCCTTCTATTCCATTACTTGCTATACTCCCCACCCATCCTCTCTCTTCTTATGACTATTTTCTTTCACTCTCTTAATTCTCCTATATACCACCTCCCTTTATTTTTACCCTTCTACTCTATTCCTCTTTTCTCCCTCACTACCAACTTGATTAAGTTATTTAGAAGTTTTTGGGGCGTATTTATCTTCCTTCTGATGCCCTATTGCATATCCTCATTTTTAACTGCTCTTTATGCTAAATGTTATCATTTGTTAATTTTACATTATTGCATGAATATATGTTGTCATGTATTTCATCTTACTATGTATCTGTTTCTTAATTTTTCATTATGGCATGAATGTATTCATGTTGTTATTACTTGCTATTAATGATCGCTATTTTTGTGTGTGGATCTTTTCCCCTCGGGTCTCCACTGAAAATGGGCCTAACTTAAAGTTGGACTAACTGGGGTAACAAAAGACAGACAGATAGACAGAGAAATACATGTTCTGTTGCTGTAGCAACATGTATCTGTAATGATTGTCTTTGAAATGTAATCAATACATCCTTGCTCAGTTATGTAATACACTAGGGGGGATTCATAAAGACTTATCTTGATGCAGAAGGCTTATCAGAAAAAAAAGGCTTCCACATTATTATAAGCCTTTCTCATTCAGAGAGTGTTCTAACTGTGAGGGTTTTGACTCGTGGGGTCATTAGCATAGAATGCAGTCTCACTGGGAAATCCTCATGTTAATATAGCTGACCTGGGGAGATGCTAATGCTAACTAGCCATGTAGTTTCTCCTCTATATGCTCATGGCTCTCAATTTACTTGACCAAGTCATTCACAAAATTAATCAGCTGAGAAAATTTTCACTCTAGGAGTAAAAATTGAACAATGTCAAAAGGCAATAATCACCTATTCCACTGTATGACTGTACTCTAAGGGCAGTGGAGCCATGGGGGTGGATTTATGTGCATGTCTGCAGGGATATAATTATGGCTGAATGAGACTGTGTATATGTGTGTTTTGGATCATGCAAGAGCATGTGTACATATGTGTTTCCATTACTGTGAGCAAGGGTGGGGGACATGCGTGGGTGAGTGTGTATGTGTGGGTGCACTCAGACTTAGGATTGGAATACGTGTGTGCACGCGCGTATATGAGTGTGTGTGTGTGTGTGTGTGTGTGTGTGTGTGTGTGTGTGTGTGTGTGTGTGTGTGTGTGTGTGTGTGTGTGTGTGTGTGTTGTAGGGGAGTGCCTTTGGTAATATTTGGGCTGCTATGGAGAACTCTTGAGCAGTGAGATCTGACAGTGCAGTGTCCAATTCAGAGATACACATATGAGACTCTAAAGACATATTTCTGCATGTAGTTTTACCATGACACTAAAACAGAAATTCTCTCCATTGTGATAATTGACAACCTGCGTTCAACAGTTTTATATCAGTGGATAAGAGTTCTCTGATTCCCAGAGTCGCTGTCTACAGCTAGGACTGAGATCAGACCACTACCCTGCTTACCAGACAGGCAACCAAGCATTCACTAAACAGATGCTTTTAACTGGTATTAATTAATTTGCTTAGGTCTTTTGCTGGGTGTATTATTTGGAGTGAAGATTTTGGCTGAAATGCTTAACATATCTCTATGTTACGTATGATCTGTATGCTTTACTGTGATTTTGATTTCTAAATAATTTCTTTTAGTCTTAGGGTTCATGTGTGTTTTTTGAATGGGCATTATTAAAACTTCCATTCTGTTTACATTTCTGTGTAAATTATTTTTTATTATTAATATAATACTTGTTATTATCATTACTCATATTTTGCTGTGTTTAAAAAAAAAGTATTGTCTAGTGTAGTTTAGGGAATGTGATTGTTATGTATTTTGTTAAGTTCTATTTTTCTATTTTGTACTGTAGTTGTGCTTTTATTTTCTATATATTTTAATGGATAGTTCATTTTATTATTGTTGTACTTCTTGTAAATTTACCGCTCAGCTGTTCAGAATTTTGCAGTATGTACAGATTTTGCGTTCATATTTTTGGTCTTTTCCTTAGAAAATTTGTTTTCTACTAGCAAATCTTTGAGGAATGTATTCACTAGCTAGTGATAAACATTTGAGTTTTAGACTTCACATCATTCATAAAATGCATGCCAGTGCAAAATCTGTTATTCTAGCAACTGTAAGTTTACATAAACCATCCCTGGGATTCATGAAGCTCGGCGCAAGGCCGGCATAAGGCTTACGCCAGCCGTGCGGCGTATATATGGAGTAGTTGTGCCATATGCATATTAATGAAGGCACGCAGCCACCACAGCCACGTGCATGGGAAACGTGCGTGAGTGCATGGGGCGTAATGAAGTTGCGCATGGAGGCGTGTCAATGTCAGCTGTCAATGAGCAGCCTAAACTGCTGAATATTATATTCCACCTGCAATAGTAGGGTAGTCAATGTGTTACTCTAGCCATGTCATGGGCCAACAACCAAAGTAGTGCTCTATGGGGTGTGATGAATTTGCGTGTGAGGGGTGGGTGGTTAATGGTAAAATCCTCAAAGGCGATACTGTGTCATATGCAGAAAAGGTGAACTGGAGGTGTACAAGGGGGCAGCAGGTGAAGTGGAAAGAAACACAACCACATGTAGAAACAGCTGCAAGACATGCAGACAGGCCATAGTGTAGAACACAATCCCACAAACATATGAATATGGAAATGTGCGAGACAAATGTATAGATATGTCACCATCACATACCCACAAATGGGTCCTGATGGAACTGGCCATAACAAACACAACACACCTGGATGCATAATGGCCTACCCAGCATGCCCTCCACACCACACAACCTGCCTCCATACCAGAACATCCACCAAATCCAGCCGTACTTGGCCCACTGGTTCATTGCAGACACAGCTACACACAGTGACCTCTATGCATATGTAGTAGGTATTGTCACCCTAGGCAGTGCCAGGATTGCAAACCATGTATCCCCTGCATGTAAAACCCCCTGCACGTTTTTGTAAAGCCACAAATATCTTCGGTATCTGACTTGTTTTGGTCTTGTCCAATTTTTGGGATATCCCGCATGGGATAACCAACCTGTGTAAATAGTAGAATGGGTATGACGACATGATGTCCAATCCTGTAGATATCTGGACACAAGTCAGAACGTGCAGTGGAGGTCCATGACACTGTCCAGCCCTAAGTGGGCATGCATAACCTACTACCCAGGATAAAACACATTCCCGTGATGCACGTGTCCCGATACGAATAGGAGGGAGAATATAATGCACACATTCACATAGTGGCAAATGGCATGAGGGTGAGGAAGACACTGATGTAAACAGGTTAACCTTGATCAAGTGTGAGGGACACTGACTGTGTGCAGGCATGACCAACCATACCAGTCAACCTGTGTGAGCAAGATATCTGGACAGAGCCGTGAATACAAGTGAGACAAAGGTCCAAAAACAGGGACAATTTGTAGATAGATTTGTAAGATAGCTCTTAGAAACATAGAAATATGATAATGCACATTGGCATTAATGTCCGGAGTGTGAAGTCTGAAACCCAACTGTCTGTCAGCACATTCCGACTGCAGTCTTTAATGCTGAGCTACTGCTGCGCCAGAACACAACAGCGTATTACAGAGGTCCATACCATACCACTCAACTGTCCAGATATTCGCAGAATGACCAGAGGTTTGCCTTATATTGTTGTTGTTGTGTGCCTCCGACAATCTGCACCAGTCTGGTAAATAGCTGAGGATTGACGTCACTAAATAATGAGAAATATCTTGAGTTTAAGACTCCACATCCTTCAGAAAAGTCATGCTAATGCAAAACCTAGTATTCTATCAACGTTCTAAGAGCAATCTTTAAAATGTGTCCCTATTTGTCCCCCCATCGTGTAGGTTTTGCGCAGATTTGGTGCTCTAAGAGGTTGAGAGGTATGGTCCATAGATATTTACAGTAACAACCCTTCACATATGTGTAATGTACAACTGCATACCTGTAGTCACTTCATGTCCAAAATAATAATCCCCGTATGACTGTATACAGGTAATAGTCAAATGTGAATGGGAACACCCCTCACTGTGGAGTATAGACTGTAATAACCCCACCCATACTATGTACTGCCAACAGAATAAGCTGCTGACAGGTGCCCAAACACCTGTGTCTATAAACACAGGTAAAAATTCATAATAGGGAGAAACTCCCTGTCCATATGCTTTGTCTGACATTTGAACTCGGCTAGGGAAGTTCCGTTCACCAGGCTGACAAGCCTAAACCCAGATCACTACATGAACACCCTGACAATCAAAGACCTGTATGTGCCAGGACTATATGCCTTGGTGTTCTACATATCCTTGGAGTGATTAACAATGCAGCTGTGGTCCACAGCAGTAGGCAACAGGGAATGTGTAATATGTAGTACCATGGTTTTCCCAGCAGGAGAATGGATGCCTGGGTTGTAGGTGAAGCGGTGAGGCATATGTTGATGTAGCTAAGTACTATGGGTATGCATATCAATGAGGCAGAACACCAATAGAATAGTGGTTCCGGCATCCGGCCAACATGAATGCAGTCCCGGTTGACCTACGACCACTGCACATATAACTTTAAAGTGCAATTAATGCATTAGTGCTGTACACACTTTTAAATATGTAAAGGTGAATGTGTGTTTCGCAGCAGTCCGTAAACCGGAATACAGATATGTAACTGTTACGGTCAGAATTATGAAATTCCATGTAAGCACAAATATCTATTAAATATATGTAACCCGCAATAAGGATATGCAAGTGCGCCTGCGCGTCTGTAATCCGCTCACAGCATAGCAAATGAATGCTGTTTTCTCCACGTTATATATACATGGCTCATACCTGTTAACCCCGTAAAGGACAAAACCGGACAAAGCCATGAAAACAACTGGTACAAATAGGGACAATCCCCAGATATTGCCCTAACAAACATAGAAAGTGGATAGAATAACAGGTGTGTCACTAGCATGGATTCTCTGAAGGGTATGAAGTCGTAACCTGAAATGTCTGTCATTATTTACCAATGTCAGTCTTTAATGATATGCCACTAAATTTCCAGATAGACACAAGATTATGAAAAACAGACCAAAGATAAGAGGCAAACAGCTGTATATACAGCGAAAATCTGTACAGTTGAAAGGTATGATATGGATATATATATATATATATATATATATATATATATATATATATATATATATACACATATATCCACAAACTTAAACCAAAGCAAATTATGAAATGAGGAATGTACAGACATATATGGACATATATATATATATATATGTACATATATATATATATATATATATATATATATATATATATATATATATACACACACACGATACATGAATAGATATATACACAACAAACATATGTCCCTGTACATAAAACACATGTACATAAATAGGTCACAGTATAGCTATTATGGATAGACAGACAGACATGCATGAAAGGTGAATACACTGCTGCTTTCCAAACCATTGCTTGGAAAGTACCAGTGTGACAGGGCCTGCAAGTTCTACACGTTAAACATGAATATAGTTGTCCTTTGCAGGACCTCAAACATTGATCCTGTACGAAGTTCGAACCATCATCGATGCAAAAGACGTCACAGCTGCAACTACAATATAGCTGTACATGCAACAGTAGCAGGTGCAAGGGTAACAACACATGGGTCGATAGAATGTATGATGTACAACCTGATATCCAGAGAGTGGGGAGTGCTTAGAAGTGTCTTCACACTTTATTATCGCTCACATTAAACATGTCTAATGGGTACTGTGGAGGGGTGTTAGGTATGGGAATCATGGGTATGCAGAAATGGGCCTAGGTGTTGGTTGGCACAGATCTATTATATACGCCCCATGGGAGTGATCAATATACCTGTGTGGGTATAGCACACGCCTATATTCTCCAAAATGGTGCAACCCATCTACTGAATATTATATAAACCATTGGGGGAAGACGTAGGGACCTATATCAGTGTCATGTAGGTGATTATCATAGATGGACATGCGTACGACCAAGATGGTAACCATACCTGCCAAACTTTCAAAATAAGACAGCTGGACTAAGGCATAGTACATGAAATACAAATAGGGACTATATTAAATATACCCCAGACAAAGTCAGAACGTTGATAAAATAATGGTGTAGTCAGGAATACGAATGTTATGAGAGTTAGTAATCATGAATTAGAAATGTCAGTCATTATTACCTAACCTCACAGTCCATCATGCCTTGCCAGCAGTCTACCAGAAATGTACATTATTATGACAAATGTAACAGAATCATAGGTCAAACTTCGGGGCGTTTACCCATAATGTGTACAGGTGAGAGGTATGAAGGTAACCCATCCTAAATAAATGTACAGAACTAGTGATACTAGGTGGACAGGTGAGAAGAAAGACGTCAGGACAAATGACAAAACATGTACAAGTCAAAAGCATGTATTCCGACAAATGTGAATGACAATGTATGCCCTGTGAAAGTCAATGTGGAAGGTTAATAGACTCAAAAGACATGTGTCCCTCAGGGTGTCATGCAGTGTCACAGATACAGTGTCCAGTCCCCCATACTCGTACGTGAGCTCTGCCACTGACGGAAAGCGCAAATACCTGCGTACACATAAGGTGCATGATAGAATAATTAGTGTGGATAAGCACCTATTGGCCTGTGTGAGGAATACAAACCTCTGGGTGGGTGTGTCCTGCAATTGGAATGTAATGGCATCTGGCCTGTGATGGCGCCATATATTTTGTGTATTGGTGTAAGAAAATTGATATCCTGTATCAGAAATCTACCTTGCAACTGTACAGATTCTCGCAGAATGTGCAGATGTTTGCCTCATATGTTTGGTGTGTTCCTCTTACAATCTGTACCTGTCTGGCAAATACCTGAGAACTGACATCATTAAATAATGACAAACATTTGAGTTTAAGACCCCAAATCCTTCAGAAAAGTCATACTAATGCAAAACCTATTATACTGTCAACTATCTACGTTTGTAAGAGCAATATTTAAAATCTGCCCCTATTTGTCCCCCCATCATGTTAGGCTTTGTACAGATGTTTTGCTGTAGGAGGTTGAGAGGTATGATCAGAAACAGATACATGTCTGAGGAAACAGCATTATCGACTGCAAGATAACTCAGAAGGTATGAAAAGTGCTGCAGTAGGAAGTTCAGTATTGGCCGCAGGTATGTGCTGACATGTCAAATGACACAGCAGTCTACATGAAGTACCTATAGAGCTGTCACCTTTACCAATGATGACAGTGGGACATACCCACAGCCATGCATACACCACAAATAGACATAGCACACAGCAAAGCCTAGGCCATGATACACGAAGCCTCCAGCGTGTATGAGTTGAGTGAGAGTACAGCAAGGAAAGATGACTGCCAGGCTATTCAGCAAACAACCGTAGGGGCATGTAAGACCGCCCGTAACATGAACATTGCATGGACAATGTTGGGATTTGCAACATACCCCATTTGTATGTGAAAGCTATGCAAATTATGTAAATATGTGATACATGAAACAGTAAGCTGCCCGTGCAAGAGCAGCGTCATGTGCAGAAATGTACCCAGATGTTAGGCGACTAACGTTCTGCACATTGCTAAACGGAGCAATGACAGCTGCAAATACAGTATGAATACAGTTGAAGAAGCATGCCAATGTCCAAGTCCAAGGCCAGTGGCAGCTTTGTCCATTGGATATTAGTAAAACAGTAGTTGTCCTCCCCCGATCTCCGGTGTGGAAGCACAGCGTGTTCTCGTGGCAAATATGTATAATATACATACAAAATGTAGGTTTAGTTAGATGTTAGTACGCCATGCAGATGAATGGCAAGCTGGAGACAACATGGCTACTGCGTACTGGTTGTTATGTGTGGAAGTTCTCTGTCAGAGATGTAACAAAGCATTTGTAGGCAATCTGATGCAAGTGAGGCTGAGGATAGTGAATCACAACATGTCATGCCATATGGGCCAAGCGTCTACAGTGTAGTGTAGGATAAGGGGACTATTAGAGTAGAAGATAGGCAACAACATGAGTGTGTATGTATAAAACACTGTAATCTCACTGGAGCAGTGTCACATGTTTGCTGTCAGTACTCAGTGGAAGAGGCGTGTTATGAGCTATTCTAGGGAAAGTCAGGAGACCAATGTGACCTGCAAACCTGCCCACAGTGTGTTCACACCCATGCACGCCAGTAAGCCCGAGTAAGCATGTGTGCGCACGTGTTAGCCCGTGTGTACGTGTGGAAGAATGAGTAAGCTAGTGTGCGAATGGTGAAGCCTGTGTAATGTCGTGTCTACCAGTGTATGCGCTTGTAAGCATGTATACATGAGTACTACACACATCACACACGTACTGCACACTCAGACACACATGCTGCCAATACTACATACATCAGTGAAATGGCACATGGATGGAGAATACATCATCAGAATTAACAGTGCTGTAAACTATGCTACATTGATGGTCATAGCTGCAATGCATCATGCCTGCTGATATACACCTGGAAGTAACACACTTTGTGTTAACAGCATGCTAGCATCAATACAGTGGAATAAAGCCACCATGTGCATCAGCACCAGGTTAGTCTGATCCTGCATCAATGTTACACATCACAGGTGGTGGCACAGGTGACATCATATGCACAGGGTGTGGTGTTACATTTCCAAAGCTGTCATTGAGCCATCCAATGTACACGTAGGTGTGTGTGTGAGGGACAACAGTTATTGCATGGCCCAATGGTGATGCAATGGGTGTGTGTGTATGTGATAGCCCTAGCTGTTTGTGGTAAGTGTGTGTGTCTGCATATACACAAGTACAGCATGTCTCAGCCATATACAGGAAGTTGTGGGACAGTCACAGACTGTACCTGCCAGGCTGTAGGGATCGCCATTACTGGCCATGGACACCCCTCCATGCATCCAACACAACCCAGTCCTGCACCTGTCAATGTATACACATACAGTCCTGGGATCTGTACCACAACCTGTGGATAAACGTGAGTCTGTAATGTTAACCTGAGTTGCATAGAATTGTCAGTTACTACATACGGATATGAGCCATACTCACCCTCCAATGTAATAACCACTGCTGACTGTTGCCGAGATGTGCATACGACTATTCAAAGGTGCTATACTAACATTGTTTCCAATGCCCGTGTAATACCCAGCAACACAATAACCGGTCACTACACAAGTATAACCCACGATCACTGCAGCACACAGTATGTGCACTATCACAGAGCCATAGCAGATGTACATACATCCAAGGTGATCACGTACAGATAATGCAGCACATTCAAGAGTGATAATCCCAACATACATATCTATATACAATATACAATATATATATATATATATATATATATATATATATATATATATATATATATATATCTGTAGATAGATACACACACACACACACACACACACACACACACACACACACACACACACACACACACACACACAACACACGTGGCAGGGTTGGGAGCAGAACACAAACGTAACCACTGTACCACACGACAGCATTACGCAGTGACAGAACGCGCTACCATGATTAGTAGATCACAGGATTCACACAGGCATACGTCTAGCCTGCAGACAGCAGCATCAAAGGCAAAGACGCCGCACAGATGTTATGGAGAGTGAATACTGTAAAAGCAATGTACTGATGTCATGCAGCTGGAAACACACACACACACATGGCAGGTTTGGGAGTCGAATATACACATAACTATCCTAACACACTACAGCATGACACATTTACAGAACACGCTACCGAGATTACTAAACACAGCAGTCCCAGAGGCATACATCTAGGTGCGTGTCATCATCCGCAAAGGCAAAGACGTCGGTAGGAAATATCTGTGGTGTGAGGCGTCTAAAAGCAAGACTGAGTCCTCAGGCGGGTGGGAGCATGCACGCAAACACACACACACACACACACACACACACACACACACTCTTGGCAGGGCTGGGAGTCAAACATACACCTAACTACCCTATCACACTACAGCATAATGCATTTACAGAATGCGCTACCGAGATTACTAAACACAGCAGTCCCAGAGGCATACATCTAGGCGCGTGTCATCATCCGCAAAGGCAAAGACGTCGGTAGGAAATATCTGTGGTGTGAGGCGTCTAAAAGCAGGACTGAGTCCCCAGGCGGACGCGAGCATGCGTGCACACACACACACACACACACACACACACACACACGCACACAAAATTGGCAGGGCTGGGAGTCGAACATACACCTAACTACCCTAACACACTACAGCATGATGCATTTACAGAATGCGCTACTGAGATTACTAAACACAGTAGTCCCAGAGGCATACATCTAGGCACGTGTCATCATCCACAAAGGCAAAGATGTTGGTAGGAAATATCTGTGGTGTGAGGCGTCTAAAAGCAAGACTGAGTCCCCAGGCAGACTGGAGCATGCACGCAAACACACACACACACACACACACACACACACACACACACACACACACACGGCAGGGCTGGGAGTCGAACATACACCTTACTACCCTATCACACTACAGCATGATGCATTTACAGAACGCGCTACCGAGATTACTAAACACAGCAGTCCCAGAGGCATACATCTAGGCATGTGTCATCATCCGCAAAGGCAAAGACGTCGGTAGGAAATATCTGTGGTGTGAGGCATCTAAAAGCAGGACTGAGTCCCCAGGCGGATGGGAGCATGCAAGCAGACACACACACACACACACACACACACACACACACACACACACACACACACTTGGCAGGGCTGTGAGTCGAACATACACCTAACTACCCTAACACACTATAGCATGACGCATTTACAGAATGTGCTACCAAGATTACTAAACACAGCAGTCCCAGAGGCATATTTCTAGGTGCGTGTCATCATCCGCACTGACAAGGATGCCGACAGGGATTGTATAAAGAGTGATCAGTCTGAAAGCATACAGACATATTACTGTCCCATGGTAGACGTAGAGAAACACACAGCAGTGGTGTGATCGGGGCAATGTAAGATTTACAGAGCACTACAACAACAAGACATAGACACGGGACGTGCCACAGACAGTACACCCTTCAAGATAGTCGACCAGTGTGTACTCGGTAGGCATCCATCGTGATGTTGAAAATGGACATCTGTTGCCTGGATGACCACCATGGCTATACAGGATGTCAACAGCCATGCCCATGCACAGAGGGACATCACCAACACAAGGTGTCACTGGCCATGGCCACACGTTTAGTAATACACGTCCGTTCGGACTGTACTGTGTGTCGATCTACACAATGGCATACTGGGCATGCTCACACACTTAGCAGTTGCAAAGGGCCGTCTTGCATGCAGTTGGAGTCTCAACACGCAAGGGCTCAGTTTGGACTGTCATGTGTGTCCATCTACACAACAGCGTACTGGGCATGCTCGCACACTTAGCAGTTGCAAAGGGCCGTCTTGCATGCAGATGGAGTCTAAACACGGAAGGGCACAGTAAGGTATAACTGTCCCCATGCACAGGGAGGTCACACACATGCAGTGACCAGTACACACTCAGCTGCCATCACAGATGTCACAGGTGCAGATCACAGATGTACACACTGCAGCCTACACTGTAGCCCTTGAGACATCACCATGTCGTTAATGCAGCAATACACAGCCATACATTACCACAACACCGTGTGACATATGACCAGTGGACTGTACAGCGGTCTACAGCAACTGTGCAGAGTACACATGTACTGACAGGGTTCCAACAGGTGTTATGCATTGCAATTATACCACTATACATGACCAGGTCAGCTCAAGACATACCAGGGGCCCCGGGTCTTACACAGCTGTGACAGATGAGTGTTGCTGTACACCAACGAACACACATGTTTGGATATGTCATACATGTGATTGTAGTGGATGTGTGCATGGACCACACACACAACACATATGTACATAGCTTAGCCTTTGCTGTCCCCCGTGCAGAGCAGTGGCCTAAGCAATCATACGCACACAAATGGAAGGTGGGTCCATGTCTGTTGAATGCTCACAGTACAGGAGATAGCAATGTTGATCGAGGACACATTCCCCTGTAGTAGTCACCCATGAAACCCGTGATATCATACCACAGTTCATGTGTTATGTATGTCAACACACATGTCCACCAATAGCAATGCATACAGACATGGCTACAGGAGACACATGTAGGACAAACACACATGTACAATCTGTACTGTGCATGCAGCAACCATGCATGTGCAGTGGCCGATGTCTGTAACACAGCTGTGCCTAACTACCACATGCAGTCGCAATGCAGCCCAATCCTTGACACCTGTATATGGTGATATACAGACAGTACGGTTGGTTGTACATCACGTATGGAGGGATGTGTGTACATAAAGTGGTGATCCACCTGTGTAGATGTATGTGTGCTGGGGATGGCTCACAGGTGTGTCACACGCCATCCTACTATGCCATGTGCAAACAGTACGCTATGTCACTGTTACTTGACAGTGATGACATAACGCATATACAGCGGTCAGGTGTTACCAACTGTATGTCACGTGATACCTGTAACACTGACATCCTCCCATGTGCATATAGCCACACAATTGCCAGACATAGCATTGGTACACATACTGCGGCATTACCGTTGCATGTCTATCAAACGGCTCATCATATAGCAGGTGTATCATTCCCAGCACTGCCATGTGTGTCCGCTTGTGTGACTACACATGCCACATATGGTGGGGACTATGTCCCAGTTGTTACACATCCCTGTACACCATTGTAGAGATCTGTACATACTTCAGTGTGGAAAGCATGACGTTGGCAGGTGTGGTGCATCACACACATCGGCTATCCATACACACATATCTGGTCACCACAGTGTGTGTGTGTGTGTGTGTGTGTGTGTGTGTGTGTGTGTGTGTGTGTGTGTGTGTATGTATGTATGGCTGTCTGGTGCTTGGTGTGAGGGTGTATGCTACCATACAGTGGAAACAGGATCACTAACCCCTCATGGTGACTAACCCCTCATGGTGATGCAGTCTACAACCCTGTTGATGCCATCAGTCCCAGCCGTACTGGCAACCTGTGCATGTTCCTTCTCTGTGCCACGTCATGTGGGTGCAAAGTACTGTGACGGTGATGACCACATAGGCAAGGGTCCACACCTCAACACTATGGGGTGTGCGTTATAGTGCTGTAGACCCCGTGAATGTGGCCATGTTCCTGTACTGTGACAGGGTATTACTGCTACACAGTGTGGCCTCATGCTATCAAGTGGCCTCTAACGTCATCATTGGCCAGACCACTGTGTACAACCCCTGCACCATGTCAACATACCTGTAATGTTTCCCGGTATGTAAGTCACATCTCTGTCCACTGTAGCCTGTTTAACTGACCACATGCTTCAGGTGCAGTATATGTGCAGACATCTGTGTCATGTTCGACTTTCCAGCAGGCTGGTTGAGGGTATGTTTAGCATGCTGATATTGCCATACGTGCCTGTGAGTACTCCACAGTTACACATGGGGGACTGCAAACACTGCTACCTGTAGGCACATGCCAGTACACCATAGGGGGGAACCAGGGCATCATTACCAACATGCTGTTACTGTTGTAACCGAGATACATACTGTGAACATATCAAAATGCATGCTGCACCTGGACTACATGGTATGAATGGTGCATGTCGACAGTACACCACTGATGTCACATACACATCTTTCAGTATTCACACACAACCAATGCAACATACCAAGTAATGTTAGATACACCTCTCACTATTCTGTTCACCCTGTGCATCAGACCATTTGAGCATATCCCTGCACTCAGTATTCACACACAACCAATGCAACATACACATCCCTCAATATGCATACACAAGTAATGTTAGATACACCTCTCACTATTCTGTTCACCCTGTGCATCAGACCATTTGAGCATATCCCTGCACCGATGGTGCAGATGACAGGGATGTGGCACAGGCTTCATCATATGCACAGGGTGATACTGTTTTCCAGGGGCATAGGCTGCACCAATGGATGACATCATGTGTGTGGGTAAGGGCAGGTGATTTGAATGGACATGCCTGTTCCGTATGCATGTGGGTGTTGTGGAGCCCTACAGTTGTGTTTGCTGTGTACTTGTATGTGTGCACACAGTTCTGTCATTTGTGAGGCCTACACAAGGGTATTATGGACAGCTCCAGATTGTACAGACCAGGTTGTACAGCTCACTGTGACTGGACATGGTCATGTGTCCTGTGCCTGCCAGGGGTTGCACGGGCACTATCAGGCAGAGGTACAGAATGGCTACTGTCCGACGACACATGGAAACTGGAACCGTGTCCCCTCCGGGAATGTGGCCTGCAGTGACCTGGTGTGGACAGCGCAGCACCAGCTGCACTGCTACTGCTACCAGCACTATGGGAGCAGCCATGTGAGGTGGCACACTCATGTTGACCTGCACTAGGTGGTGTAGCTGGCCTACGTCCATGTGGCCTATGCCTCACCCCTACCAGATGTTCCAGCACAGACAGCTCACGGTCACGGATTGCCATCCCACGGTCAAGGATTCTGACCATGCCACCCAATCGCCTGTCCAGAACATCAGCAAGCTACTGCTGAGTACCTGCCAATGCCTGGATGTTGTTGTTTAGGGTACTGATAGCAGCCCTCTGCAGCCTCTGCCCTTCTCTGTTCTGCCATTCGGCATGTGCCTGTGCTGCCATTACAGTCTGGAACATGCGTCTGGTGATCCCAGCTGCTGCGCTATGTCCTGTAGGTGCATGTCTGCCAGAGGTCCTCCTATGAGCAGCACCAGCCACATGCCTGTGTGGCACATCTGCAGTCAGTATACTGCCACCATGGTGTGGAGACACACCTTCTGTAGCCACCACATGTTCCTGTTCAATGCTAACAGACACTGACTGTCCTTCCTCTATGGCCACTGTAGATGCGGTATGTGTTGGCAGCTGACCTGTGTGTGGGGAAGAGGTGGACATAGCTGGGATGGCAACCGTTGGCACAGATTCAGCCTCTGACATCCCTGCCTGTACCTTGTGCATATGTTCATCACTGTTAGCATCTGTGGGGACACTATCAGATAGACCGCAGGAGGGTAAAGCACCTACATCACCTGTGAATGCAAAGAAAGACTCTAAATTACAATAGACACACACACACTGACACACTGACACACACACACACACACACACACACACACACATACACACACACACTGACACACACACACACACACACACACACACACACACACACACACACACACACACACACACACACACACACACACACACACACACACACACACACACACACACACACACACACACACACACACACACACTGACACACACACACACACACACACACACACTGACACACACACACACACACACACACACACACACACACACACACACACACACACACACACACACACACACACACACACACACACACACACACACACACACACTGACACACACACACACACACACACACACACACACACACACACACACTGACACACCATGCATGTGATATGACAGGTGGCATGCAGCATGCTTGTGATACAGCTGACAGCATGCAGCTCAGACATCAATAGTGTTTGTAAGCATGCACCCTGGAATGCACACTACAGCAGGCAGGTGTCATATCATTATCCATGCAATTCACACGATCATGGTAGTATGCATGCATCCCAGTGATACACCATGTGGACCAGAACAGGATAACAGTACACATGGCTGACGTGACCTTGACATGTAATCTGCTGATGTGTGCATTAACATGCATGCATGCCTGACACAATGGTGTCCTGACACATGTACAGCGTCATACTGGGTATCGCATTGCGGTGTTGTCCATATGCCCTACAGATAGAATGCATGTTAAGCAAATGTGCATGGGCATGGTAGGGGACTGTGAGCCATCTACATTGCTGTACAGTGTGATGTACAGACACTGTGCCATTGCATGGCATCATGAGGTGTCTATATTGCTAAACAGTGCATGTTATGTATGCATTGCATATCCAGAACTGCATGCATACCCATGACATACCTGTGGATTGTGAACTACGATGCTGAGGTGTATACAGACCAAACCATGCTGTGTCATGTGACAGGTCGCTGGAGGACATACAGATGACACCTATGCATGATGACTACAGAGTGTTAGCTGCCTGGCAACCATGTCCACACATAGCGGACCTGTCACGTCACCATTTCACACATGACATTGATGTACCATGCACACAAGGTGCACAGCTAACAGTGATGTCCTACGGCAGCAGGGGAAAAGTACAGTATCTGTGGCTTGGTGTCACTGTCAGTGGAATCTGTAAAGGTGATTACCGTCATGCTATGACACAGACATCATGTTCAACACATCTTATGAGGTACATGTCACTGACACCTCCACTAGCTGTGCACAGGCATTTAGGATGTGCAGCATACCACATCACCTGTACAATTGGTCTAGTATGGCTGTAATTGGACTATGTGTGGACAAAGTGGGACAGGGTGTATCCACATCCCAGCTTCTGTGTGGCTATGTGTCTCTGGCCATCCCCCATGGCCATGTGTGCACATGTGTTGGTCATGTATGTGATGGCCATCTATCACACATGTCTGTGTTGTCCCATATGACATACACCCATAGATGTTGGATATGTTACCATCCACAGGGCTATGCAGACAGCAGGTGTATGTGTGGTATGTGGGGTATGGGTTATGGGAAATTGTGACAATATTGTAGCCAAAATGCTACGTGTCTCAGACATGTCGGATGGAACATCACAATGTGTGAAACCATTGTAGGGGCATATAACACAATGTTGACACCTGTGGTCTGCCCATATCACTGCTCACTGTGCGGTACTGGTTTGTGTACCACATGTTTTGTTCCACTGTATAGTACATATGCCTCCATTGTAGAACACCTCCACCATTGTATGCACAGCTGGACACACATGTAGCAATGACAAATACTGTAGTTTCATGTCTGTGTGTCATTTCAGTTGTATATATTGCACATGGGTGGCCTGTGTGGATGATGGGTGATGCAACCTGTATATCCATGTATTAACTGGCCACATGGCAAATAGATCTATGCTTTGACATGCCTGATACCAATGACAGTCTCACCTGCAATGGACTCTTGTCTGTGCGGCATGCCAGAGGTACCTGTATAGGATGACACAGCAGTATGAACATTATCCATGACTGTATGACAGCCACAGGGTGCACAGTGCAAGTTAACACATTCGCCTGTACATTAGCATATAGTAAGCACATGTGTGCATACCATACCTCTCAACCTCTTAGAACAATAAATGTGGACAAAGCCTACTATGATGGGGGACATATAGGGACAACTGTGACATATTGCTCTTACAAACTTAGAAATTTGCTAGACTAATAGGTTTGCATGCACATGGGTTTTACATGGAATGTGCAGTCATAAACACAAATGTATGTCATCATTTAATGACTCCATTCCTCAGCTATTTGCCAGAAAGGGACAGATACTAAGGGGAACACACCGACAATATGAGGCAGATATCTGGACATCCTGCAAATACCTGTACAGTTCAGAGGTATGGGCATACACATGGTAGCATAAAGGATGTGTGTCCACATACCTTGCATATGCTGTTACATTACATGATGTACACTGACACATGCACATACGTGGGATATACTGGCTATATGTTCAGTACTGACTTACCAGGCAACTCTAGGCTCATTGGTTGGGAGACACCCACCTCCACGATGGCAGCTAGTGTTTGTGGGGGCTGTTCCAAGGGTGTTCCCAGACTGGCCAGTAGCTCCTCTGTGTGTGTGAGTGGAGGCTGAGTTGGTGGCCCACCACCTGTTCCACCTTGTTCCCTGGTGATTGCAGTGGCACGCTGTTTTGCATGACGTATCAAGTCCGTGCAGTGTCTGCGCACCTGCTGGTATTTGCGGTTGTAGCCACCCACTTCGTTGACCCTCCTGTGAAGATCCTGCCACAGGTTGTCCCGCTGCTGTGTGTGCTGTGGCACATGGCTAAATAACACCTCATAGTTCTCATGGAGGTACGGGATTATGACATCATCCTCCTGTCGGCTGTATGCTGGTAGGTGTGTATGAGGCATTGTCTGTAAGACATGCTGAAGGTGACAGGTCACATTTACAGACATGTACAGTGATACTGCTGCACATACATTTCTAGTACATCTGCACAGTTATCTTTGCAAATCAACATGACACTAACACGACTGGCATGTATGTGTCACACACATGTAACACCCAGTATGCATTGGATATCATCCCCATATATGTGTGTCACCTCATTAGTGTTCCTACTGCATGTGACGTCTGTCTTCATGAGGACATGTCTGTTTGCCTGCACTGGTGTTCTTACCTATCTACATATGCTTGATGTATCCACAGTAATGCTGTTGACCTTGATGCTGTGTATATGTCACATATCAACACAGACACAGCCTTACTGGACTTGGGCAGTGACAATGCACCAAGTACACATGGAAACCTGTACATGCATCTGTTTTGCCATAGACATCTACATTGCACTGTACAGCTGTTCAACATCCTGCCACGGATCGCCTGTGTTGCACATGTGATAGACATGGGACAATGGCTAGTCGGACGTCATTTGCAGGTAAGGTTATCGGCTATAGCATGTACGGGCTGGGTTTCCTAGCTGTATCTGACACCCATTACACCACTGTGAGGGGCATCAGTGACACATTACTGATCCAGATAGTTGATACTACATCTACCATACGGCCATCACACCATGTATGACAGGGATGATATGTGCAGCTATGTGGACAGGGCTGCATGGTATGGCGGGAGTATGTCACAGGTATGGCACAGGGATCTGTCCAGCATGTGGCCATCCTAGTCCTAGAATGGTGGTTGTCCATGACGTATGTCTTTCAGATCAGGCTATGGACATTTAGCATGTCTAACAGCATAGTGTGGCATATGTCTGTATGCAAGGTGGATAGCATGCTGCATACTGGAGGTGAGTATTATGGAGGCTGGTATCGGCCATCCACGCATGGGCCCTACCCCTGGAGGGTGATGTGTGTTCCAATATTGGTCACATGGGTGCTGTGTATGCCTGTCCAATGATCTCTGTGCTCATGGATACCACCCTGTAATGTCATGGGTACCTCGGATGACTACGTAAAGGGCCATGGAGATGTCTCCAGCTCAGGGAGGTGTACTGCACTACTCCATCCCTAACACAGTGTCCATAATGTTGACCACAGCCTAGGTGTTTCTTAATGGGTACTTGGGTATTCCCCTAGTGGTGTCATTGCTGATATCATCCACCAGAATGTGCACATATGTCACACACCTCACACACACAGCCCATTCTGTATGTTGTTCACAACACTGAGACAACTATTGCCCATAGGTCATGGCCATTCACATCCTCACATACACAGATGGCTGACATTTGTCTATGTGGTATGGGCTACAATGCGGGTGAGGTACAACACATTAACCCTTGTTTACTGTAGCTGACACTGTGTGATATGCACATGTCACTGTAGCACCTTTAGTAGTTGTGAGTCTGTCAACAGACCACTAGTAGAACACTCCTGTGACATACAAAGGCATTTGTGGCCAAACATCCGTACTGTCTTGTACATCTGTACTGCTAACATCTTCATTGATAATGGTTCATGGACTTGCAGACCATACCCAGCAGTGTTCTGATGCGGTGCCACCAATCATGACTGTCGTCAACACTTGTGGGTTGATATTATCCAACACCCTATCTGTAATGTTTGGACATGCTCGGCACTTGTTCAGAGCTTCTTGGCACGTTATGAGCTACTGCTTAGTTTAGCACCCATTTCACACCAGTCCTCACAGGTACACTGTCTGTCCATACATTTCCAGCTTGCTTACAGTACAACAGTTGTCATACAAACATCACTCACATACCTCGTGAGACATGGTGGTTTATATGGCGTGTCCACCTGGCACGTACAACTTATATACAGGCATGTCCAACTGGCACATACCAGTGCTATTGCCTGTCACTATGAAGACTATGTTGTACATGTGGCAATAGAGCTATTCTCATGTACACAGTCAATGCACACCTCCCAACATACAACAGTACAGCCTGTGGTGGATGCACATATGCAGCCCTGCTGGGGGTTATACTATCATCAACCCTGAATGCACCTGACAGTCATGTGGGGATGTGCAACATTGGCAACGCACCCCACACATCACATAGTCCCACATGATCCCCACCACTGGCCACACATACGGAGACACCTTGTACAGTACCCCTCCATACCCTGTGTGGCACCAACGGCAGCCCACATCACCAAACCCAACCACACCAACCTATAGCCCACAGACACATGTGCCCATCACATACAGCCAATAGGGTGTCATAACATACACAACACACCTGTCATAGGTGACTGTCTGTGGTCACACTGCTGTTCCACTCAGCAGGCTACACAAGGCGATAGTCACTTACATCCTGCTGTCAAGTAACTGGTTCTGCAACATAACCTATGCACACATGCCACAACTCAGCAGGTACGATGTGACTCATCTTCCATGTTTGTGTGACTGAAGTTGTATCTCAGGGCACAGACTACGTGTGCAGGAACATGCAATAGCCCACCAGTGTTGTAGCCCTGATGGTGTGGTCCAAGCCCTGGAGAGCATTTTGCGGTCATCCGGACCTGTTACCACTGTACTACGAGTGACTGTGTCACTCCCAACAGTTGTCCATGCTTCTGCTGTCATTCCACAGGTGTCTAGTATACATCCACTTTGACAGACCTTGTCAAACAACATGATGCTGTAGCACAGTTGACCTGCACCTGTCAGCCCTGGGAGTACGGCTCACATGTTGGACTCTTGCTGCTTTTATACTGCCTGTCTTGCACAGTGTCCAATAACAGTCACCACCAGAATGGGAACTGGCTAGCGAAGCATGTGGTCATGTCACACAATGCTTGACATCATCCTCTGTGATGCACGCAGGCAAGGCACACCTGATACTGCACCACTCCAATATCTCTGCAGTGACTGGGACCTGCTTCTTGGCTCTGCAGAGCACACCTGCAATGACTGGTTATAGACAGACCGTACCTCTCAGGCATATACCTGGACTGGCACACCCACTGCTGAGGTGTCCCCATATTCCACAATGTTGTACACACATCCCGGCTGGTTACTTAGCACAATGCATCACAGGTGCTCCACGTGCAAATAACTCTATCCGGAACTACTGCTGCTACTGGTGTGAGACTGACAGTAACCCACACTTAACTGTGATAGCCGTACATGTACCAACACATTAGGCTTATGCTGTCCATGAGTCATAACCTCCGCTCGGCTGGTTCGACCCATACACCACCTCCAAGACTAACAGTATCCTTGACATGGACACTACCAACATGTGACTGCTGTTCCACACCTGGGGTTATCTCCTCCTTGGTGGAATCCGAACATATGCTACTCACCCTTTTTAGCCACATACCGGCACCACACACTTCACGGCATACACAGTAGATGAGTACTACAACACCTACTACAGATGTCGTATGACAGCAGTAGTTGATGTTGTGACACACGTGCAGGTGGACAATGCACATGCAAATGCTGAGACATACCCCAGTGCACTTCATTAGCATGTACACGACAATGTGGTTCATACTATTCCACACAGAGCCATGATGGTACACACCAGATAACAGACGACACTCTGGAGATGCGGTTCCATGGACATACTTTACAACAACAGGTGGTGGCTGTTGCACAGTGGTGTACATTCCCATGGGTGGGGTAACTCACTGGTCAGCCTCGGTAGGGCCACGGGATCCCTCATCACATGCTCCATAACTAGTACGTACACATTACTGCAACACATTCCGAGATGTACCACAAGGCATTATGGTGGTATGTCAGTAGTCGTATGCAATACCCACATCTGCTCACACATACAACTGTCACTCTGGAACATGACAGTAACAGGTGATGTTGGCAACATGCTGTCTGATGGCTTCAATGCTAACATAAGATCAACCAAACTCCTCGCAAGTTAGGTATGCTCGGCCAAACCAAAACCTCATAAAACAACAACGGCCAGCACGTGCAGCATAAGATATTTTATTAGTAAGATGTCAAAAGGCATATAAATGCCAAACAATCTATAATTTCAAACCAGTTTCGGCAATGTAGCCTTCTTCAGTGAAAAAGATTTAGACATCATAAAATCTCATTATTATTTATAAGTACCATCAACCAATGGCATTTTGGTGTAATCCAACCCTAATGCTAATCTACCATTTAAAGGAATAGTAGGTTTCATAATCATTATTTGAATACTACATTAAATTGACTAGTATATAATACAACTACATAAATGTACACACAGGTAGCACCAAAAGTAAATTCCTATACACAATACGTTGATATATACATATGTTACTTATATACATGAACAAAAATGAGAGCAAACTCTGTATACAAGGAATATGATGGCATATTTTTCTAATAAAGTTATTGCAATAATAAATCAGTCCAATACACATATATGTCTTAAAATAGAGTGTATACATCACAATACCTAGGTAATCAATAAACTAATAAGATACCTTATTATATACAGTATATACTAGATAAATATAATTCATATACATACTGAATTGATGTACACATGAATTTGTATACTTCTACTATACTAAAGACCAACTCCATATACTGGAGATACGTAACATAAATATAATATATGAACCATATTAATATAAATTCAAATATGTATTTTTGAGTGGACTGTACAATAACTTCAAACACAATTATCTAGGTAATCAATTTGCTAATGACTTATTTAGTTGGTCAAGAAAAATATGACCTATACACTAATACATACCACCAAAATATCAAAGTAATCTCATTACCACTGGTATACAGTCGAGATCAAAATAAATATCAATAACCCACAAAACAGGACTGATTATATGTAACAATTTGATATTCCAACATATGTAATGTTACATCATATGTATCAGATAATTATTGGTTCACAAATGGTCATTAAGCCCTGAGGGAAATAGGGCACCAAGATGGATAATCCAATATTTCTCCTTATGGTTCAGAATAGTATGCCACCCTTGTTTGTAAATTCTATCCCCCATTATTTTATCAGTGACTGTGAACATAAACTTGGTATTCTGATGTTTGACTATATGTCGGTATAGGGCATTGGTTTCCTTTTTATTTTTAATATCACTTTTATGTTCCCCCATCCTGATTCTGAGTGATCTTGACATCTGTCCGACGTAAAATGCTGAGCATTGACATTTAGCCAGGTAAATAATCCAGGTACTACTACAGTTCCCAAAAACCCTAATGTCATAAACTCTGCTTGTGTTGGTACTTGTAAACTGTTTTAGTCCAGTGACTTGAATGCAAGATACGCAATGGCCACATGGAAACGTTCCAACAAGTTTGTCTCCAGATATTGTCAGTTGTTTATGAGCAGCACCACCACTTTCCTTATGTTTATAGTGGGAAAACATGGCTTTTAAATTCTTACCCCATCTGTAAGAAAATTGACATTTAGGGCCCAAGATATTTCTTAAGTGATCATTAGCTAATAGTATGTTCCAGTTTGAATCAAGAATGTTTCTGATCACATTGTGGTTCCTGCCATGTGTAGTAAAAAACCTGATTGATGATTCAACCCCTAGTTGTTCACGTTTTTTATATTCCAATAGCTTGCTCTTATCTTGGTTATCTGACCACCTACTCGCTGACATAATATCCGGGTAATGATAACCTCTTTCCAGAAATCTATTCTGTAAATCCTGTTTTGCTACCCGAAGATCAGTCTGGGATGAGCAAATGCATTTTATTCTCAAGAATTTTGATTTTGGTATGTTGTGGATGGTGTGGCGTGGGTGCATACTAGATGCATGTAATAAGGTGTTATATTGAGGGTATTTCCTGTATGTTTTGGCACTTAGCCTATGATCATTGTTTCTATATACCATAACATCAAGAAAATTAATAGTATTAAGATCATATGTAATGGTGAATACTATACCCCAAACATTACTATTCAAATATTCTATGAATTCCTGCAAATATGTAGAATCCGCACACCACACCATCCAGCAATCATCAAGGTATCTACGCCAGATATCCATTTCCACCATGTATAAGTTATGCATAGGGTTGTATATCATGCACTCTTCAAGGTACACCATGAATAGATCTGCATATATGGGGGCAAAAGATGCCCCCATGGCAGTACCTTGAAGTTGCCAATAACACTCCTCTTGAAAATAGAAAACATTCTTGTTTAGCACATGTTCAGCCATACACACAAGCAATATATTAAATCCTGGTGGATATAAGTTGGTGTGTTCTAACCAATAATCTAAGGTCTGTAATCCTGCCCAATGAGGTATACTCGTATATAAAGACCTCACATCAAGCGTACACATCAAACAATGTGGTTCAAGTTGTGTATCATTAATGATTTGTAAGAATTGTGTAGTATCCTGTAGTCTGGCTCTAACTTTAGTTAGCAAAGGTTTAAGGTGTTGTGTTAGGAACATAGATAAAGGTTCCGTAAGAGAACCTATGCCTGATACAATTGGTCTCCCTGGCGGTTTCGAAATAGATTTGTGGATTTTGGGGAGCAAATATAGAATTTGTTTTTGAGGGTCCTGTACAGTTAAATGTTGAACTGTGTTAGCAGTGATAATGCCTTCATCCTCGGCCAACTTCAAAAAAGTATCTATTTCTCTTTTGAAGTTGGGAGTAGGATCAATGTACATTTGCATATAACATGTGACATCTGATAACTGTTCTAAACCTTCCTGTACATAGTAGTTCATATTTAGAACCACAGCTGCCCCTCCTTTGTCAGCCGGTAATATAGCTATATTCTTATTGCTACTCAATTCCTCTAAGGCCTTTTTCTCCAATTGAGAGAGATTTCCTCAATTTGTGACTCTGAATGTAAAAAGTGCAAATCCCTAAGCACTGATTGTTGAAAAATCAACACATTTCTATTCATAGGGGGTTGAAGTTGTGATTTATGAAACTTAAAATCCTTATATCTTTGAAAACTCTGCATTGTATCATCTGAAAAAAGTATTTTAAGATTAAGATTTCTACAGAAATTAATAACATCCAACACAATGTTATATTCATTACAAAAAAAGCTTGGTACAAAACCAAGACCTTTATTTAACAAACACACCTGTTCAGTTGTTAGATTCTCATCTGACAGATTTAACACATTGTGGTATTCCTGCTCAATTATCTTAACAGTGCTGTTATCAAGCCCTCCACAGAATTTATTCCGCTTTACACAGTTATGCTTGCGTCCACCCCACCACCTTTTGCCCCTTCTAAAGGGAGGGCTGAATTTGATCTCTTACGCATTGGTGATTCCTGGGTCAGAGCACCTTCACTATCAGTGTAGGATGATTCCTCCCCAGATGTACTTGTCAGAAATCTATCATTATTTTTAAGAATGGACCTAGGTCTCTTTCTGGTTTTGCCCCTAGTCATCTGCTGGCTTATATCCATAAATCGAACAGATCTTTTGGTTTCGAAAGGACACCCTTTATCATAGTCTGCAATGTCCCTATAAAACTTTTTAATTTTTCTATCTTTAATTTGTTTCTCAAAATTGGCCAAATCCTTGGACAGCTTGTTAATTAAACCTTCATATACTGTAAGTGATTCATATTTTTTACATTCTTCACAAACAGACTTGACTTCCGATAGATTAATATCTATCATTCTTTCATAGTAAGAAGAAAGAATATTTATGAACATCATGGAAGCTTCCTGTAAAGCTTTATTCCATTCCATGGTTAGTCTCTGTTCAGATCTACCAACCATTGGCTGCAGGCGTATTCTAATACCCCTAGGTGCCATGTCCTTTTTAATATATGCACGGAACAGTTTCAAATGCCAAATTTTAGCTCTGAGATTCTTAAGCCCTTTGTTAAGAATTTGGAATGCCAATTCACATCTTTCCAATGGGTTATTATCCACAACCTTCGGATCACTGCCTGAGATGTGGTCTATACCAACGACCCTTATATCATCCCGATCGGCACATAATCCTGCTAAAATCTGTTTCAAATTCATGATATAAGGGACACTAAACAAAACCAATTTGGTCTATTGAGTATAGTACATCTATGAATCCAAACTCTAATATATGTAATTATAACAGGCTGCCCATGAATTTAGCAAAAATATTATAAAATTGCCAATATAGAATAGGGCATTACATGAGCACAGGGATGAGTGGAAATAGTTAGAGGTTTGTCAAACTGACAACCAGATACCTAAATCACTATGAAATATCAATTATAGTGATATGGTAAGGGTACCAAAATTTTTCAACAATAAGTCACAACAGATACACAAATGGGCAAAACCAGAAAGAGAACGAACCCAGTATTAAATGCCCCTAAATTCTGTAAAAGATGATGTAAATCAAAATAGGTGACATACATATAAGAACACTCAAGATAAATTGTAAGCTTTGAAATACATAACATTCTTTCTATCAAAAAAGGTCAACACATACCATTATTCCAAATATTATTATTATACCATGACCGCCGAAAAACGTGCATGCTGATTGGCCAGCGTGCCCGTTGTAAATTGAGTTATACTAATGGAAAATGGTCCGGTCGCCCGGACTTTTTTCCATTAGTATAACACTATCTCGCTATGTTAAATGGGTTTAACAAATAAGCAACGGAGATCTCCGTTGCTTATTTTTTAAACCCATTTAACATAGCGAGATTGTGTTTAAAAAAAACGGAGAAAGCAAGATCTACGTTGCTTTTTATGTTTCGCTATGTTAAATGAGTTTAACATAGCGAGACAGTTTTAAAATAACAACGGACATCTCCGTTGCTTATTTTAAAACTGTCTCGCTATGTTAAACTCATTTAACATAGCGAAACACATAAAAAAAAGCAACAGAGATCTTTCTTTCCCCATTGCTTTTGCCCACAGCTCTGATGTACTGCGCGGCGCAGTACATCAGAACTGCCATGATGCCAGACATCTGAAGGGCAGTAAACAAGCATTATACTATGCCATTATTTAAGAAAAGTAATAGTTTCTTTCTTAAATAATGTCATATAATAGCAATAACCCACTTCTGGGTGTGGGTAATGCTAAATTTACCCACAGTTGGCTTTGTTTGGTCCCTCGGGCTTAGCGGGACCAAACCACCGATGGGTAATACTAGCATTACCACACCCCAGGCGTGGGTTATTGCTATAATAATACTTTGATGCTCCAGTAGTACAATATCCATAAACTAATATTGTCAGGTCAAACATACATATAGGGACAGTGCCTAAATATTTAAGTACACTATAAAAAATAGCCCCAGGTTTGTACACTAAAGTTCAACAACAATCCAGTAGTCCAAATCTTAGTCAAAAATGCTATTCAAAAATTGTATCATAGGTGTTGAAAAAAGTATCCTGTTTATAGGTTATGTTTATATATTAAATATAGGCACCCAAGTGATGATACAGTAGATGTTGTAATACAACAAACAAAACTGTGATATACTATAAGAATATATAGAGAACCACCTGAATTGCTAGATACATAAGTCCTATCAAGTATGTAGACAATATTATAAGGTATTAGTATATCCATACAAAACTAAAGCATCATTCGTCTCAAAGAATAGTTCCAAACTAATGGGTTTATCCATAAGTCATAAAGTAACACTTATAACATTAGTTACATAGGTATTGCCCCTTAATAGTTTGAAATGAAAATATTCAGGAATTTCCTATGGATACCTGATCCTATATACATATAACTGTAAATGCCCTACCATAGGGTATATGTTTTAATTTTCAAAATACTTATGTATCCCAGTATTGCTCGTTAGTGCCCTTATGAAGCACCAAACCAACGAAAACCACAAATCTAGTAGTTAATAGGTTGTCTTATCATAGCAAGTCCAAAGAATTTTAATAATATGTGTGAAATTGAAGCAAATCATATTCCACACAAACTATCACATACAATATGAATTCAAAAAATCAGGCTATTATAAAGACAAACAATTCTGTGTACCCCGGAACAGTATTAAAGGTGTGTGCATAAACCTAAATGCTAATAATATCAGTTATGTTGCTATCACCCATGAATAGTCCTGAGAGAGTATATTAAAGTATTCCCTAAAGACATCAATCATATATAAATGTATTAATATGTATCATACCATGGTATATATGTAAATACACACAACACCTAGGTTTCCCAATAATACCAAAAATGCCATCTAAAGTACAAAACCCACCAAATAATCAATCTATTAGTTAACAATTTTTCAGATCATATACAATACATATCAGTTCCAAAAGAAATCCCATTGTACACATGTCATTCAGTACAATTGTTTTTAACTCTCAGCGATTAAACCTATAATAATAATAATCTTGTGAAAATAACCGCTCCGTATGCACCAGAACAGTGTTCAGAATCACAACTTCATCCCAGATTAAATATTAGACAAAAAAAAAACCCTTATAGTCTCTAAATGTTTGATTAGTCCACAATCCAACAAGTGAATGATGAATCAAAAACAAAAAAGTATCCGGCCAGTTCCAAATACGTTTTGAAGAAAAATGCGCCACAAGGTATACAAGATGGCCGTCGGCATTTTCCAAAACAGTACAATCCAACAAATATACACTCTTAAGCCTCCCCAGCTCTTCAAAGATTTAGAATGTCTAGTACGAAATACTAACGTAACTGTACACACCATGTACAGCCTTTTAATGATATTTCTTCAAAAACACCAAGAATGCCAAAAACGCCAATGCACATGTGTTACCGATAAACAGACCAGGACCCAGTTCAGATATTCTCATCCAGAACCCCAATGCCACATGTAGTCCAAAGAACAAAGGATATCCTCCAGACACTATCTCCAAAGAACATGACAGTAACAGGTGATGTTGGCAACATGCTGTCTGATGGCTTCAATGCTAACATTACACCCTCTCACTCCCTACGGGGCCACATTCCTTGCAGGAACATTGCAGTGTACCTGTGGTCACACATACACAGTACTGACCTGCACTCTATATGTCCTAGGACACAGGCCCCTTGTCACCCTACAAAATCCCAGGCTGTGATGTCCACAGACCTCTGAATGGCATGTCTCCCCACTGGGACACCATATTCAGTAATAGCCTTGTACCAGACATTGTGGCCCATGACTAGCACACAGCGACAGTTACACTCCACACAGGTGGTGCCACAATGCACAACTGGGACTATTGCCCTACACACCTCACTGGACTGTTATGCATGGCTATAGGGCACATCATCATGGACATCATTCGCTGAGTCTTTGTTGCGCTCCGGTCCTTTGATGCCAGTTGGGTTGGTCTTGTTGGGGCCACAGAATGCCTCCTACACCTGTTGGACACCTTTCATACAGTTGCCAGAGTAGTTGATGATGACACGGGGGTCCACACAGCCTACATTGTCCTCTCGCTGCCATTCAGCACCATTCTTCGTTCTGGTATTGACAACATACGCATCCACCTGCACATCACAACATATGTCTCCGGATGTTATGCAAAGTGGCTACTGGACAGGACACACACACTGAGGGTGGCATACCATATCACATACTGCATTCCAGTTACACTTGGCATACCACAGTCCTCAGTCATGGGGCCCTCATGCTCGGTATATGCTTCCCTGAGGTACAGGCTACCACTGAGGGGACTTCCCTGCCTAACTTTACAGACCACTGCATACCCAGCACTGTTGTTGCTCCACCAGCTGATACAGACCCATCCTTATGGGTGTCACTTTGACGGATACCAATATGAACATCATGGCCTCAACCTGCATGACACTTGGTATGAACATCACCTTTGCAGTACACCATCCACCCACTGGTTATCACATAGGTGTTAGTCCCCTACATACATGTAACATTGTACGTGTTTGTAAGACACATGTATGTCGCACACACTCCTGTGGTTACCACATTGCCACTGTGGCATGGATATCCTTCTACGTGTCCGCACATGTCTGTACTGGGTGTATAGCTGGTACATAGGCACCCATTGTACCTTTGAACACCGGACTTATACACACATCCATGGGTACAACACCCCACTTAGGGTGTACCTTACACAACAGCTTTACATAACTCAACATTAAAACACCATGACGTTTATTGAGCTACAGCAGTTAAAGTTTGCGGCTTATGTACAGACACCACGTCTGTACACATTTGCGGACTACATACTCAGGCGTGACCTCTGCTGCAAAGACAGGGCCCATGTTTGCAAATATGTTAATGGATATACTCCACATACACGACATAAACAATAGCCACTATGAGCATGATGCTCATGGATATGTGCACACATGCGACAGTGTGTGGCATGTGCTTGGGGGTTGCATTCCCAGACCGGACACTCACCATGCTTTGGGACATGATTCCTATGTACATCATGCATGGACAGTCAGTAGCAGTGTTCATGTGATACCTCTCTTGGTGGATGGTGGACACATGTATGCCAGGGATCACTGCAGTGGCTGTACTGTGCAGAGATGCAGGTTACACATGGCTCTTCTGTTCACAGGACACTACCCTAGAGAGGTGCCACTGGTGTGCACACTGTAGTTGTTGTCACACATAGACTTGCCAGACTGCAAGGTACCCCACTATGAACCTGTGGAGCTATTACATGTCCTTTGTGCATGGTTACTGGAATAGCCCTTCCAGTTAGATTAGCTGTTACGCTATTACAATGTCCCGTGACTACAGGCCATATGTATCCTGTTATTGTACACGACAATCATGTTCATGTTTGTCTGTCACATCTCTTCTGCTATTCTAGTATGGAAGTAATGTTTGCATCCTTTGCAAATGCACAGAGTGGATTACATTATTTATTTCATCATAACTGTTTATACATAAATTACTTACATACTACTCACATCACTATACGATACCTTTGTTATGCATCATATGCCTGTTCTCCTGTGTAGCATATCTGACATATCAATCTACTGTACAATACATTACACATGTTTTCCATGGTATCCCATAATTCAAAGCATACTTACACAGAGGATCCACCTTAGACATGTCATTGACGTTATATGCCCATACACATGCGTACTGTTACAGTATATCCACATATACTATCCCCTGCTGAGGCACGTACTTATTGGACATACCCTGCCACTGACGGTGGGTCGTATGACATTGTTCTGTTTAAAGCCGTCATGTTGCATCCCTTGTGGTGTCTGTGCTGTTTACCTTGTGGCCCACTGCTGGACGCACAACTTCTACAAGCATTAGTACGATCAGCAAGACATCACTAAATAAATACCATTCCCCACTTTATGCATGGCGGACACTTTTAATTACTGCAAACCAGGCTATGCATACACTGACATCACTTAATACAGAACATACTATACATACAGTTAGTGTTCTACATACCTTGATATCGTTCTGGTATTTCATCTCTATCTCGCTCTTCTGTATCACTCTTTAAACTGTTTTATGGTATGAGCATACAGTTTGCATATCTGGCAAGTCATCCTTATATACGTCTATACCTGCAACATGTGGTTTACTGCCGGCAATTGGTGGTCCGGTGTGACTAATTACGTGCACTTCAACTGTGCAGCTACTCCATTCACCAGTTACGCGGCAACAGTGAGGTATAATTGAATTCTCCACTTGGACGTTGGCCATTTGCCCTGCCTTTGGGGAGACGGCCTGTATTGTGTTTTGTTGTGTGTAATTGCAACTGCTATGTGTAGAGCCAAGTCTATTTTGGAGTCATGTCCCCCGTGGATTGTGTGTGACGGCTTGAGTATGTGGTTCTACCTGTGACTGTACCTGTCATCCCACCTGTCTGATAAAGGACTATTGCAAACACCTGTAACATCGCCGTTTGTTCCGTTATATGACGGATACAATTTTGCATGGCGCCTTTAAATGTGTCTCTCACAAGGTATGTTAATGGTTCAGCAGATGTAATTGACTAACTAGATGTTTGGGCTGTGGTTACGGTCTGTATTGCTATTGTTTCCAGTGTGGGGGATGTAGGCGGGTGTACGTAGCATATACAGTTTTGTGGGGCTTGCATTTCTACGTAGTCCATATATATGTGTGTGTGGGCCCCTTCCCTAATTACAGTGCTATCACTTAATAGACTTCTGTTACGGGAATTTACTTTGGGCTGTTGTTAATTGGTTTCTATATGGTATGCAGGTGAGGTTGATACTTCCATACCTCTGGATGTACGGCGTTATGTGTAGGGATATTTGTAAATGACCGCTATCCCATGTATGTCTGTCCCAGATATTTGCAGTCATTGCAGTGGTGTTGGTGTCAGACCCTCTGTGACATGGCTTGCCACCTTTTCATATGGCCATAGTTGGACACTTGCGGGTCACACAGTGGTGTTTACAGGCTGACATATTGCCATGGTCAGTACACAGGCTAGCACATACTTTTATCCTCATTACATACCAATTGTTCTTGGACCTTAACTACTTATCGGTTTGCATGTAACATTTCCCTTTCTTACATACAGGCATGAGTATTTCCTGCAACTGTTGCATATTTGGGACATACTAATGTCCTAAACTCTCGGACAGTTGCCCTTTGTAATGTTTCATGTCAGAACACACCTGCCCAGGGGGGCTGTCCCTCCCAATGTGGGACATGTGTTTACCGCGGTTCCCATTCAGAAGCCTGAAACACTATAAGCCTGAAAATCAAAATCCTGAAACCAAAAGCCTGAAAATTCAGAATCCTGAAAACTCAAAATCCTGAAAACTCAAAATCCTGAAAGCCCAAAATCCTGAAACTCAAAATCCTGAAAACACAAATAATGCTAATATGCCAATACAAAGACACTAATATCTACCAACTGACCTTGACCCTAACCCTAACCCTAAGGTCCGTCACTATCGCACACTCACCTGACCCGTGCCCTAACCCTAACTCACTTAAACCGCCCCTAACCCTAATTTCTGTCACTATTGCATACATGCCTAACCTGCGCCCTAACCCTAACTCACTTAAACCGCCCTAACCCTAACATAAAACCAACCGCACACTTACCTGAACCCAACGCATGACCTAACACCACAGGGCTAACAATAGCAAAGCCACAATGACATCAGTATGTCTATTTTGTGTTTTCAGGATTTTGAGTTTCAGGATTTTGGGCTTTCAGGATTTTGAGTTTTCAGGATTTTGAGTTTTCAGGATTCTGAATTTTCAGACTTTTGGTTTCAGGATTTTGATTTTCAGGCTTATAGTGTTTCAGGCTTCTGAATGGGAATGGTTTACCGCATGCCTACGGCTAGCTGTACCCGCACCTACCGTAATCATCTACCTCCGAGTTGTCACCTACAGACACACGATGCGGACACACACACACACACACACACACACACACACACACACACACACACACACACACACACACACACACACACACACACTTTAGTCACACGGGAACACACATGGCACCCTCAACACACACATACACAGGCTGCATCACTCACAACCACAGTTGCACATGGTACCTACGTGGACCGCACCACTGGCAGTGGTGACTACATGTCCTTACTATCATCATATTGCTCATGGTTCTACTGTTCCAGTACTGTGTTCTTTCTGTCTTTCAGCCTCCTGGTTACGTGTGTCAGTGTGTGACACATTCCATAGTTGGCAGTATCCTATTTATTTGTACCTCAAAGGTGTTTTGAATGTCGTCAACCTATCTATATATTTGCAGATGTCAGTGACCCCTTATATATCAACATATGTCACACTATCGCCCTTTCTATCTGTATTATATATGTGTAGATATATATATATATATATATATATATATATATATAGATATATATATATATATATATAGATATATATATATACATATCACGGACAGGGGTGGTGACAGACATGCTACGCCTTTCATTGTGTGTTTGTCAGTGTATACTGTGTTTCCTGGACTCCGCACATTTGTGTCTGTACCTGTCACATTACACACCTGCCATAGGTTAAGATTACCTCCCATCCCACTTTGCGAGGGACAGTTCCTCTTTGTGCAGTTGTGTCCTGCAAAATATTTGTGAACATAGCAAATGTCCTGCGACTTTGGGACAAACATAATCCCTATAGTTTGTCATAGTTGCATAAAACACTTATTCTGTATCTGACCCACCTACATGTTACAGGACATGGAACACGTACCTGCGACCATTACTAGAATAAGCTTTTTATCTATGCAAAACACTGATGTTCTGGTTTTTGTACTGGCCGGGTGTATGTGTCGTCCTGCAGACATCTGGTGTATGTCCCACATTGGTCATTTGAACTGTGGCAACCCTACCGTATGTACATCTTGCCTAGCAATAGTGTTGGGTGATTGTATACATGAATGCCTGTTCCAATCCTGGCAGTGGTCGTTTTACCCTTCAGAGCAGGCGCTATTTGTTCATGGGTGACTAATGCTGGTTTCACCTGTTCTGTACATCATTGACCGTGATCTGCGCAGTGGTCAGTGATGCTTAGCCCTGTTTCATGCATATCCGTATAGTCGTATTTAAGCATCGCTTACCAGCTGTGGGCAATGCTTATTCCTGCTAACGTGTGCTACACATATTCTGATGACCTGCATCTGGAATGCATTACCCGTGCCGTCGGGATTACGCTACATCCCTTGCGGGACGTGGGACCGGGAATATGCACGACAGTCACTGCATGTACCACTTGGACATCTGGGGATTGTACACATATTATGTCATTTTGTATGTGCAGTACACTACAGCAGTTACTCCACACTACACTCACATGGATAACTCCGTTAGTTTACAAATTGATGAGTCCAGTTAATGGTATGTCCATGTGATGTTTACTGGCTGTACTCCAGCATTGGGTATGTATATCACAAATAGCTACACCCGATAATGTGCTACACCTTCATACGACCGTGGATGCAACATGCCAGGGTGATGAATGCCTGTCATGGGTACATCCCCTGCCTTGACACAACATCCATGATTACATTTTGTGGAGCCCCTCAGTAATGCAGCGGGGAATCCGTGATAAGTGTGTGTAGGACAGTGCTCACACACTTGTGCTCCCGCGATTGCCTCTGCTCCAGTAAACGACAGTTGCTTACTCGATGTCATGGCGACGGGAGTCACTGTTTGCCCCGTTTGGTGTTTTGCCTCTGACAATCAGGCGTGTACCTACCGATGTACCTGAAAACCTATACACACAACACCGACAGATGCTGATAGGTGCATCTACTGTTCAGGTGTTGACATTTCCATGTTCCAATGGCTGTTGTGTGTACAACGTTTGAGGGCTGCCTATGTAGGATTCCACAGTGGGCCACCTATACATCACAATTTACAGGTAGTTGTGTTTGTGTGCCATCCATGTTACTGTGTGTGCAGGTGGGGAGGGGTGTCAGTCCGTGGGAGCCTACACTGTCAAGGTATGTGCTATACGTTCCCTCTTTGCCAAGGCATAGGCATATTGGGCATGCCTCCGTCTGCCTACTGGGGCTGGCACAGTGTGTCCGTGGTCTGGATCCCTCTGTGCCTGTGTTGGCCTTGGCAATTGCAGTGGGCTGTGAGGCCCTCCCCCATTTTGATCCTGCTGCAGCTGTTTCCGCAGGATCATATTATGTAGCATGGCACATACTATGAAGATGTGGGCACATGTACCTGGAGAGTACTGCAAGGCTCCACCAGATGTGTCCAAGCACTGGAACCATGATTTCAGCATCCAGAACACATGCTCTATGATGATTCTGGTTTGTGCATGTGCCTCATTATGGTGTTCTTGCATTGGTGTGTGTGCATTTCTGATGGGATCATCATCCATGGCTCCAGTGCATAGCCAGCATCCCCCACAAGGTGGCCTTGTGGGATGTCCCCCCTGACAAATACCTGATACAGCCGTGAGGCATGCCAGATATGGGAGTCGTGGTAGCTTCCAGGGCTGCCAGCACACACATCCATGATAATGCCCTGGGCATTGCACATGACCTGGCAGTTGATGGAGTGGAATCCCTTGCGGTTTATGTAGCGCCTACCATACTCACTGGGTGGTGACTTGATTTGTATGTGCGTACAGTCTATCACACCCAATACCTCTGGGTAGTTTGTCACACTGTGAAAGTGACGCATATTGCTGGCCAACTCTGAGTTCGGGGGAAGTATATATGCTCATTGGCATGTGGTAACATGGCATCCAGGAACTGGTGTAGTACCCTGGATGCCGATGCCTGTGAGATCCCCATTATATCTCCAGTTGGCCTTTGAAAGGTATCTGTGGCTAGTATTTGCAAGCTTACACATGCCTTCGTGTCCACTGGGATGGATTACCCTCTGTTGTTTCTGGTTCTCAGGCATGGCCAGCACAGCTCTACTATTTGCTGTAAGATGTCCCTGTCCACCCTGTAAAGCTCTACTATCTCCAGATCATGTAGCCCCTGGTAGGTTACCCTTGGTCTCAACACTCTTCTCCTCCTCCGAGGCCTACAGTGGTTGTCGGCATCATCCTCCACAACACCGCCGGTCTGTAACACATGCTGATGAATCACAGCTATGGCAGCTCCCAACATGTACATTTTAAAAGTTCCCCATCTGTTTACACCTATGGTGCGGTGTTTGGGAATACACAGGTGTGTGTTGGGTGCTTTCACACTTTATACTGTTTTGCTGTGAACACTGATGATGTCATAGGGTGTGTATGTACGATTGTGGCTACAGGGTATCTTCTGTGTTTTATTAACGGAACCACTATTGTGCTGCCTTTGGTGTTGCATTACATTTGGATGCCGTGAATTACCTCTTGCCCTTCCATTTACATTTGTTCACGTTACACCTACCATTTGCTGGCATGCATCCAGCTGCCTGCTTTAATTTGTACTTTCCTAGACCTGGCTTATCTTGCGTAATGTGTGCTATTGTCGGTCTACTTTGGGTTTGCTTTGCTTTGCTATGCATTCCGAGTCCTCCCCTCCTTTCTTTGCAATCTTATGCCTCCCCTATCCTGCTTTGCAGGTTTCTGCATGCAGGCTTGTCTACTGCCGTCGATTGGCCACCATGAGTTGATTGGTGTTAATGGCTCATTAGTACGCCAATTACCCTGCTTTGGCATTTCCTTCTTTTCTTCCCCTGACCTTCCTATTTGTGCTATTGTTCACGGCGTGTGCATCCACTTACCGGGTTTCGGGCACGATTTCATCCCCGTACACATGCGCTTTTGGGCACCATGTGTGCTCTCAGCTAAATGGTTCTATACCTTCCTCCCCACCCCTGTCCTGCAGCTTTGCTTAGCAATGGCCAGGCCAGATTTACATTACTCCAATGTGCTTACTGATACGGTGGCACACCCCTCTGCTGATGTCATGTATCCCCTCTGATACACTCCTTGGTGTTATAGCGCTGCGTCATCAGGTACATCCTTAATTCGGCGGGACGTTTGCAATTCAGTATTACCTGCCTCATTTGCATGGCATTGACTACTAATTCATAGTTACAGTGCCGAACACTGTTGCGGGCCCTTGGCAACCCTTGCGCCTTGCTTGTGGTGTGCTATGCCTACCATTGCATATTATGGTGCAATCCTGATTTGTCTTTCATTGCGATTTTATGACATTTGTATATATTTCCTTTGTATTCCTGTTTGCTCACACATGCCCTGCGGTTGTACTGTGCGTTACTGTGAACATGGCATTAAATGTTGTTTTTTAGGTGTTGTACATCTTTTCTTGTGCCATTGGCTGTGTATTTCGCCATTGGCATATGTTAACTTTGTAACACATGAGTGTGGTCCACTTCCATAACTCCGGTGTTCTGTTTGGGAAAATGTAAACCATGTTTTTTGGTTTACATTTCCATGGGCTTGCGCTACACCTGCACCACTTCGTGAATTGCTGTATGCCTTCATTAGCATGGTGCGACACTGCGCATGGGGTGATTTGCATATCTATGCCGAGGGCTGCGTAGATCTGGCGTACGCCAGTAGTGCACGTGGAGTTGGTTCGTACCTGAATCGTTTGGCGGACATATTTGGCGTTATCCCACATACGCTACGCCTGCCCCTGGCGCAGGCTTCATGAATCCAGGGACAGGTGTCTGTTGGTAGGGGAACTGACTAAATACCTTGCCAGTACTACCATAGGATCACAGGGTGTCTACTATATTGACATCTTTCTTTTATTAAATCACTTGTAATACTTAATCTCCCAGTCTGTACAGAACATCAGTTATTTATAGTTAGACATGACACAGTAACTAAACTCAAATATGTAAAATGTAAGTTTGAAGATTTGTCATCTGTGTTTATAATGGCAGCAGTTCTACCAGAGTACTTGATGTATATATGAAGTTTCTAATTGCTTTAATTTTTAAGTAGTTCCATTAGCAAATTCAAAAGGAAGGGCTGTGTATGATATTTCAATGTATAATTGTAATGAAAAAGAATTAAAAAATCAGATTGAAACGTGCAGACCCACAAATATCATTATGTACAAAACTCATAGTAAAAGAAATTTAAATAAATAATATGTAACTGCTTGAAATTGCTTAAGCATGAGTAATGTGCTGCTGTCAATTGGCTAACCATTTTACATTTGAAGATACAGTAAGTAGACTACTACCTGAGAATGAAACTGAACTAAACAAGGCAGTGCCTTCAATGTGTGGTATTCTAGCTTGATGCTTCATCTTTCACAAAGTAAAGGAACTTAACGGTGTGACAACAGACTTTCAAAAGTTAAGAGTTTTAGTTTAAGACATCAGCTAACTTGATATTTTTTATCATGAGAGCTAAAGTTGAATTCAGTTGCAGTAAAGGTATGTGGGTGTATACAAAGCTCTCCCTTTTTAAAGAAATATGTCAGGGATTAAGGGAAGAACTTTATTTTATGATTTTATTTATTCTGAAGGCAGGAACATTGTCCATCTTATGATTTGTTCATTCTTAATTTTAATTATGTTTGAATAGCTATACATATTTCTTCATTGTCAATATAATTTCTCTTTTTTATCTAGCTGAAGCCTTTTCTTTCTTTGATTTTTGTAGGTATGAGCCAGTATTATGTTACCATATCTGCTCTGGATATCTGTGACATCCCAGAGTCATTACTTAATTCAGTCTTATTTACAGCCATACTGTTTGGTTTCATTTTAGTAGTTGTTATGAGTGCCCTGTATAAATAAAATGCAAACGTCATGTACTCAGGCCTTATTACTACTTTTTTCAGCAGTATGGTAGTTCATTAATGGCTGACACAATGCCCTTCGATAGCAATTAAAAACAGGCAAACATTTCTGTTATAATGGTGGACTTAGTCAGAAGTCTCAGTCATACCTTAATGTGCGTGTTTGCCTGCATTTTTAAAGACAGCTTAGTCTACTGAATCCTGAATGCTGTCTGAATATAATGAACACGAAATAATAGCTTCATGGCACTCTAAGTGTGTTTGCAAATATATTACTAACAAACTCTTCAATGCACTTTTATTTGTTGGCTTGGTCACACAAGACTTGGTAATATGAATGACTGTATTCTTCAAAGGAACTGAACAACAACCAAATCCTCTTTTTATATTTCAAAATTGTCTGTCTTAAATCTGCTACACTGAAATACAGTTAATTTCCTTGAGAGATCATATGGTTTATGTAAGCATAATTAATGTGCTATACACTATGAAGTTATAGTAAAGCACAAAGGTAAATATGAGATGCAGTATACTTCTAGACTTTTATTTGATAAACTCAGTTTGCTGCACACTGAATGAACTAGTTAAATAAATACAATTTCATCAGTAATAAGTTTCTTCTCTGCATCCTGCATATACCTCATTTCCTCCACTTGTGTTATTAATAATATTGATCTTAGAAGTGTAAGACTGTGTAATAAAATGCCATAAGGAGCCTGGATGTCTCCAGGCAATATATAGTTACCCTTACTCCCATTAGTGCAGTCTATTTCATAAAAAAATATACTTGCTTCAGCAGTCTCTTGTTTCCTGTGAAATATTAAAAGCCCTGTCAAATAAATGTTCTGCATTGCCATAGATGAAAAGCAGAGATTGTAGGTTACAAAGTCATATGCTGACTGTAGATCAAGTCTAGCAAGCAATCCTTAAATTTTCAGTTATTATACTATAGCTTAGGGAATGCACATGGTTTTCACATTTCACATTTCACATCATAGAGTCTAAGCCCAGGAAAGTGAATCTCTTAACAGAAAATCAACAGGATCAAACCTGTGCAACACACTGAAGCAGTGCAGGCTCACCAAAAATGATAAAAAGACAAATAATTTTTTGGGGATCAAGCCTCATGCATTCTTACTAAATATATAATTCTCCATAGAACTGCAGAACTGTGATCACAAACAGGTTAACTAGTAATACAGCATTCGTAAACCCTAAAAATGCACTGTGAAGCAAGTAACATATAATTGAAATGACAGTTTTCATGAGAAAAATAAATAAGCAATGATGTCCTTCCATTCACTGGTATTTCTAACATCTGGTATTCCCTACCCATGGTAGTCGACATCTGGCTAGCATACAAAAACCTTCTGTTTCTTTAAGGTACGCCATACGTCACACTTATGCTCTTCGTGTAGCGTAGGCCTTAAAGGTGACATTTGACAATACCATCCTCAGAGCATCTTTGCTGCCAGTCTGAATGCATTGCTCTTTCATCAGTCTGAATGCCTACATCCTGTTTGCTGGTGTCTGAAATGTTGCAGATAAATGCCCCATTGAGGTTTCATTTTTTTCTTGTCTTTTTGTTACTCCTGGAGGTTCATGTCATCCAGGAAGGGTAAATGTCAGTATGGGACGCAGATTCCCCATAAAGACCACCAGAAGCAGTGTTTATTTTCCCTAGACATCTCTCTTGACCATACAATGTGCTCTATCTGTTAGGCCTTCATACCGAAGGCTCTGCATAGTAGGCTTTCTTCCTTGCTGTGTAAATGGAGAATCAGTGAATTAAGCTTCTCGTGAAGTATTCCATGGAAGGAACTTCCTGTCCTGAAGGTCAGCCACTAAGGAAAAAGAAGATTAAGAAACCAAGTCCATAATCTTCAGCTGCCCAGCCTCCACTGGACGTTTCTCCTAAGGTGAATGAAAACCCAGAGGCTTAGCCAGTTTTGTTGTTGGATTCCCCTGCAGCAACCAGTTTGGAGACTGGTGGGGATCCGGCTTTCAGCGTGTCTGACGAGGCGTTGCAGATCTCCGTTTTGGACAATCAGGGGGAACCACGAGTGGCTTACGGGAGCTCCTCAGATTTTAGTTAGGGAAGAAGTCCCTACTACTATTATTGAATGCCATCCTAGGTCAGAGCCCTCTAAGTTTTACAGGGCAGATGCCCCATTAAAGAAGAAACAAAAAATAAACATGTTTCTCCTACCCTTAGGGATCTACATTGTAAGTGGCAGGCCTTCACTCAGAGTTTGTTTAATGCTTTGATGACATTGAAACCTCCTCAGGGGGTTTCTGTTCCAGCTCTCCCTTGATTCTGTACTCCACTTAAAAGACATAGGGAACAGGATTTCTCTGAAGAAAAGTTGGATTCTAAAGAGGAATCCCTTGTTTATGCTTCCCAAATTCCCTCTCCTTTTGGCTATGGGTCTGAGAAATATGAAAGTAACAGTCCTGATATTCCTTTAAAAAATTATTTTGGGGACACAATCTTCAGGATGATGGAGTGTTTTAAATGGGATTGTGCTCAGGTCTCTGAAATCCATAAGAGGTACTATGAGTTTCTGCAGATGGAATCTCTGAAATCTTCTGCTATTCTACCTGTTTTGGATGCTTTGTTGAATGCATTTTCAAATGCTTCTGAAGCTCCTGTTTCCCTGCCCCCTCCTCTCAAGAAACCTGATTTTATAGGGTGCCTAAGGACAGTAACATTTTGTACATGTGTCCTGCTACTGACCTTGCAGTGATGTCTGTAGCCTCTGATATGCCCTCTGAGTTGCTTTGCCCAAGTTACTGCCTTCTGTTAAGACAGCAGAACCATGAAAAGGATAGGTAAGAAGTTTTACACCCCGGCTACCTTGGCTTTTATGGCTATTAATTATCAGACCCTTATGTCCAGGTATGTGTTGGCTCTACTTTCTCAGGCTTGTCAGGTTATTTCTAATCTCCCAGACTCTGAAGGCAAAATATCTGCTCTTTCCCTCTTAGGGACTTCCTCACAGGTGATTCATCATTCTATCAAGTGTAGCTATGATGCAGTAGATGCTTCTAGGGCTGCTGCTTTTGGTTCAGTGATGAGGAGATATTCTTGGCTTCAGCTTCAACCATTGCCTGATGACATCAAGGCTAATTTGAAGAATGCCCCTCTTGATAATAAACACTTGTTTGGAGAAGCTGTTGCTGGTTTGTTTAAGTCTGTTTAGGATAAGAGGAAAGCCTTACAGGAACTCAAACATGTTTGTTTCACCTGTTCTTAAATTTCAGACAAATTACGCCAATAAGTCAACCTTTGTTTGCAGGTAATCTTGCCCTCCTCCTAAGGGCAAAAAGAGTGGCAAGTGGGCTCCTCCTACTAAGGCTACTCAGAATTCAGATATTCAGAAGTCTTCCTTTCCAGATAAGCCAGTTGCTATATGACTATCCATTTCTTCCCAGCTATTGTCTTCTTTCTGTTCACCTTTCTCTCTATTTTTCTGTTTGGCTTCAGATTACTCAGAATTCATGGGTTCTGTCCATTATTTGCAAGGGGTACTTCATGGTGTGGAAATCCCATCCCCCTATTATGGGCATTCCTCAGCCTAATCAGGAACAATTCCCTTTTTTCCCAGAGGTACTTTGAGATGTGTTGTCTCAGGGTACTATTCAAGAGGTGCCCTTGTCCCAGAGGGGAAGGGGGATTTACTGCAGAATGTTTCTAGTTCCCAGAAAAGCAGGCAATTGAAGACCAGTTCTAGGCCTCCCTCATCTAAACACTTTTCTAAAGGTTCCCACTTTTTGAATGTTGCCACTTCAGACTCTCTTTCCTCTTTTGCTTACTGAGACAGTCTCTCTGGATCTCAAGGATGCATATCCCAATATTCTGATCCATCCCCTTTTAAAAAAGGTTTTGCATTTCTCTGTTTCTTCCTGGCATTTTCAGTTCTCTGCTTTGCCCTTTGGCCTTTCTACTGCCCCAAGGGTATTCACCAAATCCCTCATTTCTGAGATTGCTTTTTTGCATGCTTCAGGGGATCCAAGTATTTCCTTACTTGGAAAACCTGCTGATTCAGGTCTCCTCTCCTGAGATCCTACTGCAAAATTTTCATTTTGTCATTTCCCTTTTTCAGAGCCTGGGGTTCACAATAAACTTCAAAAAGTCTTCTCTGACTCCTCAGGATCATGTTTTATTAGGTTGCAGGATTCAGACTGGGCCTATGATGACATCTCTGCTTCCTTCCAAGGGCTTAACTCTCATTTCCTCCTTTCAAATTCTGCTTCCTCTTGCCTTCATTCCAGAAAGGGAGTTCCTGAGAGCTCTGGTTTCATGGCACCCACCATCCCAATACTCCATCTGGTCCAATTCCACATGAGGAAGTTTCAGTGGTTCCTGAAGTCAGTTTGGCTTCAACATGCACATCCTCTAGACTTTGTAGTTCCTCTTCTTCTTTGTCTGAAGAAGGAACTTCACTGGTGGATCCAACAATTGTCTCTAAATCCAGAGCTCTCTTTTAACCCCCCTCTTCCATCTCAGGAACTGTTTATAGACACTTCAGATGTGGGATGGGGAGCAGCTTTTGGCTCCATAAAGGTGCAGGTGGCATAGTTGCCTCTTCAACAGAAGGAGCAGATCAGCATCAAACAGATGAGAGCCCTTCTGCTGGCTCTTCAGGCTTTTCATCCTTTTTTCCTTCCTAGGACCTCTCGGGGTATTTACAGGGAATACCACAGTGATTTGGTATATAAATAAAAGGGACAACAAGATCTTACCTATTTGTCTGGTTGGCACTCATCGTATTTGATCTTGCTGTCCAGTATCAAGTGATTCTTTAGGCAGTTTGCATTACCTCAGGTCAAAACGTTGTGGCAGACACCCTTAGCAGGTCATTAACTCAATCCCATGAATAGATGCTTCATAGGAATGTGCTTCTGGACATTGTCCACCAGTGTGTTTGCCTTCCCTCTGAACAGACAACTTCCCCTATTTTGTGCCAGAGTCCCATGTCCTCTGGTGTGGAAGGTGGATGCCCTCTCTTTCTTCTGGAAGGGGATGCTTCTTTATGCATGTCCTCCCCTTCCCCTTATTCCAAAAGTCCTGTTCATAATTCAACAGGATGCTGCCAGAATCGTCTTGGTGACTCCCTTTTGGCTGAGACATCATTGGTTCCCTCTTCTTCTACATTTAGCCAAGGGCAATTAGCACAAGTTACCTCACAGAGTGGACCTGCTCACACAAGACAAGTGATCTCTCATCCATCCCCACCTGCCCACTCTTCAACTGACTCTGTGGATGATAGGATTTGGATTCCACATAGACACTTTTTTTTCCTGAGGACATGCTTAGGGTCCTGCAGAAGGCCAGGAAACCAAATACTAGGAAATCCTACTTATCAAAATTAAAGAGGTTTTCTGTTTGGTGACTTTCTCATAACCTGAATCCACTTTCTGTGGATACTCCCTTTGTTCTTTGTTATTTCTGTGAATTGCTCAATGCTGGTTTGGCCTATTCTTCTGTTAAGGCCCACATATCAACTGTCTCAGCTTGTCTGCCTTTAACTCCCGTTAGCTTCTAGATTTGAGGCTAAGCAATTCTTTAACGGTGTCCTTCATATTAGACCTCCTAGGAAGCCTGTTCCTCCTCCCTAGGATCTTTCATCCTATGTCTCTAGTGTTGGCTGTATCCAAGCAAACTCTTTCTTCTTGGATCTCCAAGTCTAATTGTTTATTATTCTTTTCATGGTAAGAGCTCTCTTTCTTCTGTAAAGACTAATTCTACTAGGGTGTGGCTTCTTCTGGTGATTTTTTCAAGGTTTTGGATCATAACCTCATTTTTTTTAACACCTTTATTGAATCATCACTTGTGGTACAGGCATATTTATATTTATACAAAAGTAATACAATTGTATTAAATTCATTTACAAACATTATACATCACATACAGTATATTGCTATATATCATATAACCTAAGCAATATTACATAAATTATGTAATTCCTGCCCCCATTGTTTTAAAGAAGAAACATCTTTATTAAACCATCACCTATGACATAAGCAGTCATACATTTATATAAATGAAAACAAACCACACAGACACAATCCTAGTTGCAAGCATTTTACATCACAAACCATACTGACACATTCCAAGCTACAAACATTATACATCACTTATAATCTACCCAATCATTTTCAGTCAAACATTACATAACTCATTTAAGTTCTGCCTTTTTTGAAACCTCATTCCTTCTCTGTATGTATTGTTCCCAAAATTCTTATATTTTCTTATGTAATTTGCTCCTACCCTTTTCTAAAGATCTTAGTTACAGTTGTTTTAACGCTATTCTTGAGGCAGTTACCTGGACTTCTGTGCATATGTTTACCAAGCAGTGCAAGTTGGATGGAATCTCCAGAGCTAGAGCTGGTTTTGCTAGGGGCATCCTTCATGGCTTCCTAGAGGGCTCTGCTAGGTCCTTCCTTCTCCCAAGTTTCTTGTTGGGCTTTGGCACTCTCCCAGATGTTAGGAATACTGCAACCAGTGAAAGGAAGGACATAGTGCAGTTGCATAAAATCTTAGATGTTCTTCTATTCACTGTTGCAGTATTCACTCCCTCACTCCTCCACCAGGTTAATTTCTCTCCTGGATGTACTGGTTACCTCTTGGTCTTTCTTGGACTGGCATTCCTACTGGGGCTCTCACTTCTGGGGATGGTACATCTAGATGTCACCTTTCTGCTCAATGCAATGCGAGGAGTATACGTGTGATGTAAGGCATACCTAAAAGAAACAGAAGGCTTTTATATGGTGGCCAGATATCAAGCTACCCTGTGCAAGAAATCCCAAATGTTAGGAATACTACAACAGTGAAGGAAAGGACATCGACTATTATGGTAAGATTTTACACAACTGTACTTTACTCAGATGTGATACCCCAGCAAATGGGATCAAAGGGGGTGTGAATGGATGTATGATCTTTCTGAGACATAAGTACTGTGTAACTGAGGAATTTAGAAACTGTTCATAATGCTAATACTCCATTATTTGGGTTCCTATTACATGATCGAACACTAAAAATAGCAAATGCTCATTTGTCGAACCCAAATGCACCAAACCACAGAATATCGAAGGAACGGATCAGTGAATTTTTTCCCTGGGGAAAAAATTCACTGGGCCATTCTCTGGACTTTGCTGTTTTCTTCACTGTGGTGCAATCTCAGAGTTGGTATATTTAAGGTGGGAGGGAGCACAGCCCCCCACTTTATGTTGCCTGTACATTTTTTTTTTTGGATCAGCAAATTTTTTTCCTGGGGAATAATTCACTGATCCGTTCCTTCAACATTTTGTGATTTTGTGCATTTGGGTTTGAAAATACATCGTTCACTATTTCTAGCATTCGATCATATAATATGAACCCCATTATTTTTGTAGGAAAAATGCAACCTAGATAAACATCTTTACTTACATCCCATTTGTGTTGCTTAATTAGAAGAAAGTTCAGTTTAAGTTTTGATGCACAAGCTGTTGCAGAAATCAGAGATATTTTACAACTTTTTTCCACTGGAGCTACAGGATTTTAAGATGCATACTCATAAAAGGTCCAGCATATATGAACTCCTCAAATTAGAAGATTCTTTGAATGAATTTGCATGTATATATCTTGATGCTCTGCACAACTTTAAAAATGATTGCCTCCCTTTCACCATGAAAGAAAATAAAATATAAGCTTTGCTAGCTCTGCAGTGCATTTTATTATATGCAGTGTTAATGTTGGCCTTCACTAAATGTGGCTTAAAATTACTGCAAAAAGTAATTATTTTGCAAAGTAAAGTAATATGCAAAGAAGGGCAAGAATTCTAGTTTCTTCAATGATACTAAGAGAAGTTAAACATTTTGCATTGTGTATAGTTATTTGCCATTAACTGTTCTCCTTCCATAGTGGCTCGGATTAATGCAGTTTTTATTTTATTTTCTAGTTACCGAGGTAAGTTAACTGGTCATCACCGACTTTTTTAAGCCATCATCTAGACCTCTGCTGCAAGGATAAATGCAACATATATTGCCACTTTAGATTCTATCATCAACCAACACATTTGAGTGATGACAGAATACTGGTGGACCCAGTAAAAACCTGTGCAGACACATGGAAACCATACAGAATCCATATCAACAGCGACCAGAGATCAGGAATGAACCCTGAAGCTGTGAGGCAGACATTTGTTGTACCAAGACACCTTACAGCAAACAACCTTAATTACTATGGCCTCTTTTATGCCAACCTCCACTGTTGTTATGCCCCACAGTGCCACTATAATGTGAAAGGGTAATTAATGAATACAGCTGTTGAGGACTGTACAACTGTCAGAGGAAAGATACTGCAGTTTTTTTTTCCTCTGTCTCAGTCTTCCTTTAATCATTTAAGCTGCCTCTGCCTGTTTCAGAATTAAAGGTATTCTGCATCATTACATATTTTTTGTGACTGATTTGAAGCTTAATCCTGCCAATTTAAAATGTTTTCTCTCTCTGTAGCACAATACTGATTTGCCTGTATGAGTAAGCCTCAGTGTTAGACAGTAGAGATATTACTGGTACATAAAGTTCCACTTACTCGGTCATCACCAGGCCACTATGCACCTTTAATGTTTAAGTATTTACAATAAAGCTCCCTGGATGGAAAAAATGTGCTAATAGAATGGCAAAAGCTTTCCTCTTCAGGATAAATATTTCTTCTTGAATAAAATGCCATGTTCCTTTACCTGTTTAAGGCTCATTTGTTTTCTATCACACTTAAAATTTGAAAACTTTAATTTTTGATTAACTGTTTAATAAATCACATACATTTCTGGTGCTGTGATAAAATGTGTTTCAATGACTAATGTATTATTCCACCTTATTTAAATGCAGAAATGTTCTCTAAGGGTTAAGAGTTCACAAACAGCTGTGTGCGTTATGGTGGAGGAGTTTCTGTACTATGAATACTCTTCTCTTATGCAAATACATATAAACAATTTTAATAATGGTATATTTATTTGTCTATCTGTATACTGCATGCAGTTCACAGTAGACCTGTTTACTTTGACAGTTACCAACCTAATAACTTAAAATTACAATAGAATTTATTTATATATGCTATTCTAGCAAATTAATAATTTAATCTTCATTAATATTATTTCTATTCATTTTCTCCTGCTTGGTTCTTTCCTTGTCTTTGTTTTATCATTTTGTTGTTTATTTTAACATCTGTTTTTCTTTGTATTTCTATAGTAATGATAGCACTCAGTTCCTTTAAGGATCCCTATTGAAATGTCAGCCCTTGAAATACTGACACCCAACATGCTGAAAAAAAAGATTGGAAATGCAGGGAAATAGGGACTCTAGAACATTACTCTTCTCCTTTAAACTTTTTTATAGGGGATCAAGCCCCCCTGCACCCCCCGGACTTTTATGTAGAACTCCAAGATCACCATATCTCTAAGGAAAGAGAATAATTAGAGGAATGACCAGCTCAGACTTACTATATGTAATTCCATTCTTTTTTGACCATTCAGTCTCCATGTTTCAGGACTCAGCCTAGTTGCCCCAGACAATTCAGATGGTTACCTCCTTTTACACATATTCTTAAATATTAATTCCTTAATTAAAACATACTAATTACACCTTCAAACTCTCATTTGTTAGGACTTGAGAAGAGAAAAATATCACTATGTTTCAATTGTTTGAGATGGTCAAGTGGATCCCCACAAACTGTTAGCACTGGAGAGGTGAATGATGCATGCACTGATGGTATTGCATGACAGGACAGTGCTTTTTACAGGTATAAATTTCAGAACCCAGTGCAAGAGAAATTCAAATAAAATCATTCTAGTTTAATGAAAATGACTTAAAACATGCTGCTTACATTATTGTTACTAAATTTCTATTGTTCAAATGTGGAATTTAAGTTTTCAAAATCAGATAAGGATTCCCTAATTGGACTGCAGAATTACAGTTAGCCAATGGGTGAAGCTAAATAACAATACTCATGTATAATTCATCAGCTACATTGTGGGGACTGAACTTCTTGACTTATGGTTGTAGTTGTGTTATGCATGTCCTTTTTACCAGTCAGGGGAGTCCAGTGTTTCTCAATAGAGATAATAACTCCCAAAGCTACAGTAAATAATACTGGTGAAATAAACTGCAGAAGGATGCAGGGTGATTGGACAAGTGTCTACATAAATCCTATGATCATGAAAACAGGCTGTCAAGTCATTTTCCAGTTCATCTTTTTTTTTTTTTTTTTTTTCAAACTTTGAAAAGCTCATGAAATGGCTAGGGTAACAGATCACAAGCCTGTATCCAAATTTATTTATGGGGTAGAGGATTTTAAGTCTTACAAAGCCTAGTCATTGTTGACTAGCATTTAGAAAATAGCCATATCAGTGCAAATCACATTACTGCACTTTACCACCATAGCATTATCCAGTGCATTATAAAAGCACTCTATGTGATTTATTAGTAGCAATATTCTAAAAAAAATCACTTGAAATTGTTATTTATGCTACATTATGTTATATTCTCTTTATATATCTACAAGTAATATCCATTGTCTAAATTTTGTTAGGCTATTAATAGAAACATGTTTTAAAAGAAGGAAAGCATATTTATTTAAGTGCATTGACACCTTTCCATAAATAGGTTTGAAAAAAAAAGGATTATTATTGTTTTATGTGACATTCAGAAGGAGGCAGCCATTAAATTATGAAAGTCTGTCTTTCCTGACCATCTGGGGACTGACATTTGTCTGTCAAGGTAACGCTCAGCATTACTGTCATATGCAAACAAATCACAAATTATGACTCAAGATCATCGTCATTGTGTTCAGCACCACAAGTGACATATCCGGTATTAGTAACCAAAAATAATCTGCAGACAAGTGTGTCCATTAAGTTAAAGTGATCATTTATTCTTTAATCTCTTTTATTTGATAAGATTTTGAATTTGTTTATGCAATGTTTTTTCATTTCTACTCATGTTCACTAGCAGTTTATTCATCGCTATTCATGTTCACTAACATATTCTGCTACATGTAAAAAGAACAATCCTTGGTATTTCTATAGTCATCAGTATATAATTTCACTGTGTCTTTTTCACTGTGACCTGCTTGTTTACTCTTAATAGGTATATTGTGTTTTTTGCATTTAAAGTATGTTGGAAAAATATACTTGGTAGTGCAGCCCCATCCTTTATAGCCTGTATGCATACTGTTCAGTTGAACTGTTGTTTCTGAAGGATACAATTAGTATTAGCAGTCCTTGTTGCTTTGATGATATTCTGAACAAAATGTTTCACAATCCCAATGCCTTGTTGCCAACTGAGGCATTACATTGGCTCACATCAAGTTCCATAAACTAATGGCTACTAAAATGTGAACCAGGGTCACTCCTTTCCAAGTCTAGTATGCAAAATATTGCATGTAGCACATTGAAAGCTAATAGCACTACAACTGAGAATATGGATAACATTAGTCCTACAACTAGGAAGCTTGAGTAGTTGTTTCTGACAACCAAAAAGTATGCCTTATTGTATATATTTCTGTAACAGTGAATGCTGAAATTAGCCCATGGTTCTTTTTTGGAGTTATTTCTTTTTTATGAGAACAGTTTTATTATGATGTGTATTGTCTGTCAACACAAACTATGTCTCAGCATTTTCTTTTTAATGCAATTATCCTAGTAAACTTAAACCAAGTAAAAACACCAAAAAGGAAACAATAAAATCCAAACACAGAACTGTTTTAGTGCTTTCACTCACTTTATTCAAACTGAGCTGCTTCAGAAAAAATACCTCACTCACTACAATCACTTAAATACAATTATGTCACTGAATCACATGACCCAAATTAAATCAAATTAATTAAATAACTTTCAGTACAATATAAATGAATAAATAAATAGATAAAAAAATAATATATAAAAAGCACTAAACCAGTTCTGGTGTTTTTACTTGGTTTAAGTCTCATTTGATCATCATTCTTTGTGCATCCTAGTAAACCATCATCTTTCTTACCACTAACTTGGTCTTCCCAGGTCGCAAGTGGATTCTGATCTGTTCTAAAGTCACACTGTTATCATTAAGGTGGGCCTTAAGCAAAGACTTTCCATTTTCAGATATTGTTATTTCCCTAGATACTATTAACATTCCTTTGCATTTCTCAGAACTTTTAATATCTGTTTCATTGGATATCCAGTCACAACTTCATTCCAAGTGCCATTGCTAAAATACTTTACTGTTTTTTTTTTTTTTTTTTTTTTAAAGCAGCATCACTTTATATTGCAGAATTGTTCTCCCTGCAGCTTTGTCCCCTAGGGGCTACATATTCTGCATTGATATTTTTATAATCATCAGTATTACAGTACAATGTTCACCCTTTTCTGTCAAACTTAAAGGATTCTTGAAAAAAAAAACAATGCTACCTCTTCCTGTTCTATACTTTATGGTGAACTGCTAGTGGTGAAGCCTTAAAGGTCATCATTCATTTCCAAAGGAAGGCTTTGATTTGGGGTTGTAGTAGACAGTTTCTAAAGAGCTGTAATCTGCAATAAACATTTGGCTTTTTAAAAAATGTATATATTAAAGTGGTCACGTGCATATAGAGTGGCTAGATTTTCCTTTTTACTCTGACTCTGTCTCTTTTCAGCATTAGATGGGGATTTGCTCAAATCTGGAATAGTTTTTTGATACTCCTGTATGTTGGTTAAAACTGTAGATGTCCTACAGAGTTTTCATCTACTTCCAGTAAAGTAACACTGAGTAAACCAATGTATGACATTAATATGGCTGAGTTCAAAGGAAGTATAAGTTTAATGTCCATTGCTGTCTTTCTATTAGTCTGACAGCTATTACAGAGGATCAGGACTATTCATTGTTAGCAAAACGCTTCTTGTGGTCAATCGTTTCATTCCTTCAACCTTCATTTACCTGTAGCATGACTCTGAAGAAGTCACTTACTTAACTAGACAGTGTTCCTGGTCTCAGAAGGAAAAGGTTAATATTCACGAGTGGTGTATGCAACTTAAGAAATGCAAATTAAATATGCAATTAATTGATTGATTCTTTTGAAATTAATGGCAGATATTTAATCCTTCTGCATAGGCTTATAGTAGTGTTAAAATCCTTTATAAACCTGGGGGTATAATCTGTCATATTCAAAATGCTTCTGCCTCTTTTTCATTAGGTGCAAGTGAGAGTTACTAGGAATAGGAGTTTAGAGTAAATAACATTAAGAAGAAGAGTCCAAAGCAGGGATAGGGCCTTCCAAGCAGGACTGTGGAAGTGTTGGGTCAAGATTCTAGAGAATGAGTAAAGTGGAGTGACTGAGAGGAACTTTAGACAGGTCAGTGAACTTCTGTTATTATAAATTACTGTTTATTGTGACATACTACATGATTTAACATAGTCTGAATACCATCATAAATAGGGTATATATATATATATATATATATATATATATATATATATATATATATATATGGGTCCCTATGACTTGGTCGACAGTTCATTTGATCGACAGTTCATTTGGTCGACAGTTCATTTGATCGACAAGCATTTTAGGTGGGGGGCTTCGCCCCCACACTTCCTAATGTGGGGCTGTGCCCCCACACCCCCTAACTATATAAATCAACTCCAGGGTCGCACAACATGGGGGAAGGGGCAAATACTTGTCGATGAAATGAACTGTCGACCAAATGAACTGTCGATCAAATGAACTGTCGACCAAGTCATATGGACCCATATATATATATATATATATATATATATATATATAGATATATACACACACTATATACAGTATATATATATATATATATATATATATATATATATATATATATATACACACACACATTTACATAGACACACACACACACACACACACACACACACACACACACACACACACACACAAACACACACATAAAGATTTGTCTTAGAAAAAACAAACAAAAAAAACAATACTTATTTCAATCAGTGGTAGTCAGTTCCATAAGAAAATGTTAATAATGTAACAAATTCATAAAAATTCAGATACATTCTAGATATACCTGCCAGCCAAGGATATGTATAAATGTACACTAATGCAAACAGTACATTTATGTTCCAGTTTAAATAGCAAGAGGGTAGTTCTAATTCAAATGTAAAATCCATCATAACTGTTTTCATTTATTCTACTCTGTAATCCTATGATTTACATTATTAAGGCAGATTATCCAAGCAATATAGAAATTTATTCCAGTATTCTTCCAAAACTTAAATTCCTCTGGTCTGTGAAGACCCGAAATAATCAGCGCAGAAATCAGTTACAGATGTTCACTTTTTAGGAAGTTTTTATCCATATTATGAAAAAAAAAAAGTTAATTCTGGTGTCACAGCTTGACAAATTCAGCATAATGAATAATCATTAACTTTAACACCCAATGTTTTGTGACCTAAACATTGAAAATGAAGTGTTATCCAATTACAATATCAGTTTTGTAAAAAGATGGTCAGTCCTCTAAAATATCATTATCTGGAAGGCCCTAATAAGGTAATCTATCCCATCTAGGAAGCAATGGTTCTTCTAAGACTGGTTTTCTGAGTAGAAGGGTACAGACAAGAAACAATGAGTGGAATATTGATCAAGTCCTAAGTAGAAAGATGGGTAGAACAATGAGAACACCTTGAGAATGAAAACAAGAGGGCAGCATTGTTAGAAATGGCAGGGCTAAGAAAAATAAAGGTAACAAACCTACAAATTGTCCTCATAAGGACAGAATTTGAGAAAAACAAATGGAGAAAGATAAGAAAGAAAAATGGCTCTCATAAAAAACAGACAAGGCGGAAAGGAGAGGTGGAGAAGAAATGGTCCACAAGTGTTAAAGAGATAAGAGAAGAATAAACATGCAAACATTAATGGAAATGACTGGAGATTTTTAAATGCAGGCACTATTAATGGGACGAATTGCTCAAGATGGTGCTTACTCAAGGTCCTCTTATTAGTGTTGGGCAAACACGTAAGAATGCTAGAATGCTATCTAGATGGTTCTACACTCCATAGAGACTAAAAAAATGGTGATGACAGTTGTTTGAAGCACAGTTTTGAAAGTGTGTAGCTCAACCACATATTTTGTGAATGATAATGTGTGAAAAAAACATATGGATGGAAGATGTAAATAAAAAATATTTATAGAATACCTCGCTAAGATGGCATTTATGTCTAAATTCAAGGCAAGAATGGATCGATAGATGAAAGAATTATCATGTACAGCTCAGGACAGTGGAGAGCAAAGACCTAAATAGAGAGGTGGAATTGAAAAAATGGAAAAATACGAAGAAGCACAAAGGTATGTAATAAAAATATGAGAAAAAGGTAAACAGCTAAGGTTCTGATACAACATGAATAAATGGTTAGAAGGTAATAATACAGCTAGAAGAAGCTATAAAATAGAAATGAGCAGTAGCCAGTGCTGCGTAAGGGGAGAGGCGAAATAAAAGAAGCAGTTAGTCTGGAAGGAATAACACACTATGCCAATGATTTTCTCAGCCTCAACGAGATGGAAGGAATTTCAGAACTAAATAGTAAACTTAGGCTTAAAGGAACAAATCTTGACAAGGGTATAATGATGGAACTATTCATGCCTGCATCAATTATGGAAAATGATTACAGCAAAGAAAATTTAAAAAAAATCGAGGTAAATCTCATGATATGTATTGGGCTGGATTCACGAAGGCTTGCACAGAGTCTAAGAGTAGAGTAAAACTCCATCCAGCCAACATGTCTGCCGAGTGATCCAGAAACAGCTGGCAGGGGCGTGCAAGAGAGCTCCTAAAACGACTCTTGCACGGGCAGTGTTAGTTTATGCAAATTACCTAATTTGCTGCTGAAAGCTATGCAAATGAGGTAAATTTGCGATCCAGGAAACACTAACCTGTCCGAATAAGAGTAGTGTTATTTGTAGAAATGTACTCGGTTGGCAACTGAGTACCGTTCTGAAAATAGCAAAATGGAGCTATGACAGCTCCAAATAAAGGATGCATCCAGTTGAGGAAGCATGCCAATGGCCAAATATATGGCCATTGGCATTTTTATCCATTGCAAAATAATAATTAAAAAAATGTTTCTTTTTCTCGATCTCCGATGTCTAAGTGTAGCGCAGCGCCGCACAAATGTGTGGCACTCTAAAAACCCTAAAACCAAAAAATAAATGCCACAAATAGGAATTTTATTCATAATATTCATCTGCCATGCAGGCGATTGGCAGGCTGAAGACAACATGGCTACTGAGTAGTGGTTACTAAGGGGGGAAGCTCAGTCTGAGAGATGTAACCAAGCATTAGTAGGCAATCCTATGCAAATGAGTATAAGGATAGTGAATCCCAAATTTCCCATGTGAACCATGTCCCTAGAGTGTAAGAGTAAGATTAGGGGAGTAACAGAGTAGAAGATAGATGACATCATGAGGGGGTATGTATCAAAAAGACTTTAAGCTTATTGGAGCAGAGTGGCATGTGGTTGCTGTGAGTTACTCAGGACTGGAAGAGGCATGACTACAGTTGTCTAAACTGAAACCCAGAAACCGAAGGTGTACGCCGTGGCTATCACTGAAGTTTCTTGCAAAGCTGCTTACACTGTGTGCGTGCGTGTGCACGCCTGTAAACCCATCTAAGCCTGTGTGTGTGTGTGCACCTGTATAAGCCTGTGTAAGGCCGTCTAAGCATGTATGCATGACTGTGCACCCGCCTAAGCCCGTATAAGCCTGTGTAAGGCTGTGTGAGCGCATGTGCACTTGTGTGCACGTATTTGCGCTTGTTTGCATGTCGCTGCCCCCTGTGGAAACAGAAATGGGAAAAGGAAGGAAAGGAAGTAGTAGGAAGTTAACCAAGGAGAACTAGCAGAGCTGCCAGATAAAATCAATCAGAATCAGCCAATTACACCGGCAGTACACTAGCCCAGCCCAGCACTTAAAACTCTGCAAACAACATCCCCCCATGTTTTTCTCAGAAACACTGCAACACTGCAGTCTACAAAGAGAAGTGAAAACTTAAAAAGCCTAACTGAGACAAAAATGTTAGGGGCTGCCATTGCTATTATAAGGCGACATGTGCAAGATGCTGAGGGTGGTGCCATTGCAAATGCTGCTGAGCAACCCACAATGAGGCGACGGAGAAGAGTGTACAGACCCAGGGTAACCTACCAGGGGCTACATGAGCTGGAGATAGTGGAGCGCTATAGAGTGGACAGAGAGCTCCTGCAGCAAATTGTTGAGCTGTGCAGGCCATGCCTGACACACAGAATCAACAGAGGGGAAACCATCCCAGTGGAAACCAAGGTATGTGTTGGCCTAAGAATACTAGCAACAGATACCTTCCAGAGACCAGCTGGTGATATGATAGGGATTTCACAGGCATCAGCATCCAGGGTACCGCACCAGTTCCTGAATGCCATGTCAGCATATGTCGGTGATCATGTATATTTCCCCAATTCCCATGAGGTATTGGCCAGCAACATGCATCTCTTCCATCAAATAGTGGAATACCCTGAGGTAGTGGGTGCAATTGACTGCATGCACATACACATCAAAGCCCCAGCCGGAGAGCGGGGTAGGGCCTACATCAACAGCAAGGGCTTCCACTCCATCAACTGCCAGGTCGTGTGTGATGCCCAGGGCATAATACTGAATGTGTGTGCTGGCTGCCCTGGAAGCTACCATGATTCCCATATCTGGCATCTGTTGCAGCTGTACTAGACATTTACCAATGGGGACATTCCTGACGGTCACCTAGTGGTGGATGCTGGATACGAACTGGAGCCGTGGCTGATGACACCCATCAGAAATGTACACACACCTGAACAAGAACTCCATAATGAGGCACATGCACAAACACAAAATGTAATCGAGCATGTGTTTGGGATGCTCAAGTCACAGTTCCGTTGCCTGGACACATCTGGTGGAGCCTTGCAGTACTCACCAACTACATGTACCGAAATTGTCATGGTATGTGCCATGCTACACAATATGATCTTGTGAAAACAGCTGCAGCAGGAACAGCATGGGGCAGGGCCAAACAGCCCCCACCATTGCCAAGGCCTGCACAGGCACAGCATGACTCAGAGGAGGAACAACCTGAGCCTGCCCAGTAGGCAGAAGGAGGCGTGCCCAGTATGCCTTGGCCTTGGCAAAAAGGCAACGCATAGCACATACACTGGCTCAGTAGGAACCCTGGAAATGATACCTCCCTCTGACTCGCACATAAAATAATAGGGATGCCTAACTTGACACTATCTGTTTCCAAACATGTATAGGGAGTGTAGTATGTGCATCTGACATAGGCAGCCCTGCAGCACCACCTGAGGCATGATTGCCATGTTCTAAGCAATATAAAGCAGTGCTAAGCAGCTTTTACCAATATCTAGTATATGTAAACAAAATTGCACGTGCCAAGTAGTGCGGCAACGTTGAGCAATGTTGGCCAAGGTTGGCCAAAGTTGACCAAAGTCAGTTAAACATGCTCATATCTGCTTTACTGTTACTTAAGCAGTCTGTTCTGCCCAGCATGAAAATAAAAAGCAGTGACAGGGCTCGAACCCAGGATACTGTGCATTATAGTCATAGTACTGACCCACTAAGCCATGATAGCATTTCAGTGGCACGCACAGCAGTACAATTGTACACTAATGCAAACACAAAGAAATGCAGTATCATGCCCCTAAAGAGGCAAATGGGTAACCTCCTCCACATGCCTATGCAGACAGAGGACATCAGGCTAGGTGGTGTGATGTGGGTTGTGTAGGCTATGAAGTCACAGTGTAATATACGTAACATTGGATGCTAACATCTGTAGTACAGTAGTATGCTGCAAGCCACTATGATAGGCAATAGTACAGACTGAAATGGTGTCCTGTACATAGCAGTGCAGGCATAGCAAATGTGTATAAGTGTCAGGTGAAACCCACATCCTATTTACACCCACAGTAACAACCAGGTGTGCCCCTGGGTAGAAATTTACAAAGAATAGCTGTCACCCCTGTATGTAGAAATGTTGATAAGTCTATGCAAAGTGTTGCATGGAAGCCCTGCAGGCACAGCATGACCCTGTTGATCTATGACAAAAAGGTGAGCCCTGTAAAAATACAACTTGATTTTCCATATGCATACAGTATAAATGTCTATACCGGGCGTGGTCACACACTCCAACAAATGTAGTGGATTCCATTCAGCATCACACTGAAAGGTCATACTGGGCATGCTCACACATTTAAAGAAACAAAGCAAATGACAGGCAGCAACATACTGAAAGGTCATACTGGGCATGCTCAAACACTTAGGCTAAATACAGATGTGATAATAAGGGATATATGGACAAATGTGGATAGTCATCTCAACTTCCAGAAACACATTCACAAAGTGGTTGGAAAATCATGCTATGTGTACACACAAACTGCCAAGGTTTGTGCATGTAGGTCAAAGGAGGTTCCCACTACTCAGCAGTTATCAGACCTGTCAGAGACTACCACAACACACTTGGGATGATTCCGACTAGGCACGTTCAGCAGCTAGAAAGACCAATGAAGTACCTTAACAAGAGGATTACTGGCCTCAAATAGTCGCCCCATGCAACAAGACTGAATGTAACCCAATCTGTACTCTGTTGCATACTGTCTACTCAGAAGATCTCTGCCCAACAGACAGGTTCATGTCATGGTTACACTCAAATCTGTTCTGAGTTACAGCTCAATGGCAGTAAATGTACAGAGCCAACTGATATTTCCAACATCCTGGCAGATAGGATCACTGTTAACTTTACTCCCCTCTCACCCATGAAAGAGCACATCTTTATAATGAAAGACTGCAAAGTTGCTGTCATCATGGCCGCACAGGTAATAAACACTCTCCAAAGCCAGTATTACAGCAGCCATGGGGCCAGATAACTTCCCAGGCTGTGTTGTATCTACTTCCCTGACGTAAACATTAACATGGCAGGTCTGTGGCTGCTGAAGTTTCCAGAGGACTGCAAACTAGGAGCCATAATTGTAAACACAAAAGATGTGGACAAACTGGACATCCTACAAAAGGGCCTCACTGAGACAGATGGCTGCTGTCAAAGCCATGGGCTCTAGCTCAATGCCAAAAGATGCATTGTCATCCCCTTTGTTAAAAACTCTGTAGCCAAGAACTACAACAGAGGTGGTAGTATACTTCACACCGAAAGTGTGACAAGAGACGTTGGGTAACAGGTGGACAGTGGATACAGCTGTGATAATCACATACCCACAGTAATCAGGAAATCCTCCTATGTGGCACACCTCATCACAAAATGTGGCTCATGCAGAATAGAAGAGGACAATGTTCCCCTCTACTCATCACTCACTAAAATTATAATAGAGTACAATGCCACTGCTGCTATGTCCCTCACAAAACAACTACAACAACTGAAAGGCCAGCATCAATACCTCACAAAGAGCATTAGTGGCCGGAAATACATGCCATACGCAGACCATCTCAAAATGCTCCATCCGTACTGCATTACATATTGCCTACTCAGAGGTGTTCACTGCCTAACATACAAAGCTATGTCAAACACAGAGCTGTTGGATATGCTCCAAGTAAAACACTCACAATCCCTCTGACCTTTGGACCCAAAACCACGAGTGAAATACAAAATGAATGCAAGTGCAACTAACATTGGCCAAAGCTGAGCATCAGATTGTAGCCTGCTACAGCTCACGTACCTTGTCTCAGGAACCTCACTCAGTATTCTGGAGAACAGTGGAAAGTATAAAGGTCTTTTCAAACATCATTATATGAGGAGATTACAACCACCCAAACAGTGAGTGGTGGAATTATTCGTGTACAACGTCCTTCGCCCAATGTTTTCTAGAGTTTAAAAACCCTAACACCCTGGAACAGCTGGTCACCACACCCACTAGAGGTGACAACATACTGGACATGATCATCACCAACATGGGATATCAGTGTTCCACTACAGAGATAAACCCCTCACTGGTAATATCAGATCATGAAGTAATCACACTGGACATCCACATCCGGCACTCCCACCCAGTCAATGAAACCACTGTGAAGACATTTGAAAAGCAAACTGCACACTTCCGGAGACCAAAGTGGAGCGTTCCAAAGCCCTCTTGCTATAGGATAATGGTATACAATCTGCAGAATCATTTACAGGTGCATCCTATGAGCATCCACAGGGATGTATGGAATGAGACATCACAAATAAAACCAAGATGCACTCCTCCAAAAATAGGACAGCGATCATGTGGTTGTTGCCCATAAATAAGCTAGACAACAGAAGGAGGAAAAGAACACATGATAGAGCCAACTTCACTAAAGGAAAGGCATCACTGATCATTATCAGGAAGAAACAATGATCGCTCATAAAATAATCCAAGGACAGTTTCAAAAGACAAATAGCCAAGGAATGTAAGAATAACAACCACAAAGCCTTTGGTAGCTATACCAGACATGTAGGTGTCAACTTCCAAATATGCTGTCAGCTTCTGAAAAAAGGAAAGAAATACATGGAACCAACTTTCATTGCCCATATCCAGGGGGACAAGTTCAGTGTACACTCTCCCCCATCACCTCCAAAAGAGCCTGTGTCCATCACAGAAGGATGCTGAGCCCCAGACATCATGGATATCCAGGTAAAGACAGCCCTCACCAAAGCTAAGAACACAGCATCAATGTGATTGGATGGTGTCCCAGGCTGCGACTTACACTAGGCCCATGAGGAACTAGACTCTCACCTACATTCATTGTCCAGACACAAGTGTACCACAGGCTATGTACCCAAAGAATGGCCTACACAAACAGTCATCCAGCTCCACAAAGGGGGTGCCACAACAGAACATGGACACCATTGCCCAATATGTCTACTCAGCCTGGTCTACAGAGCTATTGAGAAAATTGTCATGGAACCCATAAACAGAGACACTGGAGACCTCCAGACACTGAACTCTCCACATCTTCGCCTTGTTAAAGTCAGATCCTGGCTCCTAAACCTAGTTGACTTATGTCAAACAGTTACCACGGACATAGATGGAGGTGAAAGTAGTCCACACAGCCCACCCAGACCACACAAAGGACTTTCCACACCATTCCCCACTCTGTCGTCATGGACAAGCATACCAGCTGGAACATTAACAACTATGTCACAGGATGGTTGGCCAGGTGGCTCACAGATGAAACACACATGTTCAGAGTTGCTGGTGCCATGTCCAACTCTAAGCCACTCACAAATGGCATCCCACAGGTCTTGGTCCTCGGACCCCACCTGTTCAGTAGATACTGCTCAGAGGTACAAGCAAGCATGGGAGGTGTATGGCTGAACAGTTCTGCAGATGAATGGTAACTGTGGTCCATAATCGACTGTACGGCTAACACAGACATCCTCCAGAAGTGTCTTACAGAGACAGATACCTGGTGTCAAAACAATGCCCTGAAGCTGAATGTCAAAGAATGCATAGTCATCCCATTTGGGTACAACAAAGTGCACACAAATTACCACATAGGTGGTAATCCAGTATGTACGGAGAAAGTCATTAAGTCCCTGGGGACACAGGTAGATAGTAAACTCCCCTTTGATGATCACATGGCCAAAGTGTTTAGACATTCCTTCAATGTAGCCCACCTAATGTTACCTAATGTAACCCACTTTGTATAGTCTGATGATGTCAACATCCTACAAATAAACCTGTGGAAAGGATAACTCATAGTAATGTGTATAGCGCGGCGTGTAAATGCATATTTCTTTAGTATCATAAAGTAGTTAGGCAGTGATTTGAATCCTGCACTTGACAAGTATTTGTGTGTAGTCTCCTTGGGAAGGAGCAACCTTTTAAGAGAGTAGTAAAACTCCTTAAAAGTGTTAAACCAATCTTTGTCAAGTCTGATGATGTCACCATCCTACAAATATACCTGTGAAAAAGCAAACCCCCAGTAATGTGTATAGCGTGTTGTGTTAATGCATACTCCCTAGTATCATGAAGCAGGTAGGTAGGGGTTTTAATCCTGCACTTGACAACTGTGTTTGTGGTCTCCTTGGAAAAGAGCAACCTTTTAGGAGAGTAGTAAAACACCTTAAAAGTGTTAAACCAATCTTTGTCAAGTCTGATGATGTTACCATCCTACAAATACACCTGTTGAAAACAGAACCCCCAGTAACGTGTATAGCACGTCATGTTAATGTGTACTCCTCTAGTATAATGAAGAAGTTAGGTAGTGGTTTGAATCCTGCACTTGACAACTATTTGTGTGTGGTTTCCTTGGGAAGGAGCACCCTTTTAGGTGAGTAGTAAAACACCTTAAAAGTGTTAAACCAATCTTTGTCAAGTCTGATGATGTCCCCATCCTACAAATATACCTGTGGAAAAGAGAACCTCCAGTAATGTGTATAGAGAGTCATGTTAATGCGTACTTTTTTAGTATCATGAAGCAATTAGGTAGGGGGTTGAATCCAGCACTTGACAACTGTGTGTGTGGGGTCTCCTTGGGAAGGAACAACCTTTTAGGAGAGTAGTAAAACACCTTAAAAGTGGTAAACCAATCTTTGTCAAGTCTGATGATGTCACCATCCTACAAATATACCTGTGAAAAAAGAACCCCTAATAATGTGTATAGCGCGTTGTGTTAATGCGTACTCTTCCACTACCATGAAGTAGCTAGGTAGGGGTTTGAATCCTGCATTTGGTGAGTGTGTGTAACAGTGTTGGCCAATGTGTTAGGGGTTTTGCTTTTACCACCGTATGACATATCAGTAGGCATTGCACATGTGAGGTAGCTGTGAGGCAAATACATATACGTTACCTCATTTATTGCATGTGTGTGAACTATGCTTTATCCAAGTACACAGGTGTCATCTTTGCCAAACTGTGCTGCTGCTTCACAGACTGCAGGTCACATCTGTATGCTTGTGACAAAGCCAGCCACTGCAGTGATCCTGGCCTAGGTCATCCGTGTCACAGACACTCATTACGGTTTCTATTGAATTGTGTGAGTGAGGGTTTATGGCCAAGGCATATGTCAGACCTGTTCAAACGCAGCAGAGTCTGTCAATGATGACTATGTATTATATGTGTACAACAACCTTTTTTGACATGCATGCAGACCCCTTCTTGCTTATGTGATCCATCAAGGGATTACAAAATACCTTAGGGAATGTGATTATCAAAGGAGAGATGACGTAACACTAGGTTGCATGTACACATCAGTACCTGTTCATCATGTTGGTGGCTACTACCTATGTGGTACTGTGGGGATACTATGTTCTGTAAAGGTGGATGATTATGCTTAGTTTCGCCTATAGCTTTACAGCATGGGCTTGACAACAGGTATCTGTCTGTATGATACCCTTGTGGAGGATGTGTATGTCACCTGGAGAATGGAGTATAGGCCACAGTATGCATTAGCACACGTGGACAGACATATCCCTACTGTGATTGCTTGTACCTAAGAGAGCCATATGCCGAACAGGAGTGGTCTCAGTAATGGGTGCAGCTGAATACCACTGGTTACTGGCATAGTATAGTACCTGAAGGATCCAATTGTTGCTGTGTGTCCTACATCTGTGGGTCAGTTGTCAAGACATCATCTAACGGTTGGTTATGGTCAGGCTGTTGAAGTCATGTATACTACCAGAATGCAAAACAATGACAGATAGTAACAGTATCACCCACAGCACAGTGTCAAACCATGTCATACACACATGTGTAGTCAGGTTCCAAAATGTGTGCAGTACAATGCATACTGGCCACCAATAGAAACTATGGAGTGTTACTGTGTAATACAGAGCATGTCACCCTGCCCATGTGTCCACTATGCACGCAAATGCAGACAGTGCACCTCCACCATTACCACAACTGTACACCTGCAAATATGTGCTACACACATCCCACACATACTGTCCACTCTCTAACACATGCTGCCAGTACTGCACACATCAGCCAAGTGGCACGTGGGTGGACAATATACAATTGGAACTAACACTGGTGTAAACAACACTACAATGACAATCATAGATTTAATGCATCATACCTGCTCAGCTACACCTTCAAGCATATCATTACACTCTACTGCTGACTACATGCTAACATTGCTATACAGCTATAAACACACCCTGTGCATCAGCATCATGGTAGCCTGTCCCTGCATTGATGTTACAGATGACAGGAGGTGGCACAGGTTTCATCATATGCACAGGGTGTGTTGTTGGTCTGCCAGAGGCCTACAGTGAGCCATCCAATCGACATGTATGTATGTGTGTGTGTGTGTGTGTGTGTGTGTGTGTGTGTGTGTGTGTGTGTATGTGTGTGTGTGTCTGTGTGTGTGTGTGTGTGTGTGGCAAGAATAATGGTATGGCCAATGTTGATGTAATGTGTGTAGATATGTGTTAGCCCTAGGTGTCTGGATTGTGTGTGTGTGTGTTTGCATGCACATAGTTCCACCATGTAGCTGCCACATATGAGTACTTGTGGGGCAGACACAGACTGTACCTGCGAGGCTTTACAGATCACCATCTCTGGCCATGGATACGGTACCTGTGACTGGCAGGGGTGTTACTGACACTATCAGGTACCAAGCCTGACTAGGTACTATCCCCAGAGGTAGATGGATGTACACTGTACACAGGTCCCTGCTGGGACTGTCCAGAGCCACGTGCACATGGTCTTCTAGGACGTTCTATGGACAGCCCACCCCCAACATTGCTGGAGCTGGTACTGGCACTATGAAAGCGGCTGTTGCTTGAGGAACATCCGCAGCGACTGCCAACTGCTGATGTTGCTGGCATACGTCCACAATGATGACTCAACCATCCTGCACTGTCCTGACACATGGACATGACATTGCGGAGGACGTCTAATGTCTCTCCCCAATGTCTATCAGTGACCTCAGTGTAATTACGGATGGCAGCAGCTAAGTCACGGATACTGTCGATTACAGCAGTATTATGTGCCCTCTGTGCCCTCAGTCCCTGTCTAATGTACCGTTCCATACATGCCTGTACCTCCATGACAGCCTGGAATATGCATGAGGTTGTAAGAACTGTGGCACATCTGCAAAGTGGCATGATGGGCAGCAGTGCTCCAATGAGAAACCCTGGACATCTGTCTATGTGGTACACTTCCAGACATCTTGGTATGGCTGCTGTGTCGGGATGCATGTGCCATGGATACCACACTGTCCTGGCCAATGCCGACTGTATGCTGTCCCTCTGCTAAGGGCATTGGTGATGGATGGATTGGCAGTATGACTGTGTGCATGGATGGGGTGGACACTTGTGTAGTTTCGATTGGTGGCCCAATGATAGACCCTGGCAAACATGCCTGTGCCTCAACACACCTATCATCATTATCACTATCATGCTTAGTGACATCAGTTTCCCTGCTGCATTGAACCAGCCTAGAATCAGCACCTGTGAGAGGGAGACAGGAAACACACTTTATGACCTGTACATGATGTCGGCACACATGCACACATGCACACATGCACACATGAACACATGAACACATGAACACATGCGCACATGCACACATGAACACATGCACACAAATACACTCCTCACTAGAACAGAGACACACACACACACACACACACACACACACACACACACACCACCACCACCACCACCACCAGCAATCCCGAACATAATCAATAGAGTGTGATGTTGGGGTACAGTATCACAAGCCAAACATTTATATCAAACATGACAGCATGCAGGACGTGTGTTGCTCAACAGCATGCAGTGTGAGTGTAGACAGCCCTTGCTAACAACAGTATACATGGCCTTGATGCATGTGTGTTTTGTTCAGTGAATGGCCTCACCCTGGAATGCAATGTGTACATGGACACAACATTGCTGTGCAGGTATTAAAAGCCCTGCAATGTCCTGTGCACCCAGTCACAGGTATACATACCATGGCTGGATGTGCATCAGTAAGTCTCATAGATATCCATTTCTGATTAGAGCATCTGTGTCTTTAGCAGATAATTGTGAACACAGATGTAGCACATGCATGCTATGTATACACACAGGATGAGTGGTGCATGTATACCTGATGGAATACCATTGCTCAACATAGCCATTGCACAGTGGTTATGGTAAGTGTAGGACATATTGTGGACATGCCAGTGCCAGCCATGACATGGCATGCTACCACACAACTGCAACATGAAACATCACACATACACAATGTATGTCATGTGACCTATACACCCCATAGCATTACAAGACATATGTGTGTCACTTTCTACAAATGGTGATTGCTATGCATATTGCATATAGGTCCATATGTCTGCACACACACAGCATTGAGGTGCATAGCAATTCATGATATGTGTATTACTGTGGCCACTGTAATTGGATGGGGTGTAGTACCATGAGCCATCATCATGCAGCATCATGTGGTCACTCAAGGCTACTAATGTGTGCCAGACCAGCACATAGCATGTTGTATCTGAACTGCAGTACCATGGCTACATTGACCATTTCACAGCCAGTTGTTACATGGGTTTGTGAGGTGCCCAATAGGGTGCATTGCCTAACATGAATGTGTTATGTGTTGAAGAGTGTTGAACAGCCACATGTGAGGCTCTACCCCTCAGGTATATTATGTGTGCTGTGTGGATGAGGTTTGGGATACTGTAGTGTGACCTTACAGCGGGTGTCTGAATACGCCATGTGTAGCATGTTAACATTACGCATGACAAAGGTGTGTATGTTGTGTGCATGTGTATCGACTCTGCCTATCCAATGTCCACTACAGTGTTGCCACAATTGTGTGGGATGTTCTGTGTATTGTATGTGTTTTAGGCAGCTACCCACATTACTAGGATGTGCATAGTTTCACAGCAAACATGCACAGCATGCATTATGTGTAGGTGTGTTACGTGTACATGGCTTACACCTCCCCTATGACATGCACATTTAATTAGCAATATTAAAGGTATAACACTCACCAGCATGGCTCTGCTGCCTTGCTGTCACACCAGAGGGACCTACAAGGATATCAGACACTTTGTCAGTGGCAACAACTGTGGCATTGCTACTGTGTGTTTGCAATCTTACAGTAGTACAACGGTGGACAGTCACAGGCCTACAGATTATATTCCTAATTATTAGTATTGCACAACACAAGGCACCACATCATCTAACTACACAGTACACATCTCACATAAGCATGCTCTACCAATAGAGGTAACATTATTCTACAGCTATGCCATGTTACCTGCATGCTCCATGTCAACTTGCTGGGTGGCTCTGGCCTCCATGATGATACATGTTACTTGTTGTGGTTGTTGTTGGCCAGGAGCCACCTGGCTCAGGAGCAGCTCCTCCACTCTGGTGAGGGGGGGATGGATGGCTACCCCCCCCACCTTTGGCAAGCTGTTGTCTGTGGATATCAGATACATGCTGCCGGACATGTCTAATTAATTCACTGCAGTGATGGCGTACCTGCTCATATGTCCGGTTGTGCATGCCTATGTCATTTACCCTACGGGCAAGATCTTGCCACAGCGCAGCCCACTCATGCTGGTCCTGGCTGGTTCTGGAGAACAGCAGCGCATAGTGCTGCACCAGGCTCGCTGTAATGGCTTCTTCCTTGGCCGTGCTATATGCAGGGTTACAATTGTGGGACATTACCATGGAAGACAATTAAACAATATATGTGAGCAAGTCATGTGGCACACGTAACATTCTAAAGTACAGATATCAATGAACTGCCATATATAGCAACCTATTGGCTGTCAGAAGATACACACTTTCGGGAGCGTGGCCAAGGATGAACACAGGATAGCAGCAGATTTCTTCAGCTCCACCAATTTCATTACATTGACAGGAATTAATTACTTAAAAAATTAATTCTTGAAGTAATTTTCTTTCTAAATATGTTTGTTTTATATAGTTCTTGAACTATATCTAAAAAAGAAAGGAAATCTTAATAATATTCCTGTCAGAAATTACTTTGGAAATTTTCCTGTCAGTTTATCAGTCTGAAATGAGTTCCAGTAAGACAAATTCTCAAGACTCCAGCATCAAGAAAGAACTTCAGTCTCTGATAATTATAGTCCAGCAACTTACTGCTAAAATGGATAAAATGGATACTAAAATAGACACTTTCATAGAAAAAACTACAAAACAAATAGACTTGTTACATATGGACCTGCAACAACAGAAGATCCAGATGACAGGCATAGAAGAAGCTGTGAATGACATGGAAAATAAAATACAAGAAGAGGGAATCAACATTGAGTTTCTGCTGAAACAAAATACACATTTACAAACAAAGCTGGATGACCTGGAAAATAGATCTAGGCGTAATAACATTAGGATTTTTGGACTGCCAGAAAATATTGAAGGTAACAATATTACTTCTTTTTAACAACATGGCTCCCTAAAACTTTAGATTTACCAGAAGCATTCTCTTTTGGTATCGAAAGAGCACATAGATCTATAGCTAATACTAACTCTAACAAAAACTATCCTAGATCAGTTATAGTTAGATTTCTATCATCTTTTGATAAAGAGATGGTTCTTAAATCTGCTTGGGCTAAAGCTCCTGTTAAGTTTAATGAGACAACTGTGACAATGACTATTCTTCCATGGTAATTGCTAAAAGAAAAGTTTTTCTGCCACTAATAAGGGAGCTTAAAAAAGCACAGTTTAAAACATACCTTCTGTTTCCTGCCAAGCTTAAAATCTTCCTTCCTGATGGTCCTAAGGTCTTCGATGATTTAGACTCTGCTTTACTGTTTGTCAAAGAAAACGGATTTTGGATAAAATAGAAGAAATGGAATGGGCTAGTTCTTCATTAAAGAGATTGGCAACTGAAGCTTCGTGGAAGACTTCAGAGAAGAAGAAGAGACTAAAACAAATGATTTGTTATATGTTTTTTTTCTCTCTCATCATTTTAGTTCATTATTAATCTTTTTGAATATAGTTCCTGCATTTCCAGAAAGCCACAAATATTTTGGAAAAGATTTAATCAAAGTTATTCTCTATGTGCAAAGAAATGTTTTGTTTCATAACAAGTCAAAATGCCTGAGGATTTAATGGCAGGCTGTGACTCGATTTGTTTCTCTCTCTGAAAAAAGAAAGGTTAGTAATTTGATACATTTTTATCTTTACCTTTTTTTCCTTCTTCTTTTATTATTTTCTTTGTGTAAAGAATGACATTCTATTTAGATTATGTAGTGGCTAAAGCGTGGGGAGGGCAGGAGAGAACAGTAATGAAAATATCATTAATAGAATAATAACATTTATTTCTTGTAAAAGTTTATAAGTTCTTCAAATGCTATTTCTAATTATACTTTCTTGATTATACTGCTTATGCTTGTTTGTAAATAATCTGTCATGCTTTAACTAATAATAATCAGAACTAAATAAGAGTAAATAATATGTTTTATTTTTAACTCTATTAATATAAACAGTAAGTAACATTCCATTGTATATACTTCTTACAGCTTTCTCTTACATTTTTTATTTCTGCCTCACCTTTTATTTTCTACTCTCTTTTCTTTTCTTTATTAATATATAGAAATGCTTTTGACTGTGTGGGCACAGTGAATAATAGGATTTGTATGAAAATTGAGTTGGGAGAAGAATGCTGAGTTGTATTGCTTGTTGGTAATTTTGAGTTTAATTTCACTTGCATAGAGGCTGTGATGATCTGTGGAATACATTGTGGAGGTTCTGTCATGTTTAGATGCATTTACACTGCTAAATGAATGTTTGTCACTAGTTTTAATAAGTTTCCCACCAAAATGTTAAGAGAGACAATCTGGGATGTGGGCTGTCTCATGCACAGTGTCTTTGAGTTACCTCAGAATCTTCAAATCACAGAATTCTCACAGAGAAACTGAAAGCAGTTAGTATAAACATTGACAAGGTTATCACACTGACACACCACAGATTCAGGAAAAATACTCTGTTCATAAAATATGTCAGTTATAATGAGTTTAAATGATGTAGTTTCTTGTAGTAAGTAAATGTCTTATTTTAGAAGGCATAAAAAATGAAACATTTATTTAAATGTTTTTGAAAATCTACTTAACAGCAGCATAATCATCTGTGTTAAAAATTTGTGTTCCAAACATATACTTTACTATAACTCATTTAATTCATCTGATTGACAAGCATAAATAATCTTATAACTCTATTCTGGAAGAAATGTCATGTGATATATTTTAAAGCAGTAGGTTAGCATGATTGTAAAATCTGGTTACAATATGTGTTTGCTGTGCATTATTTTGTATAAAGCAGACAGATTTATTCTAGGGACAGCAAGTAGGATAGTGCTCTACAAAGACACAGCTCAGTGAGATCAGATATATATATATATATGTGTTTGTGTGTGTGTGTGTGTGTGTGTGTGTGTGTGTGTGTGTGTGTGTATGTATGTATGTGTGTGAGTGTGATGGCCTTTTTTCTGAGAATCTGCATAACTATCCAATATGATTTATAATAATTTCTATGAATACAATATTTTACTCTATTAACAAAATGAATGTTTGCCACAAGTTTTAATAAGTTTCCGCCAAAATGTTAAGGAGACAATCTGGGATGTGGGCTGTCTCATGCACAGTGTCCATGAGTTTCCTCAGAAGCTTCACTCACAGAATTTTCACAGAGAAACTGAAAGCAGTTAGTATAAACATTGACAAGGTTATCACACTGACACACCACAGATTCAGGAAAAATACTCTATTCATAAAATATGTCAGTTATGATGAGTTTAAATGATGTAGTTTCTTGTAGCAAGTAAATATCTTATTTTAGAAGGCATAGAAAATGAAACATTTATTTAAATGTTTTTGAAAATCTACTTAACAGTAGCATAATAATCTGTGTTAAAAACTTGTGTCCCAAACATATACTTTACTATAACTCATTTAATTCATCTGATTGACAAGCATAAATAATCTTATAACTCTATTCTGGAAGAAACGTCATGTGATATATTTTAAAGCAGTAGGTTAGCATGATTGTAAAATCTGGTTACTAATATGTGTTTGCTGTGCATTATTTTGTATAAAGCAGACAGATTTATTCTAGGGACAGCAAGTAGGATAGTGCTCTACAAAGACACAACTCAGTGAGATCAGATATACATATATATATAAGTGTATGTGTGTGTGTGTGTGTGTGTGTGTGTGTATGTATGTATATATGTGTATATGTATGTGTGTGTGTGTGTGTGTGTGTGTGTGTGTGTGTGTGTGTGTGTGTAGATGTATAGATGTGTGTGTGTATATGTATGTGTGTGTCTGTGTTTATGTGTGTGATGGCTTTTTTTTAGGTAATAACGCAGGTGTTTCTGAGAATCTGCATAACTATGCAATATGATTTATAATAATTTTTATGAATACAATATTTTACTCTATTGACAATAATGAGTTTAAGTAAATGCTCATATACAAACAATTCAAGATTTTTTGGAAGCTGTTGATAGAATTCACATGACAGAAAATAGATGCATCTTAATGCATGTAATGTCTGAATCATATTAGCCAAAGTTTTTGATTTAAATGAATGTTAGAACATAATTTTCTCTCCTCTTGATTTCTAACATTAAGATTATTTGAATGCTATTAGAATACAAGTGTTATATATTACATAGATCTATATAATAGTATGAACAGTTTTTTAAAAAAAAAAAAGTTTATTTTAGTTTATATGATGCTGTTTTACCAAATGTGTAGTTTTGTCTTGATAGATAATTGAATTGAAAACTGTTAACCTCAGTTAAATATAACTAGTATTAAATTGATAAGGTGGTAGCTGAGGTACTGCTGCTTAGGTAGGGGTTAACTTGAGTAGTAAATACTACTCTAAGTTGGAGTTTTCAACTCCAGGCGGGATGCAAGGTTTAATCCTTACATTATTTTCACTTGTTCATTGTTATATGTATATAGTTTTGACATCCACAATATATTTTGTACACTCATTGTCACTACAAACAAAATTGAATCCTATACAAAATCCCATAAGAGATTTAATAAATACAGCTATATTTAAAGGTACACCTAAAAGAGGAGATGTAACATTATTTATCTTGTTATTTGTTATTTCGATCATAAGATTCTTGAGTTTTAAAAATGCCAAATGACATCTTTAAAAGGAATTTCTTTAAACATTAATGGATTGAATAATCCATGTAAAAGGGCAAGCCTAATAAGATACATTAATCTACACAAGGCCAATCTAGTCTTCCTGCAAGAAACCCATCTCTTGAAAAAAGATATTGATAAACTAGCCACTAATAAGTATACAGTATTGGTTAGTTCAGAGCACACTCAGAAAAAAAGAGGAGTGGCTATTTTATGGAATAAAAGTATGCCCATTCCTAAAACCATTAAGTCTTATCAGGATGACAAAGGAATGTTTTGTATGATTACAATACAAATTAATGGGAAGACTTACACTTTAATTAATGTATATTGGATACCTGGAATTGGTATTAATACAGTGAAACATCATATTGATAAGATCATATCATTCTCTATAGGGGATATTATTTTAGCTGGTGATTTTAATTGTATACTACATGAAAGTGATAATACCACTATAAAGAAAAGAAGAATTACATCTAATGCAAAACATTTAAATGATTTTGCTAATTCTTATCATTTGAATGATATTAATAATCAGATAGAGTCAAAATCATTACCATACACATTTTTTTCTAACAGATACAAAACTTATTCAAAAGTAGATAGGGTCTTTATTTCTAACCAGATGGTAACAGATTTAATTAATTCCAAAATCATTTCATGTCCTATATCTGATCATAACTCAATTGTTTTTGAATTCATGATAAAAAATACTCATAATGTTCAGATCAAAAGGATACCAGCATACTTAACTCAGCTAAAAGACTATAAAGAATATATACTTTCAGAAGTACAACATTTTCTAGACATAAATAATACTCCTGAAGTCTCCATTGTCTATGTTTGGGATGCCTTAAAATCATATCTATATGGACAAAGTATCAGATGGTATAATAATAAAAGGAAATCTTGGGATAAGGAATTGTTAGATATTCAAAGTAAACTAGACTCTTATAAACATAATAATAAAGAAAATATTATGGACAAGAAAGTTATTGAAGAAATAAACAAACTAAATGAGAAATACAAAGAAATTTTAACTCATAAAGTTAAAATAACTTTAGAGAATACAAGTTTTTGTCTTATTCAATAAGCCTCAAATACTTACATAGACTTAAAAATAAAACAAAAGATTGAATAAACAAAACCATATCAATGAAATCTTTTCTCTAAGGATAAAGAAGAATGTTTCTTGTATACCAGAAATACTGGATGAATTTAGAAATCACTTTCACAAGATTAACCATAACAACATTAACATGGAACCTAAAGATAAAATAAAGGAGTTTATAACCACAAACATGAATAAAAAGCTTAATAAACAACAGATTAAACTATTGGACAAGAGTATTTCATATACAGAAGTTATTACACAAATAAATAAGCTTAAATCAAACAAAGCACTGGGTAATGATGGTATTATACCAGAGATATATAAAATCCTTTCTAAAACTACATATTCATTAATACATAAGGTTTTTATTCTGGCCCAAACTGAGTTAATAAACCCCCCATCTTGGCAATATACATTTATTTCACCAATTTTAAAACCTAATAAAGATCCAACTAGATGTTCTTCATATCGACCCATCTCATTACTTAATGTTGATTATAAAATGTTTATGAGTATTTTTGCTGATAGATTGAAGACAATTATCCCTGGCATTATAGACATAGATCAGACGGGCTTCATTGTAAATAGAAATACTTTTGATAATATAAGAAGAACTTTAACATTAATTGATTTTGCAAATAGGAAAAAGAAAGATTTAACACTTATTAGTCTTGATATAGGTTCAGCATTTGATTCAGTAAGTTGGGACTATCTGTTTACCTTACTGAAATGCACAAATTTCTCTGATGCATTTGTAAATTTAATTGAGCATTTATACAAAGGAACGCTGGCTTATATTAAGGTAGGAACGTATGTTTCTCAAAAAATACCCATTCTTAAAGGTACAAAGCAAGGATGTCCACTTTCTCCACTATTATTCACTTTAGTAATGGAGCCTTGGGCTAATTTGATTAGAAACAGTACTGACATAGAGGGTTTTGAAATAGAAGAAAATACAACATCAAAAATTCAACTTTTTGCAGATGATGTTCTAATTACATCAGCAGGATCTAATTCTTCTATGCAGTCTTTATTTGATAAAATGATGAATTTTAAAAGTATTTCTGGTTTAATATTCAATGAAGAAAAACTAAAATACTACCTATATATACACGAAAAATACTCTCATTAGTGATTTTACTAAATATGTACCCAACTCAGGTCAGATAACTTATTTAGGTATAATACTATCTAAAGATATTAAATCTATTATATATAATAACTATAATACCTGTTTTCTTAATATACAAAATCTTTTAATACCTGGAATAATATGTTTTTACTATGGAGGAGAGACTTACAATTATTAAAATGATAATATTCCCCAAGATTTTATACTTAATACAATCAATAATACTTTCACCTACAAAATAACTATCAAGAAACTGAATACACTAATGTTAAATTTCTTATGGGCACCTAATAGACCTAGGATTGCATTAAAGAAACATACTAATAGCTGGTCTCAAGGGGGTATTTCTTTTCCAGACTTTAATTTATATATTATCTCTTCTATTATAAAAGTTATTACTTTATTAATAGATCGGTCATATGTCAAAATGGAAAGATTATTGGGAGCTAATTAGTATGCACTTCATGAAAATCTCCTTAACACATAAAAATATGATTATAAATAACTCCATGTTGTGGTTGCTAAAGGAATTTTGTACTTCACCTATTACACCTAAACATATGGTCTGTTACCCATTAAATATTATTATTAGTTATCGTAACTTTATATTCATGCACCCTAAGTATAGGGAATGGAATTTTATTGTATTCCTATAATTTATACTCAGGGTATGCTTATGTCATCTACTTCTGAAGGAGCTCATTTAGCTATAGATAATAATCTAAAGTACTGGTATCAGCTGATATCTGATAATAAAGTTAAAAATCTAGATTTCTTAAAACAAGAATTTGATCTAAGAGAAACTTGCTGGTTAGAGGTTCAGATCTTTAGACAACATCTCATTGATAGAATAGATCTAATGTCTATAACAGTTAAAGAATCTATTCCAAAACTGATTGATTACTTGATAATAAATTTACAGCATAAAGTTTCTGATAAAGGTAAACTTTCATATATACATAAAATTATCAGACAAGAAACATTTACAATGTAGATTCATACTGGAATTATTTCACCTCTATTAATGGGGACCCACCAACTCAACAAGATAAACAATATATATTGGAATCTGCTTATAGAACTACATCTTCCATTGTCTGGAGACTTTATACATGGACATTTTAGATAGATCTTTTATACACCTTTGATGATGAATAAAATTAATAATAAAGATAATCTATGTAAGAGATGTAATGTAGAAATTAATGCTGACTGGGCTCATATGTTTTATGACTGTATGAAGTTGAAAGAATACTGGAAGTCAATTAATGAATTTTGCAGGCTCTTTTACAGATAATTTCATTATTTCTAAGTCTCTTATATTATTCAACACACCTGTACCTCAATGTGTTAAAAGATTAAGCTTCCCTTGTTATGGTCTATCCTAGCAGTGGCTAGGAAAATAATAACTAGAAATTGGATTTCAGATACACCTCCTTCGTTCAATGAATTTAAAAATGTTATGAATATAATGTGTCATATGGAAATAAGCACAATTAGAATGAGAACAACTAGAAAAACATCACATTTTATTGTATGGGATAATTTACAAAATTTGTTAAAAAAATTCTAATTTCAATAGCACAGTATTTTAGTTTAATTAATTGGTCTGATTGTAGTGGATGTCTTTGTAAATACTTTAGTTGTTTTGTTGAATATTATAATAATACCTATTTTTAATTATTTGTATAAAATTGTTATGATATTTCTCTTATATGTTAAAACAATAAACTTGTTTTGAAAAAAAAAAAAAAAGAAGATACACACTTTCAATACCACATATCAGTTCTCAACACACAGATGCCTGTCAGTGCCTGGCAAACTCTATATATCAAACCATGTTTTGCACAGCAACAAAATTATAACAGTATGTAAGACTATACAACAGTACATGGCACACTGTATGTGACACAATGCACCACCTAGCCACAGGAGGTATATATCATGCTAATGCATCATGAAATATGTAATCCATTGCAATGATTGTAAAGTCCACTGACAGTATTACTAGTATACCACACTAGTCATTGATGGCAGACCCCTGCCTAACATATGTGCACATTTGTTAATATAGGTGGCATACTGCTGTACTAGACTATACATGTTGCTAGATACGCAGTTATATCCTATAACACACATATGACCAAGGGCATGGTACAGGCATACCCACATGCACAGCAGACATACATAACAGACACAAAGGTATGACAACCCAGGTGACCTTTACCTGTGTACCTTACAGTACTGTGTGTCAGTAGTTACCAGACCTTATGCCTGAGGTATGTAATCTGTGAGGACTACAGGGAATACACATAACAGTGGTTCCAATAAATGTGCACGTACACCATACTGTGCTGTTTAGGCATACAGCTTCAGGTAGAACTACAGTTCATACAGGAGTTAGATTCACCAGCAGTAACACGCAATAAGCATACATGTACTGCTTTAGCCTACAATGGGACACCGCAGTCGATAACAAGGGACTAAGTCAGACTGTATGGCATACTGCTTTTTCTGCCTACCAATTGCATACATATCTTTTGCTGGGATCACAGCTAGGACACATAATACCATGACAGAAACAGTTTCCCACTAAGCTATCACACATATACCGAACTCTGACACATTCACCAACAGATTCACCATCACACTCAGTCAACCTCACATATTGATTATTGCAACAAGTACATGTGGGTGTGTATCAATTCATAGATAGGTAAGAGGCTATTGGCCCTAGGACCTAAAGAACTCCAGCCATACACTACCCTGGCCTCTGACGCACAGGTATTTAAATTTCAAGTGGCCCAGTCAAGCAGAGACACTGAGGAGATTGCCTGGGTGTATTCACTATCTCCCATACAATCTCCAGGATTATTTATGATGACTGCTAATTAGGAGCTTTGTTTGCTAAGGATAGTTGGATTGTTCCAGAGTATGGAATGTCTCTGAGATAGGAATCTATCCCTCCAGCATGTGCTGTTTATTGTGGTCAAAGGGTTTGGGTCCCTAGAGCGTGTAGCTTGTACAGATTGTGATCTGTTTACGTGGAGCATGTCCAACAGATCTGGGTTTGACATAGCTTAGTATGTCAGTCAGAGGTCACCTCTGGGTAGGCGGTATGCGACACAGTCTAGTTGTGGGTTTGTGGGACAGTCTGCATAGGGCATCTGTTTAACGCCAGTATTACTCTTTGTGAGGTATGTCTGTGGCCTTTCCACTTGCTGTAGATGTCTTGTGAGGTACATACCGCATGGGGCATTGTATTCTCTACTGGGTTTTATGTGTGTGGAGTAGAGGGGAACACTGACCTATTTTTCCCTGGATGATACACCTTTTGTGATGACGTGTGCCACGTACATGGATTACATGACTAGTGTGGCACTGTGACTATCAAAGGGGAGACTACTGTCCACCTGTGTCCCATGGTTTCTTATCACACCTTCGGTGTTAAGTAGACTACCACCTATGTGGTAGTTCATGGGTACTGAGTCTTTTCAAGGAGGGATGCCAATGCAGTGTCAACATTGAGCTTGAGTCCATGGCTTTGTCACCAGGCATCTGTTGCAGTAATTATGACCCTGTCTCTCTCTCTCTCTCTCTCTCTCTCTATATATATATATATATATATATATATATATATACACACATACATATGAACATCCATTGCTGTACATATAGATATACATATAGGCACATATACAGTCCACCTGTCATTTTGGGAATATCAAGTATGGGAAGGTTGTGACGTATACAGTTATGTCATAACATTGCACAGTGTTGTGCAGAATGCATTAAAGGTGTTCTCAGCCCATGTAGCTTTAGCAAGCCTCACTGGCTGCAACACTTCAAACCTGACAAATCATACCCACAGCGTTTAACCACCACATGTCATACAGCACTGTATGCTGTCTGGTCTGCCACACACTACAACCTATATAGAAATATGTGCATAACAACCCTTAACAACATATATATATATCCACCTTTCACAAACAGTTGCAGTATGTCCCTTGCTCAATGCACATGTACAGATGCTAATATATCTGACACAGACAGATCCCTCCATATGTGTGTGCCAGACACACACAAGGACCACACTGTTGTAAGTACATGTACATCACGGCTGACCTGTTGGGCCTTGCTGCAACATGAACAGGTGTTACATGTGAGCACACAGTAATATTAGAGGGTGTGTACATAGCTGCTAATGCTAAATTAGCATACTAGCCTGGTGCAGCTGTTGCCAGTGCTAAGCTACACGTTAATATGACTATCATGCATTTGTTACTCTGTCACATCCATGTTTGTATAACCGTATGGGCTACTACCCCAAACAGACATTGTACACATTACTGTACAGAACACAGATAACATGGATCAGATGTTTGACATTTAATGCTGAACTACATATGTCACGTGACATCCCACTGCACACAGCAACACACTCATTTCCCCATGCCAGTAGTTATGCAGGGCATCTGTGCATCAATATGTATTGCTGCCACATATGGGTGATTCAAACTATATAGAGTACTCTTTATAAACATCTACTACATTCCAGTAAATACATAGCTGTTACATACCTTTCCTTTGTATGTGTTCGTATTTATTGTCGTATGTCCTGGTACATTTCTTTCGCAATATACGTTTTGCTTTCAATACATCTTTTACTGTTCAAGATATTTTTTTTAAATAGATTTTTATTTTAGAATATATTTATCTTCAATATATATTCTGAATATTTTCTTTCAATATATTTTTTCAATATATTTATTTTTCAATATATTTTTTTTCAATTTTTTATATATATTTTTCTTTCAATTTTTTCAATATATTTTATTTCAATATTTTTTCAGTATAGTTTCTTTTCAATATTTTTTTCAATATAATTACTTTTGTCAGTATATTAATTTGTTTTCAATATATTCTTTTTGTTATATTTCTTTACTTTACATCACTTTTTCTTTTCTTTCTCTCTCTCTCTCTCTCTCTCTCTCTCTCCCTCCGTACTGGCAATGGAATGATTGCATGTGTGGACAGCAAGTACAGCCTGCTTTTAGAGGTATCTGCACATGTGCATCTGATGGCCTCTGTACCAACTGGTGGCCACCATTTGGCAATTGCATGCAGCCTGCTGTGTGGTAATTGCAGTACTCACTGTCATAGCAACCCAGTGCTATAAATTGCTAGGTCAGGTAGGTGTAGCCCTTTCAGAATTCCAAAGTGGGGACCATGCTTGTTTGCTGTGGACACCGTTGTGTAAGTCAGAAGGTTTGTATACTTCTTCTAACTGTTGCTAAGGGTGTAGTCAGTTATTTGTATGTTGTACTCAGACCTGAATGTTGCCACTTCCAGTACACAGTTGACAGTGTAGAATTGTACTCACCCCTAAAAATGCTAACACAAGTTACATGGGAGTATGGTGTTTCTTTACAACTTCTACAATTATCTGCCATACATATGTAGTTATTGAGATGTTTTCATTTGGCACATGAACTGTTTGAGAACAGCTATACTGTGGATATTAATGTACTCACTTCTGCACTGTTTGTGCTTTTTATTTTGTTGACATTATCACGGGATGCTCATGAAACTGGATAATTCCAGTATTGAGTATGCCTACCTACATCCTTGCTGTACATTGAGCACACTGGTATTTTGTACATTTGGGTGGAAATTGTCCTGCTATGATACTGTGTGAGGGTTGTGAAGTGCTGCTGTAACATTATTTACTGCTAGAATATCTGGTTCTGTTATCACAGTCATGTAATGCAATTCCACAACAACTGCTGGTAAAGTTCCATAGAACAGGTTTTGTGTTATGGCATTCCTATCTTTCCTTTACATTCAACATCTTGCTGTATATCTACTATGGCCTAGTGGTACTTCATACAATCTAGTGTGTTCAAGGTCCGGGGTTCGAGACTGACAGTGGTGTTTTATTTTGCTGCTGAGCAGAACAAGGCCCCTCATATGCAGGGTGACTAAGGCACTTTTAAGCAGTTGTAAGCAGGTTTGTGCGGGTTTGCGCGATGCTTAGCAATACTTAGCTAAGCGCACACATGCGCACACTCGCTTAAACCCACTTACTACTGCTTAAAAGTGCTTATTCCCGTTAACCCCTGTGCTCATTTCTTTGAAAGAAAAAAATGGGGAGATAGGAAAGTGGTGAAAAAGGGGCACAAAGAGGGAAAGACAGGGAAAACAGCTCGGGATGTGCAGGACAGGTGTAGGGAAGGTCCATAGCTGCCCATTTCTTTAACAGCAACAGCTGTGCATATACTAGTAATTTGGAGGGAATTTTGAAACATTCCACCCCTGAGAGAGAGGTGAGGACAACAAAGTATGTCGTACTGCCAATTGAATTTCAGTTTCTGTGTCCAGCGGACATTTGTGCAAAATGGGCAGCTATGTATTTGACGTAATTTTTTTGTGGGAGCAGATTGCCCATTTTTTTTTTTCAATTGAGAGTGGAATGTGGGGTACGGGAAGTAGGTATGTTTTGGGAGGTAGGTTGGGGAGGTAAACAGACAAGACAAACAAGATGCATACTGTGGCGGAATATGACACATGGGGTTGGTGAACACAATTGACAGGGAAGGATGTTTGGAAATTGCAAGCCCATGAGCCCACAGATGGTAACAGTGGAACTGAGATCCCCACCCATGGGCAGTCACCACTGCACCTTCACAGCCCGGAGGGTGGCTGTGCTGGGGGCTGCATAGGAGGGGCAGGCTCACCTGTGAGTCACGCCACTCTTGCCTCGAGCTGGCATAGGGGATCAGTGACTGAATGCTGGATCTTGCTACTCACCACAGCCCAGACCCTTCAGAAGGTGACAGGTGGCCCTCCTCCAGCCACACTTGCATGGGGGGGACGAGCCCCATCCCCTCCAGCGCTTCCACCCGAAGATGGCACAGGGCCAATGGAAGAGGAGGTCCCGGGCTGGGCACCGGACCTGCTGGTGCCAGGTGCCATCTCCAGCTGAGGTGGGACAGGTGGGTCCGCTGGGACCGGCCTTCCCATACGTTCTGTGTTTAGGTGTATTTAATGACAATATAGCCAACAGCATTCCAAATTAGTTGTAACAGCATGCAGTAATATTCCCATTAACCCAACACACCAGAGTTCCAACAGTTGAACAGCAAGCATAACACATGCATATATTGAACAACAGTGGACATTCCAACAGCATGCAGGAATGATTGGTGGCAACAGTCCACCAAGATTGCAGTGTTTGAACAGGGCACATGCATCAAAGTTATGCAGATATTTATAAACCAATAGGACATATATGCCAACAAATGTTTTGAGATAACACATACCCATCGAGGTGTGGAATTGCATTGTTTATGCACATACAGTAGGGTGTAAAAAGATACCTCCTTTAACAACTTATATGAACTTATAGTTTACACTACATTCCTATTGACTGCAGGAATATATCCCCTACATGTATTATTACACTAGGCAATGTCCATTACGTTGTGGGATGTGTTTTGCTAGTTCCTTATGTACCTGACCTGTATCTAATATATAAACTGTCCAGGATGCAGATGTTACTGCTACATATTTATATATTTTATTTATATTCGTATGTCTACATATCTGGATGTGTTCAGGTGACATTATCAGTTATATTTTAACAGCTGCCTACATTTCTAGCAGCAGACTGACATTTCCGGTGCACACAATTACAAGCTACTCATGTGCCAGATTTACCTATACATGCCAGCCTTAAAACTACAGTTGAGGACTGTATATATGCTTCAGAGATACTGGCACTCCCTTTGTCCTCTTTCTATGGGCCTACCCAAGTGTGGGTTGACAGCATTTAATACAACGCTATTATTTCTATACTGCAAGGGTACATCAACATTTCAAAGAAAGTGACACGGACGCACTACAGGTGTTATACCTTTATTAATTACATTACACACTTTTCTAGTGGCTCTCTCATTTATTTGTTATTACAGTGCATGCAAACATCTTATTCAGGATGTATTATACCTTCATTTATGGTTTACAACACTCTTTTTAAGGTTCTCTCACTTATTCTGTATAACAACACATGCAGAGAATTAATTCAGGACTTATTATACCTTTATTAATGGGTTACAGCACTCTTTTTCAGGCTCTCTCACTTATTTTACATAACAGTTCATGCAGAGAGGTTATTCAAGCCTCATTATACCTTTATTATTGGGCTAAGACACTTTTAGTCAGGCTCTCTCACTTATTTTATATAACAGTACATGCAGAAAATTACTAACCTGCCTGGTGGCGCAGCCTTAGTAGTCTATCTGCATAGGCTTGTTGATTCGCAGCATGGACACCTGAAGCTGTGAAGTAAATAAAGTGATATTGAGACATATACCTATCCATACTATCGACTACACTAGCAGTTTTTACATACTTCATTCCATGGCTACCTACTCAGTAGTGGGGCATTCTGAATCCCACAGGCCTCCTGTATCCATTGGTTCAGTTGGTCCTGCTTGCGTCTCTTCAGGTCTGCATGGTGATGTCTAACCTGCTCACCAGTCCGAGGGACGCTTGTGGCACTGGTGAGTTCATGTGCGAGACAGTTCCAGGCCTCCACTTTGTATTCCGTGCCCTGGAACTGGCCCTGCAGGAGGCTAGTATCATGATGATGGACGAGGAGCCAAACCATCACTTTTGACTCCTCAATGCCCCACCATTGCGCTCAAAAGCAAGAGCCCTCTCCAACACCAGCCATTCCTGCCTGCAGATGGGAGCTACAACCAGTTATGGCAAGTATTCCTGCCTATGGAGCTTAAATATGCCTCATTTCCCGCACTTATTTGTGATTGGCCAGATTTGAAAGTTCTCAGCTGAGTGCACACCTGCTTAGCACTGGGTAAATTTTGATTCATATGTATATGCGTGTTGACAGTCCATGAACATCACATGCTGTCATGGCTTAGTGGATCAGTACTGCGATTATGGTGCACACTATCCCGGGTTCGAGACCTATCATTGCTTTTTTATTTTACTACTGGCTTGACCGGTAGACGGTGTGGCTGGGTTTCGTCGAATTTGCTCAACTTTGCCCAATGTTGCTCTACGTTCACCGACATTGCCCGACGTTGTGCTAGTTAGCGCTGTGCGCACCTCCATGCAAACATGTTTGGTTTTCGCTAGTTGGCACTATGCACAGCTCCATACAAAGCTATTGCGCTAGTTAAACCAGTGCTTAGCTATGGGCAATTATTCTTAAATGTGCTTAATACTGGTAAACATTGCTTAGCAGTGCTTTACATTGCTTAAGATAGGTTATTTATGCATTCATTAGTATGTATGATCGTTTCACTTTCTTATCTATATTTACAATATCGTTCACTACTACATAGGCCATTTCGATGCATTTTAATAAAATTTAAAAGGTAAATGTCAGGAATTCTTTTTATGCACGGAGTTCCTACAGAAAATGGAAAGGGGAGTGGTGGGACTCCCTCCACTTTGTGCGAAGGATCTACCACTACACTATTGCTACTTGGCTTAATTTGCATATAAGTAGTTTATTATCCTCTTCATTGTCTAAACTGCTAACTGTAGCTAAGCAATGGGCACACCCGTGCACACATGCGCAAATACGGGCAGCTATATTGTGAATAATAAAAAAAAAATTGTTTTACATTTTATTTCATTTGTACAGGACTTTTGAATGTGGGGGAGTGTAGTGTTGGGGATATACACATTTGAGCGGACTCACTCATATCTGCTGACATTTGCAGATTTAGGCACTTGCAGGGGCATGGATATTCGGACTGCTCGGCAGTCTGACACGCCCCCTGCACTCCTACACGCTCTGTGTTAGCCTGGGAGTTGAGTCAGCGTGCCCTCATGCATATGCATGACGTGCTGATATCATACTCTTAGATGGCAGTCTCCGAGTAGGACTTCGTTCGTCCTACACGGAGGATTACTGAATCCCCCTCATTATGTTTTCAAACTGCAAGACTATAATGCATGGAGACGGAGAGTATTTTTTGTTTGAGCTGGCCAATTAATGATTTATTAAAGCTGGTGACTAATGAGTTTGTTCATGTAAACGGGATATAATACATGGGGCTTCATGATTCTGCTCAGGAAACAGGAAAAATAAAATCTTTTTTTTAAATATTTTTGATGTAAGAAAGGTGCATAACAAAGTCTGTTACTCAACTTTCTGTGCCATTAAGGTCTAGTCTGCACTAGAGCATAAACAGCAACTGCCAAGTAGTTTCAACAACTTTATAGTTTTAAATCTGCAGAGCACCATCTGTTGCTATACATTCTTTGTTCTATAGTGTGGTGGGAAAGCAATTACAGCTTCTTAAAGCTGTTATGTGACGCAAGATGCACATTGCATTTGATGCCTCTCTAATGAAGTGCTAAGTGTTACATTTTCTTTTTTTTTTTTTTCTTTGTGTCCCATAAAATAGTTGTAGAAGGGCCATAGTAAGGGATGGACTACCAGGGAAGTACCCCCGCCGACACATACAAGCATGTAGAAGTTGAAATCAACAACTTTAACAAAGTGATTTTTATTCCAGGGCTGGAAGTGCAAGCATTCTTGGAATCATTTTTCACTGCCTAAATGCTTAACTTACAGTATGTGTGTGAAGAGAGCAGGGAACTGCTGTGTATGCACTTAACAGCTGCTGCTACTTTGTTTACACTCTGACTTCCACTTAAAGAGATTCTGCGTAAAAGTAACAGAAGTTTCATTCTTCGAATGGAGCAAAGGGGCAGTTGTTTGCTACATTGTATGTGAGAGTAACAGCAGTGTGTACAAAGACATTTTTGGTCTTCAACATTGATTAATGGGGTGCTAGCTGGGTAACAGCAAGCTGCTCCTCTGATTGGAACAGTACGACACTTGGTACTCATGCACTTGCTCTCTCTCTCTGCTAACTGGCAGTATAAAGCAAATGTAATACTCAGATTATTACAAAGAATTATGACTGGGTTTCTGATCAGCCTCATCTGTAAGGCTACGGAAAGGATCACATTTATAGATAAACTATCTCAACTAAAAGTTAATCCCTGTGCATCTTGTTTGATAACACATTATTTCAGGAATAGAACCCATATAATCGGTGTAGACTGCTTTTTGTCATCCAAAAGACCTACCACTAGTGGAGTTCCCCAAGGTTTAGTCAGTGGGCCTCTCCTCTGTGGCATTTACATCTCAGAGGCCAAATCTACTGTTAAGATTTTGACCAAGTTTGCAGATGACTGTAACTTCATGCCATCATAAACTCCCCAGAGGGCCTTTCCCAAACCAGTAGCTGACATCAAAACATCAAAACTATGGAATAAAATCGAAAGCCAAGAAATATATAATGGTATCCTTTGGCAAATAAGATGATCCTTTTTACTACTGTATTGAGAGTACTCTCCTGGAAATAGATCCAATAGTTAGGGGCCTGGGTGCTTTATGAACTGTCTGTGGATCACCATATATCCACTATTGTAAGAAAGTAATTCATTTTTCATACTAAAGGTATGGTGCCCAGGTCTAGGGATGGGATCATTCAACTTTATTCCAAATTCATCAGGTCAGTCATTAAGTAAAAAGCTCCATTCAGTATGTACATATAAAAACATTTTCTAAAACTTGAATGCCTACAATGCTTTCATTGGGGATCTAAATCACAAAAACTATATGGATTATCTCAAAGTCTTGTCCCTCTTCTCAGTTTCATATAGGCTACTCAGAGGTAATCTCTGTCTCACGTACAGAGCCTCAAGAGACACTACCAGTCAGACCTACTGTACATTTGCAAGCTCCATGGAGGCATAAGCACTCACTCAAGTGATCTAAATCTCTTTTGCAACATAAATAGAACATGTTATAGACATAGTTATGTATCACAGAAAACACCACTTGTTTGGAATCATTTTCATCTCCACATGCAGCAAAGTACTTTTCTTATACATTCAAATGTCATTAGGATAAATAGATGGGTAGCCACAGATGCACCTACGGTTTAGCACCCTTGCCCCTTGTGAATAGGGGCAACATGTAAATGTTCCGTTTGTCTGTTGGTTGTTATTATTTAAAATATATCATCTAAGGTCTTCATGGGAATTATGATCAGGCTTCTAAAAGATTCTCATGGATCAATAGCCTAGTAAGTACCTGTGAACTAATCATAAAAATTTGTTACATTTCCTTGAAATACATGTTGATCCACCTCTAATGTTTTGCTTTACTCAGATCTCTAGGTGCAGGTCTTTCTGATAGGTGCAAATAGTATTTATTGTGACTGTTACATCAGCAAGTTTCCATTTACCAATGCCTTTAATGGATTAATATATTCATATAATCATTGATTTGATGTTCAGGTTCATATCACTAAATAAGGATCTAAAAAAACAAAAAGGTTCAGTTATTGACTTTAGCATCTCATCTTTCAAGTGGCTCCATATTGAAATGTTGGCAGTTGAAATGCTGAGTGCCGACAAGACAAAAAGAAAACACCAATAACAAAAAAAAAAAAAAAAAAAAAGGCCAGAAACACCGAAGAATGAATCTCCTTTTCTTTAAACTTCTTTTTTGTGGTCAAGCTCCTCACACCCCCAGACTTATATATTCTCACTCCAAGATCACCATATTTTGGAGAAAAGGGAATATCCCTAGAAATGGCATTGCATACTTGGAATATGTTAGTCCATTCTTTCAGAAATTCAGTCTCTGTATTTTGTGACTTGCTCTAGCAGTTCCTGACATTTAAAATGGTTATCTTTTCAAGCACTTAATGTTGATGTGAAGTAAAAGCACTGCTGAACAAAACAGGAAACTGGTGCAATACAAGAAATGATCCATCTAATTACATTGCGTCCATACTATTAATAATCTTCATTATGTGAAGCTTTCTGAGGGCTAAAATAATTATAAATCCATTAAAGTTGCATTGTTTCACTTGTATTATGAATATGAGAGACGTATTTTTAGAAAAGAATCCAATTAGGTTAAAACAAAAGCACGTAAGCACTAAATAAACTGCAAATTACTACAACACTTGACTTTCCTCACTTGCCAAGAGGAAAAGAGTTCTTAGTACTTAAATTAATAAGCACCTATTCAGGCATGTCCATGGGTCAGCTCCTGGTGTTTTCTCCTGTCCACCTGATGAATCTGGGCATCTTGGGGCAATGTAGCAATTGCCGCATGTACACTGACAACCCTCATCTCCTACCACCCAACACTACAACCTGTGAGAGATGCACTTATATAGCCAAACTGGAAGCCAAGCTCTCTCCAGCCAAGACTGGAATAGATTGTCAAGAGGAGAAGGTTAACACCTGCACCACACCACATTCAACACATAGTCCTTCAAAACTCACACTACCAAAACCCACACATAGAAACACAAAGCACACACCCACATTCATGGAGGCTCTCAACAAAAATCTGCCCAAGCAACAGAGACCTCCCAAGCTGAAACTCAGACAAGCACCACCCCCCGACATTACCCAAATGACACATAGCCCACAAAATCAGTGTGCCACTCAACCTCAGCCCATAAGGCAAAACAACGTACCCAACACACTAGTCATAGGTGACTCTATAGTCAGGCACACTGCTGTCCCACTCGCCAGGCTAAACAAGGAGAAAGTTACTGTCAGCTGCCTGTCGGGAGCCAGAATCTGCCACATAACGCACACACACTCAGGTCACTCCACAATAAGTACAAATATGACTCTGTCATTGTCCATGTTGATGTGAATGACCTGAGACGTACCTCCCTGGACTACATGAAAAGAGACATGGAGGAGCTCTTGGATCTTGTAGCACAGGCAGGTATGACCCTTGCCTTGAGTAGCATCCTGCCATCACCCAGAGTGATACCACAGTACAAGGGCAAAACGACTGACTTCAACAATTGGCTAAGCTTCTGGTGTCATTCTAAGGGGATCCAGTATCTGTCTGCCTGGGATGACATGGTTGACAGGCCACGATACTTTGCCAGAGATGGCTTGCACCTGTCACCCCTGGGATTCCGGATACTGGCTAAGGCTCTTGCCACCCCCACAGTGCCTTTTTAGGCAAGGTTCAAATTTTAAATTCACCACCGTAACAGGTACAAGCAAGCAAACTCTGAGGGTAATGCTACTCAATGCTAGAAGTCTAAACCTCAAAAGGCACTCACTCGAGGCACTCCTTAATATGGAGAACATCGACATCTGTGCAGTGACAGAGACCTGGTTCAAGGCTCCGAGAGCACCCCTGCATTACTTATCTTATGAGATCTTAGCTCAAACTACCAAAGCCAATAATTCTGCTGGGGATTCTTTATTCTCAAACTTTGTAGGTAAAATGTGGAACTCCCTACCGACCATGCTCACCTCAGAACCTTCACTCCTACAATTCAAAAAAAAGCTTAAACCCCATCTCAATACTCTCTGGCAATGTCCCTGTTCCAAACCTGATTAACCACTATCATTTACCCTTCTCTTACCTCACTATCCTTAACCGCTTTTTAACAAGGCACCTCGCCTTTGTAACTGACCTATGTTTTTTTTGTTTATATGCTGCTATTTTTTCCCAAGATGTGATGTAGCTTTATATTGTATTTAGAACTCAACTATCTTCCTTTTTTGCATTAACAATGTTCATATGTCTGTTATGTACCTGGAGCTTTTCTCCCCGGGCCTCCGCTGAAAATGGACATGTATCCAGTCGGACTCTCCCGGTTAACAAATGTAAAATAAAAAATAAATAAATAAATAAATAAAATAAATTACCAGGCTATAATTCATACCACACCTTTCGGCCACCTAAACTGGAATGAAACACTAAAGGCCTGGAGCCGTGTCTATATTCATTAAGGATATCCACACCTCCAGGCTAGTTGCTCAACATAATGCATCCGAAATTATCCAAGTGCAACTAATACTGGGCAAGACTGCAATCCAGGTTGTAGCTTGTTACAGATCCTTCACCATGCCCCAAGAGTCCCACTCTTCATTTCTTAAGATACTGGAAAAATATTAAGGTACAACCCAGTACCTTAATTATAGGTGATTTCAACTACCCCACCATCAAATGGGAAAACTTCTCATGTACCAACTCATTCGCTCAACGTTTTCTGGAATTCATAAATTCCAGCCCCTTGGATCAGCTTGTCCACACCCCCACCAGGGGCAGCACTATCCTAGACCTGATCATTACCAATATGGGTAACCAGTGTTCCATGCCAGAGGTTAACTCCTTGCTCATCAGATCCGACCACAAGATAATCACCCTAGATATCCATATTCCACCTCCACCCCCCCAATTAAGGAAACCACCATCAAAAACTACTCCAAAGACAACTTTATGCTTCTTAAGACAGAAGTGGCAAACTTCACGACACCCATGCAGATGAAAAATAGAGGTACGATTGCTGAATCTTACAGAAATTCACTGTATAAGTGCATACACGAGTGCATGGATTGTGCCATCCCCAACAGAACCAGGACATTTTCCTCCAAAAAAGGAAGCCAATCTGGTGGTCCCCTGCCATAAACAAACTATACAATAAAAGGAAGAAGCTGTTGCAAAAAAGAGTAAAATCCCAAGATTGGAGAAACTTGGTCAGCCTCAGCAAGAAGCTGAGATCCCTCATAAAATCATCCAAAGTCAGTTATGAATTGCCACTGATTCCAATGGCAGCCACAATGCATTCTACAGCTATATCAAGAATCTCAATGGCAACACTCAGATCTGCTCAGAACTACAGCACAATGGCACTAAATATACAGAACCAACCGATATTGCCAACATCCTGCAGATAGGTTCAGTGCTAACTTTACCCCCCTCTCACCCTCTAAAGGGCCCATCTTAATATCGGAAGAATGCAAAGCCCTTGTAATCACGGATGAACAAGTAAAGACTGCACTCTCCAAAGCCAAGAACACAGCATCCATGGGACCAGTCAACATCCCAGGCTGCGTACTGCATGAACTACAGAACGAACTTGCACCCCATCTAAGTACCATGTTCAATCATAGCCTCACTTCAGGCTATGTGCCTACTGAAGGCGCACAATAACGGTTATCCCACTCCACAAAGGGGGTGCCACCACAGACACCAGAAACTACCAGTCCATTAGCCTGATAAGCCTGGTCTGCAAGGCCATGGAATGTATCATCTTGTAGCTTATAAACAAAGTCATAGGTAACCTCCAAACCCTGGACCCCACTCAGTTTGGGTTTGTAAAAGGTAGATCATATCTACTAAACCTAATTGACTTCTTTGAAGCAGTCACTAGAGCCATAGATGAGGGCAAAGAAGTGCACACAGCCTATCTTGACTTTGCCAAGGCTTTTGATACCACCCCCCACTCTGGAATTATAGATAAACTCACTAAACTTGGCATAAATCCCTATGTCACAAGATGGGTGGCCAACTGGTTCACTGACAGAACCCACGCAGTAAAAGTAGCCAACTCCAAGTCCGACTTCAGACCAGTGATGAGTGGAGTACCAAATGGTTCAATCCTGGGTTCTCTCCTGTTCGGCATCTACTTCTCTGAAGTGCAGGCCAACACAGAAGGTCTTTGGCTAACAAAGTTTGCAGATGATTGCAAACAGGGAGCCATAATAGAATCAACTAATGATGTAGACATTCTACAAAAGGCCCTCACAGAGACAGATGCTTGGTGTCAAACTCAAGGCCTGAAGCTCAATGCCAAGAAGTGTACTGTTATCCCTTTTTGGGAAAAACCCGGTACCCATGAACTACCACATAGGCGGTAGCTCACTAAACACTGAAAGTGTGATAAGAGGCCTTGGGACACAGGTGGACAGTAGTCTCTCCTGTGATAACCACATTGTCATAGTAGTCAGGAAATCCTTCTACTTGGCACACCTCATTACAAAAGGGTTCTCCTCTAGAAGAAATTAGGTAATTGTTCCTCTTTACTCATCCTTCATTAGACTCATTATAGAGTATAATGCCCCATTTGGCATGTATCTCACAAGACACCTACAACAATTGGAAAGGTCACAGAAATACCTCACTAAAAGGATTACTGGTCTCAAACAGATGGCATAAGCAGACCATCTAAAAAAACTCTAGCTCTACTCCGTCACATATTGCCTGCTCAGAGGCGATCTCTGCCTATCATACAAAGCTATGTCAAACCCAGAGCTGTTGGACATGCTACACTTAAAGAAATTCCAACCTCTCTGAACCACATGCTCCAGGGACCTAAACCTTGTCACCATGATAAACAGGACATGCTGAAGGGATAGATTCCTGTCCAGAGACTTCCCATACTCTGGAACAAACTACCCATTTATGTCAAGCAAAGCTCCTCATTGGCCCTCTTTAATAAAAATCTTGATGACTGGATGGGAAATAGAAAATTCACCCCGGGGATCACTTCTGTGGCACTGCTTGACAGAGGCACAGGAAAATAATTTTCTTGGGTGGGAAAAGCCAGGGAACCTTTTTGGCTAGGCTTATATAGGCCCCAGGGTCTATAGCCTAGTACCTACCTACGAACCTATAAAGGAGGATATATCACCTGACATATAAAAGCTGTATACTTTCTAACACAGTAGAGATAACTCAATTCAAACATGAACAGTGCAAAAAAAGCATTATAGTTATTTATTCCAAGACTGCGGCATGATGCCACTTGAATATATGCATACTGTGATGTGCTCTGAACTGTGTTATCTTCCTTTTAATGTCCTCACCATTGCCACAATAGTCATTTCGGAGTAACATTCCCTGGTGTTGACAAGCTAGTAGGCTCAAAAGGGACATGGCAGAATCAAGTAATTTCACACTTGGAAAGACAAGCTTTGTGAAACTCTACTGTCTTCACCATGGAAATTTACTAAAATAAGAAGTATTTTACAGAAATGGCCTGCAGCAAACTTTCCACTTACCTTCTGTTTGTTCTTTCTTTTTATTAGGCAAAATAATGTTTTGAATAAGAAAAGACAACATTCATTTAACTAAAAATAGGTCCTATGTAGCTTTATTTCTCACTGAGATATTTAGTTTGATTTCCGTACAATGAACAAAAACAAAGAAAAGGGAAGAGAGACAGAATGGCATGAAAATGGCACGTTTGTTCTTTTTGTGAAAGTATTTGTGAAATACACAGGAAGTATATAAATAGTAGCCAATTTTCACAGCAGTTTTTAGCATATCAGTTATCTGAAAATAGCTTAAAGTGCTCAGCAGAAGTACTAATTATAAACCTCAGAAGTAAGTTTTCTGTTTCTATTAGGATGAGACTGTGTGTGTGTGTGTGTGTGTGTGTGTGTGTGTGTGTGTGTACCTTTTTGTAGTATTTAACTGATTCATCCGGCAGTGTTATTATCTATGGCTCACTGCTGAAAAGGGGGGAGGGGTGATCTGTGTTTTTTTTCCTACTATTATCTATCACTTCAGCACAGCAGTGTCCATTTTCTCTTATGCAATATAAAACTTTAAGTGAACTTTGATATAAAATTAGGTTCTTAAGTAAGCTAGTAGAATGTATTTGAAATAAAAATACTTGTTTTCAGAAGAAACATTTACATATCACGAGATAAAAGAATCTGGAATGTCATTTATAGGACTCAAAATAGTAAACACATACAGGGCTAAAATCTGAACACTTTAAGAATGCATATAATTTGGCAATTATGTATACTGGCAGTTTTGAAGATTTCAGTCTTCTGTCTAGACATATTTAATTTAAGAAGCAAACAGAACAGTTAAAATGCTAGTCTTTGTATAGAGACATGCCACAGTGTATATGTATCTTTCTCATTTATATATATATATATATATATATATATATATATATATATATATATGTGTACATAAATCTATCCCCCGAATTCAGCAAGCCCAGCACGTTGTGCAGGACTAGTGCAGGAGCTCCAGCAGGCAATATGTCTGCCGTGCGATCCAGGAATAAGCTGTAGGGATGTGAACGGGCGTCGAGCGCTCCTGCACTAGTCCTGCACGGACTCAGCCCCTATATGCAAATTACCCCATTTGCAGGTGAAATCCATGGAAATGAGGTGAATTTGTGATCCAGAAAGCTGGAAGCCAACCGTGCAGGACTAGTGTAATCTGGCGAAATGTACTTGGTCAGTAACCGAGTATATTTCTGCAAACTACAAAACGGAGCCATGACAGCCCCAAATAAAGGGTGAATATTATATAGAAAGCATGCCAATGGCCAAATATATGGCCATTGGTATGGAAAATAGTTGTAAAAAAAAAAAAAAATCAACTTTCATTTTTTTTAGCCGATCTCAGCTGTTTAAGCATAGGGCAGTGGCGAGCAAACGGGATTGGGCAAAAAATAAAATAAAAACCCTAAAATAAGCATTCTAACAAAAATAACTATTTTGCCATTAGACTCAATGGCAGGCAGAAGACAACATGGTCAGTGAATAGTAATTGCTAAGGGGGGAAGCTCAGTGTGGGACCTGTAACTATGCATCAGCAGGCAATCCTATGCAAATGAGGGGAATGATACTGAATCCCAGATTTCCCCTGCATGCTAGTCAGCACCCAACAGTGTAAGAGCAGGAATAGCTTGGTGCAAGCCTAGGAGTTAGCTGACATCATAGGGGGGTGTGCCAGGCATACTGTAAGCAGATTGGAGCCCTGTGGCTCGGGTTTGCCCTTCTTAGCTTAGCAGAGCTAAGCAAGGGGGTGCATCTGAGGCTGCCAAGCACTCTTTACATTGCCTAAGCAGATGTGCATGCTGCGCATCGGGTTTTCGGGTTTTAAAGGGGAAAAAAAAGTAAACCAGGAAGGAGAAGCTCTGTGCACATTTGAGCACTGTGTTTGCGTGACGCACCCCCAGGCTTAAACAGGAAGCCAATGGGAAGGGAAAACAACAGTAGGAAGGTACTCTAGGAGAACTAGCATAGATGGCAAGTAAAATGTATCAGAACCAGCCAATTACACATACAGCAAACCAGCCCTGCCCAGCACACCGCTATAAACTATGCAAACACCTTTCTCTCTGTTTTTTTCCACATACTCTACATCACTGGTGTATACAAGCAGGGAACTTTTAACAAACAAAAACAACAAAATGATAGGGGCTGCAGCAGCTATCAGACATCAACATGTGGAAGAGGCTGAGGGTGGTGAGGATGAGAATGCTGTTGACCAACCCTCAGTGAGGAGATGGAGAAGGGTGTACAGACCCAGGGTAACTTGCCAGGGGCTGCAAGAGCTGGAGATAGTGAAGCAGTATAGGGAGGACATGGACCTCCTATGGCAAATTGTTGAGCTGTGTCGGCCACGCCTGATACACAGAACTAACAGAGGGGAACCCATCTCAGTGGATACAAAGGTATGTGTACGCCTAGGAATACTAGCCACAGGTACCTCCCAAAGTCCAACTGGGGATATCATGGGGATCTCACAGGCATCAGCATCAAGGGTATTCCACTAGTTCCTGGATGCCATGTCAGCACATGCCGCTGAGCACATATATTTCCTCAACACCCGTGAGGTGTTGGCCAGCAATTTGCATCACTTCCACCAAATAGCAGAATACCCTGAGGTAGTGGGTGCTATAGACTGCATGCACATATGCATCAAAGCACCACCTGGTGATCAAGGTAGAGCCTACATCAATGGCAGGGGCCTCCCCTCCATCAACTGCCAGGTCGTGTGCGATGCCCAGGGCATTATAATGAATATGGGTGCTGGTTGCCCTGGAAGCTATCCCGATTCCCACATTTGGCATCTGACGCAGCTGTACCATAGATTTTCCACTGGGAACATCCCTAACAGTCACCTAATGGGGGATGCTGGTTATGTACTGGAGCTGTGGCTGATGACACCCATCAGAAATGCGCACACACCCAAACAAGAACTCCATAATGAGGCACACGCACAGACCAGAATTATGATAGAGCATGTGTTTGGGATGCTCAAGTCACGGTTCTGGTGCCTGGACACATCCAGTGGAGCCTTGCAGTACTCACCAGCTACATGTACTCAAAATGTCATCATATGTATCATGCTACACAATATGATTCTGTGGAAACAGCTGCAGCAGGAACAGCATGGGGCAGGGCCACACAGCCCCAGAGTGACTCAGAGGAGGAACAACCTGAGCCTGCCCCAGTAGACAGATGGAGGTGTGCCCAGTATGCCCTGGCCTTGACAAAGAGGCAATGCATAGCACATACACTGACACAGTAGGGACCTAGGGGAAAGACACCTCTCTCTGACTTGCACATACAGTAAAAGAGATGCCAAACATGACACTACCTGTGTTCAACCATGTATAGGGAGTGTACTATGTGCATCCGACATAGGCAGCCCTCCAGAACCACCCTCAATACTGGCATACCCACAAGGTAAGTCACTCTCCTTACGAATTGCCGAATGGAGTAGTATGTGTTGTTACTTGTATCTATGGTATGGATGTGTGCATGCAAGGGAATCGGGTGACTGAATAGTATACCAGCAGATAGCAAACATCTACAGTGGCAGGATGAGATCTTTAACAAATACTGGTGTCACTATAGTAGCCAGTACTACACATGGTGACAAAACCCACTGCAGGAAATGTGCTGGGCCACATGTGTGCCCATATGACACACACATGCCAGTCAGGGAGGTTCACATACCCAACAACAGTCTCAGCCAGCAGGACAGGTGTAGACAAACACAAACAAAGGCTGTGCTAAGGCCTCTGAATGATGCTTTTGGGTAACCCCCTCCCAGACCTACACAGACAGACTACATCAGGTCAGGAAGTGGGATGTTAGTTCTGAAGGGTAGGAAGTCAGAAACTAATATGTAGATCAAGCAAACCTAAGACCTGTAGTACACTGATATGCCTCTAGTCAGCATGATAGGTTAGAATACAGAATGAAATGAAGTACCTGACATACCAGTTCAGTCATAGCAAATGTGTACAAGTTTCAGGTGTGCATCCCCCAATCCTACATAGAAATGCAGAAACAGTCAGGTGTGCCCAGTGCTGTGTAGACATGTAGAAACAGTCAGGTGTGCCCCCCAGTCCTGTGCAGAAATGTTGAAATAGTCAGGTGAGGCCCCTCCAATCCTGTGTAGAAATGTAGAAATAGATGTGCCCCCCAATCCTATGTAGAAATGTAGTAACAGTCAGGTGTGCTCACCCACAGTCCTATTTAGACATGTAGTAATAGTTTGGTGTGCCCCCCCAATATGATGTACACACCTTGTAACAGTCAGATGTGCCCCCCCAAATCCTATGTAGAAATGTAGTAACACTTAGGTGTGCCCCCTCTAATCCGATGTACACATGCAGTAACGTGTATGTGTAGGTATAATACCAGAGGAGCACAGATGACCTGAGGTGGCCAAGGCAGCAGGATAGATTGCAGCATGTGTACAATATGCAGGTATGCATGTGTTAGGTTGGTGTGTGTTTCATATTGTGTGAAAGTGGTCAGTATGTATGCATGTTGAGGGTTGACCTGGTGGCCATTGCCCACTACTATTGATGCCAGGGCCAAGTCCTCACAACTGCAGTGCCAAAGACAATTCTCCCCAGTATAACACATGCTAGCAGTAAGCCATTGTAAATGTATGGTGGTAATATGTGTCACCATCTGAAAGATGGACATGGCATGACTGTTGGGCTAGATATACAATCAGTACACAGGGAAAATTACCCCAGACATACAGTATATAATGTGTAACCGTGAAATGGACACACCCTTGAAATTGTACATACAGGCATGCATCATATTATCTGGGTTTGTAGTAGGGAATACCAATGTCCTCTGGCCAAACCATGCAGATCACAAAGGTGATAGAACTGATGTATTGGGTAACAGCTGATATCTCTGCACAAGCCAGCAAAACTGGAATGCCCCATGCATATCTATGAGTCAGATGCAAGTAGTGTCCATAGCACACATGCACCCAGCTCACCCAAACACCATCCACAGGTACCTCTCTGGTCGTATCCCTGCTGTTGGGAATGGGTACAATATGACCCCCACCTGTGTATGGCAATAGCAAAAGAATGCAGCATGCAGTGCAGTTGTCCCATGCAGGTGTGTCCCTAGCTGTAAGTAGCACCCTGACAGCATCCACACCACCTGATCAATACTGATAGAAAGTATTAGCATGAACACCTAGCACACCTACCCTGTTACCCTAGGGGAATATACTGTATTGCAGTCTGGGACTGTAGGACTGACAGAATGCAAAGGACTGCTACAGCTGGCCTACATCACCATCAAATGGCCTACAGGCCTCTGCCAAAGGCCTGCATCTCACCCATACTGCAAATGTATGTTATGTCATGGACACGCAAATAAAAACATAACACTCCACATAAGCCATATGCAAGGCCAAGTGGACATACCATAGTAACATGTCCACCATGTCCCACTACATGAACTGTGGACCAACACCAAAACACAGCTGTGATGAGGTGATAACTATAGGGAAAGTATCATAGAATGTATGCATAATGTATGGAAGAGGATAGAATAATACAGAGTGGGGTGGGAGCATGGGTAGCATGACATGTGCAAGGTCCAACACCAGCCGTGTGCACATACTATCCCTGGCTGCAAACACAAATATGGGTGGCTACAAACCTGCCCGTACACCACAATAGGGGTAATGTCCTGACATGTGACCCCTGTCTCTGGGTAACTTGTGTGAATCTGTACAGCTGTGAGGTATTGCCACAGCAGGATAAGACCATACTGTCATGTTGATGGATGTACAAATATGGGATCCCCTGTTAGCACTGTACCAAGGTGCTGAACTGGATACACAGACCCAGCAGCAAATGTCTGCAGCTCCCCCTCCAAGATGGCATAACTTTCCATGAATATGTAGGCATTTGACCAAAATACTGGACACAGCTGCATTCACCCTGTGTTCCCCAGGACATCACTGTAAGCAAAAATGTCCACCTGACAGTACTTGATGACATAAAACATCACAGTGTATAACAGTAAACATGTCTGAATATCTCTGCTAACACCAGTATCATGTATCAGAAGCAGCACAGACACAATCACCTACAGTACACACTATCCCTTGTACAGTTTGACCCCATATTGGCAACTGATCTACAGATATCCTGCAGAAACAGTTAGCTACCTGTAGGTGTAGAACACAAAAGTCTGCACTGGAGTACAAACTACCTGGAATGGATCCACACATTCAATACAGAAGGGCATACTGGGCATGATCACACACTTAGAGAAATGAAGGCAATGTCAGACAACAACATACTGAAAGGTCATACTGGGCATGCTCACACACTTTAACAAATGAAACCCATATCTGCCAACAAGAGTGGACCATACATATCTGACAGTTGCAGATATTAGTGCACACTCTTCAGTATGCACTGCACCGGTCATGCTTTGCACACACATTGGATAGGAATACACACATATATCCAAGGACAACACACTATAATATGCCAAAAGTACACATACATAGATGTGTGGAAGAGAGTGACAGTGGCAAAGGGCCTTCCATCATGAGGCCTGTCCCACCCAGCACACAGCCAAATGGCTACAACCACATGATGTGTAACTATCACTCACTGTAGAAATCAGACACTGGTATCCCTCAGCATTACAGACTCTGTGATGCAAGTGCTAGCTGTGCAACATGACTGTATAAGGCAGTAGTCATCTAGCAGTTGTATATAAATACCTGTGGAATATAAACCGACATGTGCCTGAGTGTGGTGTGTCTACCTCTAGATGAATGGATTACGGCCCATGCACACACACTGCTCTCCCCATAACCCTACTATGACAAGCCTGCTGATGTTATTCACTTTAAAATACACCTTTGGGAAAGAGATAGCTCAGTAATCTCTGGGGTGCTTCCTATAACTGTGTAATGCTATAATGTGATAGACTAGTTAGGTAGGAGTTCTAATCCCAGACATGACAAAAGTGTGTGCGCGTGTGTGTGTGCGTGTGTGTGTGTGTATATGTGTGTGTGTGTGTGTGTGTGTGTGTGTGTGTGTGTGTGTGTGTGTGTGTGTGTGTGTGTGTGTGTGTGTCTGTCTGTGTAGGGAACAATACTTTTAGGCTAGTCACACTCACTACAATTCAAATACCCTACTTTGGCAAGCCTGCTGATGTCATTCCCAGTGAACTACTTCTTTGGGGAAGGAGTACTCCATGCTACATCCTATAACTGCGTAATGCTGTAGTGTAATAAACTATTTAGATAGGAGTTCTAATCCCAGACATGGCAAGTGTGTGTGTGTGTGTGTGTGTGTGTGTGTGTGTGTGTGTGTGTGTGTGTGTGTGTGTTTGTTTGCATGTGTTTGTGTCTGTGTTTGTCATTTGTATCCTGAGTGAAGGTGGCTGTGAGTGTGTAACAACTGAACTCCATGTGGAGCGGGATTTGCAAATTTCTTATGTGGTGGCCCTACTATATGTCACAATGTCCACCTTACAAGGATAACAGATGTGAAATAGCCGAGAGGCTGATGTGCCAATCCATACCCCTACATGTGACATCAAGGCCTGGCGAACAAAGTTAGCAACCCTTGTATTACCCACAGAACACTCTCCACCCATGTCTCATACACAAACACACTCGCCTAGGCAACAACCGCTATGTTGGTAGTACCCTGCATGTTACCCACAGATAGTAACCATGGTGTGATTGCAATGGACTACAGAGGGCATGACACCCTGTCCATCAGTACAATAGGCAAGTACATGCAGACAGTGTGCCTTCACTATGTTCACCACTGGATGCCTACAACTCCTGTGGTGCCATCAAATGTGACCCACAAAGGACATACCATTCCTCAAACACATGCCTTGTATGGACAGATGCCACTGACATCAAGGAATACCTGTATCATGCTATCAATGTAGGTGCAGGGTCAACTTGCTGTCCATTACCAGTTCCCACCACATGAGGCCAGGACTGGCACATCTGATGATAATAATCTGTGTACACAACATGGGCCAGACACCCCAGGTACAGTTCCACATGTCACTGAAAATGCATGTTGGAGATGTGCACATCCCAGACAGCATCCATGTAATGGACTAAAGAACACATACATGCAAGCATTGTGCAGCAATGGCCACACACAATAGTTACCCAGGCAACTGGATGGTGAATACAATACCCACCTGTGTGGGCCAAACCAGACACTACACCCCTGATACACACTGCAAACCATTGTCATGTGGCCTGATGCCATGGTATACCCTTCACCTAGCCTTGTATAGCCTTCTGGCACAGTCAACCACTACACACCCATGAATCAATGCATGCATGCATGTCAGTACTGGCACCTTCTGTCTGTGTGTGTGGTGTATGATGCTTTCGACCACATTCACACTCATTACAACTCCCATTGGCATACTGAAGCATGCTATCTGATGTAAGACACTGTCACATACCTTTTGCCCATATCACCTCCGGATAACCACTGTGGTGCATGTGATACCTGCACATTACTGAATTGTAGCAAACAAACTAGTTATGAAGTGTATTTCTGACCCTGCCACATGTGTCAATGTGTGTGAGTCCCTGAGAGGGTATGGCTGTGTTGACGCTGCGACCTGTTCATGTGGACAGGCACGTGTACTACACATACTGTATTGCTACCCTATCACTGTTGCAGATGTCACTCACCATCACATATATGTTTGGACAGCTCCTCAACATGTAGGCTATGTGGTGCATGCAATAACTGCATAGACATGTGATAGCATTACATTGTCAGTCAGGGGTGTGACACCCTGTACTGGTAGGTGTGTGACAGAAACATGCTTAGGTTTTACTCTCCCAACCCCTCCCTGACTTACTTTGTCTCTGTCTGTCTCTCTCACTCCCTGTCTGGTGGATGTGGAGAACTACACCTGATTTGCTTAGGCAGCAGCTTGTGTTTTGGAAGTGATGCTCAAGATCAGCTGATGGCTTCTGCATGAATTGCAGCCCTCCTTTAGCTGATTGCATGTGGAACAGCTGTGGTAACATACCCATAGCCAATTGCATGGAAACACACTCCAATATCTAGGAACATCATGTTGGTATTGGGCCTTTTCATTCACTGTGAGCAGGACCTGGATCTGATGTTTGGCAACAGCATCACAGATGGATTTCAGATTTACCTCTAACAACATATACTGTGGAAACAGGCCAACACACAGGAGGGGATGTGCCTGTCTTGACTACAGAATGTAAGTGTTGCTATTCTGCATTTGGAATATTGTCATTTTAACAGGGTGTGTGTGGATATGGCTGGACTCCATGTTTTGATACCAGTCATGACAGTGCTATGTTTTTGAGGAAACCCCCATCTGTAGGGTCATCTGCAGACTGGACAGTATGTGGTGCCTTTTGTTTCTTGTGTTACTCACAGAACACCTATCTGAGAACTGCAAAAGCATAGTGTGAGGACTGCAGTCAGTACATGATGACATCCATGAGAGTTACTGACTTCATATCCCTCCTAGATCATATGTCACAACAAACCTTGTTACTACAGTAAATGTATGAGGTTATCACAGAAACATGTCAATACTGGCCCTCTGTTTGTGCCTCCAGCCACAATTCTGTCATCCTTTGTACATATGTCATGCAGTAAGAGGTGCATATGTTCTGTACATGATTTATTGACATCATATCTGATAAGACAGTGAGATGTCAGACTGCTACACATGTTATGTATAGTAGGGGTTATATTTGAGGACATAACCTGGGCATTTTGTGGTTGTGTGTACAGGACTAAGGTCTGTGTACTAATGGTGAGTGTCGACAGGGTGTCTATTGTGAATATGTACCTTGGCATGTGTATAGACTGTGGTAGATATCATTGTTCTTGGTCCTGTTCTATCTGATGTTACATGCTGCTCCAGTGTATGGTACCCTATCGGCTTACATGTGTGTAGGGCCAAACACACACATGTCCCATAACACAGACAGGCATCAGACCACACTG
>NC_056741.1:1461041024-1461168524 GCF_019279795.1 Protopterus annectens | reverse complement strand
ATGTGGAATGTAACTGTAGACTACTGTCTGTACAGCACATGTTTGTGAGGGCTTTCAACATGTAGTTATGGCATGCATATTGTCATCAAACATCTATCTGTCACCGCATTCATCCTACTGCATAGCTACTTGCCAAGCTGATGACTGTCAGTCCCTGTACAGATGTACAGATGGCCGGTATCTAGCTTGGATATGTACAAGCAACTTATGCTTGATTGACACTGACATCTCTGCCCAGCTGTGTAAGAACTGGCACATATAGGAGACAACACCCTGTACACACCACATGCCATGGGTACCTCCACTACACTACTACAGTCAACAGAACATGCTTGGGTACAGGGCCGCATCACAGACACTAACCATGTGTTATAATACATGTTGAATACATGTCATCTTGATCACGTCAGTTGCCATGTGGAGGAGGCTCCCAGAGGATTGGCTGATGCATGTCACTCTCAACATGAGGGTCACCACAGTGGTGTCTGTTGATAGATTGCCTGCTGCCACATGGCAGGTGGCAGGATAACACTGTAGACACATCCCCTACTCAACCCATCTCTCCATGAACAATAGCTAGGTACACAGCTATGACCACCTGCAGTGATGCACCCCAGTACTGATACATGTGTACGCATGCATTACTGAGGATAGCAGTGTCTGTGTGTTAGTACACCTGTAATTGGGAATTCCATGAGGGCCATCACAACCACCGCAGCACCCATTGCCAATGTCAGTTGTGGCTTCTGCTGTATGGGACATTACATGTACCCTATTACGCTTCGCTTCCTACCAGCTACACGAGCCTTGCTGTACCAGCACAACAGTGTTGTACAAATTAATTGATAGGCATGAGATACCCATTGAGTTCTGGCAAGTGTGTGTATTTGTGCATGTTTGTATATCTGTAGGGTACAGCATTCCGAGGCCACATACTACTATTACAATAACCAGTGCCACACAGTAGTACAGATAGTGTTGTTGCTTCCCATAGGTGAGGCATGACAATGCAACACCCTACTATGCCTGTGGCATGTGCATTAGATGCATATCCCTGTAGTACCACTGTTGCGATATACAATGGGTTGTATCCCAGTCGTGGGCAATGTGTGATGGTGGGTATGTCAGAATGTCATCATGGGTTTCAGGGAGTACAATATCCACTGGAGGAGGTGGGTTCTGTGTACACTGTCATTACACCAAGGTACACCCAGTATATTTCCCATGTACCACTTTATGATGACCACTGTCACCATCAACCATACAGGTAACTGATACCACAATCCAGCCCAGTTATGCATGTGCTGTGTGCAGCCTACCTGTAACACATTGGACACAAGGTCAAGTTAGTTAACAGCAATAGGCCCAGGTCTCTCAGACGTGTGTCTGCCTGTTATGTGTCTGTTAATGTGTATATGATGGTATGTCACACTATGTATTGTCCATATACAATCATTACATCCCCCATTAGCATACTGTACATGTCTGGGGATTTTCTGCATGTAACATGTAGCCTGGAACACACCTCATCCTAAATGCTGTGTGGTGTGTGCAATGAAAGGCACACACTTCAGTAGCACTACATACCTAGGTAGGGGTGTAGTCCCAGTGTTGCCAAGTAAGAGTGTGCAAGTATGTGGATGGGTCTACATCAGGTTGCAGATTATACACATCCCAGCGGGTTATCTGTCCTTGTAGCACAGGCACTAACTGTTATACAAACCTGTGACATGTGTTAAACTGTACCCCGGATATGTCACAGTCAGGGTGTCACCACAGTGCCATACCCCATTGTGGATTATGACTGCAGACCATCCTCCTGCTGACACATGTGCACCTACAACACAAATGGATAACATTATGGAGACCACAATCAACCAGTGTTACAAACAGCTATAATGCATCATTGCTGGAAGGTTACACTACCAGACATGTATGCATTAAACTTTAATCCTGACAGCATGTTATACTGCAGTACTTTGGTACACTATAGTACAGTCACCATGTGCATAAGAACCATATTAGCCTGTCCCTGCATCTATGTTATGGATAACAGGGACGTGTCCCAGGTATCATCATATGCACAGGGTGTTGTTGGTTTGCCAGAAGCCGAAGGTGGTCCATACATTTGACATCATGTGTGTGGGTGAGGGGTGTAATGAGGTGAACTGGGTGTGGTGATCTGGTGTGTGTAGGTATGGGGTTCTCCTATGTGTGTTCGTATAGTGTGTGGGTATGCATGCACACAGGTGTTTATGGACAGATGCAGATCATACCTGGCAGGGTGTGCAGTTCACAGCTTCCAACCATGGACACGTGGACTGTGCCTGTCAGGGGTTCCATGGACATGTCTAGGTACAGGCCTTGATGTGCTACTCTCCCCTGATGATGACAGATGTCCGCTGGAACCAAGTCCCTCCTGGGACTGGCCAGGACCACATGCTCATGGCCTGCTGTGGTGTGATGTGGACAGTCCCCCCCCCCACATTGCTGGGGCTGGTACTGCCACTATGGGAGTGCCTTGGTGTCCTAGCACATCCACATTGACTGCCAGCTATTGCTGTTGCTGGCCTACATTCACACGGCTGTCCTTTCACTCCCACCACATGTTCAAGCACGGGCAAACCATGGTCAATGAGGGCCATCATATCACCAGACCATCTATCCATGAGCTCGGTGTAAACACGGATGGCACCAGACAGTTTACATAAGTTGTCGCCTGCAGATGTGAGAGCAGTACTCTGCAGACTCAGGCCCTGTCTGGTGTAACTTTCCATACATGCCTACACCACCATGACAGCCTGAAATATGCACCTGGTGGTACCAGTTGTGGCATGTCAGCCAGGGCATGATGACCAGCGACCCTACCATGAGCACCCTGGGACATCTACCTATGTGGTGCCCTGCCAGACATCTGGCTATGCCTGCTGTGACCAGACACAATAAGCATGGATACCACACTCTCCTGGTCACTGCCACCAAACGCCAGCGTCCCTCCACTATGTCCACTGGTGATGGGGTATGTATAGCCACTGAAACTGTGTACGGGGTTGGGGTGGCTAAAAGGGGGATGTCAAATGATGGCACTGTTTCATCCCCTAACAACCCCACCTGTTCCTTAACAGTGCTATCATCATCTTCGGTTTCTGTATGACACCAACATCAGATTGCATGCAGAAGAGACCGTGACCCACCTCGACACCTGTGGGAGAAAACAAGAAATGCACTTTAAGACCTGTACAGCATTGCATAACAGTACACACACACACACACACACACACACACACACACACACACACACACACACACACACACACACACACCACCTTAATACCTACCTGTCCATGACTTTACAGACAGTCCCACGTTTGTTCCCATGCATTCTCCATCCTGCAACACACTTGGTAACATACAATCATTAATACCACTCATTAATGCATCATTCCTCAAAATGCCCAGACAAGTGATCACAACGCAAGGCCTGTTACTCCATTACCTTCCTGACCTGAGTGGAGTGGTTTACATGGCCTCACTGCTGTCATTCAATGTTCATCATGTGTATGTCTGGACATCGTGAGCATAGCCACTATATGTAAGGGGCTACTATGTTCACTCCATAATATCATCACAAGTACTTTCTTCTGTTTAGTTTACTTGTTGGTTTCTACAAACGGAAAGAAGTTCTATAATTTAAAGAAGCACCTCTGGACTAACTTTTTGAAAAAAACTTTTGCTCTTTGAATTTGCTACCATGTGGCTGGTTTGACAGTTTGACTCAATGTGGATGCTTTTTCAGTCACTCCATTGGAACTTTCATGGCAGTGTGCTGACAGTTTACACTTGGGGTAAGAAATAGACTTTTCTTTTCACCAGCTTTTTTGCTGGAAGAGCTTCAAGTGTATAAGTACTTTTTTTCTTGGTTTCATCTACCTGTTGGTTTTCACAACGTGAAGTTCTACAACTTAAAGAAGCACCTTTGCTGGACTAACTTCTTAAAAGCAACTTTTTTTTTGACTTGCTACTATGTGGCTATTTTGACTGTTTGATTCAATGTGGATGCTTTTTCAGTCACACATTGGGAACTTTCATGGGGTGTGCTGACAGTTTACACCTGGGACTGTGCTTCAACTTGGCACTACTCAAGGAAAAGGTACTGAACTATTTAAATACACCAGCTTTTTATATTGTTTGGCTTTACATGTGTACAGCTGTTTTAAGAAAAGTTTTTTTCGTGGCCAAGTGTGCTTTGACTTGATAGATTTATACACAGTGTGTAAACACACCAGCTAGTTTTATATAAGCTTTTTGAAAATACACTTGAAACGTTTGGTATTTGTTCACCTGTACTACCAGTACAACAAGGAAGTACCAAGTTTTTAAGGTGGCTTACTGTGATGTAAAACCTTTTGGGTTACCTTGAGCAACCTTTTATAACTAATAAAGACTGTTGTTTCATCCTACCACGGAGCCAGGTGTTTTTTGTTCACTCCATAATATCACGCACTGGAGTGTCATGTGTAAGTATTGCTCAGTGCATGCCAGATATGCTGCTCAGTCAACCTATCATGTGACAACTGTAACATATGGATACACTCCCTGGTGTTGTCTAGTAATTTCCCAATGCATCTGTAGTGCTGCATACGTAGGTTGTCAGTCACCTGTCTGTTGAATGCGATATTAAGGGTATACCTGGTATCTACCTTCCCTCCCAATGCATGTTCCATGCTACAGACTTTATTATAATATCAGCTGTCCTGTGATTACATACATAAGTATTCCTGGTGTTCTATGTGTCAGTCCATGTCCATGTACTGGACGATCCCAAAGAGAAGTACTGCTGTATGAACAACCCCACAATCACACATGTGCATACATGAAAACCCACAAAAACACACACACACATCCTACATGCACCAGCCTCCCTCCACTTCACCATACTGACCCTACAGACAAACTAACTACTCACTGAGATGCACCTACACATACAGGTGACATTGCACAATGATAGTACACACAGTACTCCTATTACCCATCTGTCAACATGCATAACATATGGTACACAACAGCATGCAGTGCAGCTATAGTCCATCCATGCTAGCAATAGTATACATGTGTGTGATGCATGTGCTGTGTTAGTAGGTGATGCCCCTTCCCCTGGATACCACTGCACCCATGTACACAGTATTGCTGTGCGCCTGTTCTACACGCTGCCATGTACTGTGCACCAAAATCTCACAGGTGTACAACCCATTGCTGAATGTGTAGTACTGTGTCAGTTATGTCAGCTCTAATGCTCACAGCCCCTATGTTTTTAAGCAACACATACCTGGGATGATATGTGGACAGATGTCATTGGTGAATGCCTGATATCTGGTTACAGATCTCAACATCAGCAGACCATATATGGCCAATCCAATACTATTACACTGACAACCGTCAGAGCATACCATGGCTGTAAGGAGTGTACACACCCTTATTGATATGACGCACCCTTCCTTGATTTGCCATGGGACTACATCACTGCATATATTAACAGTACATGAGCCCCATATGTGACATATGTCCTGTACATTCACATGCAGTGTCTATGGAATGTGTTAGGTGTGCAGATGCTGACCGTGATGCATACACTCCATGTGTGCATATGTGTGCACACCCTTATCATGATGGTTTGTTGCACCTATTGATATGTGTACTACAGCAGTCTAGTCCTGGCAGGGTCATACTAGCATGGACCATCTGCATTTGCCAGTGTATGTTCAGTCTGCCCTACACATGTCTCCCAAATCTGCATGATTGCAAGGTCTACTCATGTGCACATCCCTTGGTGTTCACACACTGCCGTCACTATTGCTGTGTTGGTAGGGTTACGTCTGCCACAGTAACTGAACCTGACTGTGTGCAGACACAGCCATTTGTAGCATCCTTTGGGTTCTCTGCTGCAGTGCACTGCTGTGTCATGAAGACAGCCCCTCCCCACCTTCAGCCTTTTTGCAGATGCTTGACAACTATGGCATGCACATGTGTGTCAGTTTGCAGTGTCCCAAACACTGACCACCATGTGTAACAGCCTAGTCCCAGCTAATGAATGGCAAACATACAGGTGTACACTGGCACAGGCATGGTACAGATGGGGATGGTGGGCCTGAGATGGAGTGAGGTGTTGGTTGTGCAGCACATGTATCATGCATGATACTGTCTGTAGATTTCCAACATGGTCTTGGTACACCAGTACACATTGTAACCCATGCCTTTTGGGGACCTCTTCTGTTATGCATAAGCTACCTGTAGAGAGGCCTGGCTGATGTTTCCTGTGATACAACTGTCACATCTGATTTCCCTAACCCATGAGCCACACGTTTGGAGAGTCCAGGCAATTGCTGACACGGGTACTTAACAGCCAGTACTTGCTAGACATTCCTGCAACCCCCTCAGTGTTGTGGCATGCTACTAGGCAGCCTGCATGACTGGCTACATGTGACATCATCTGTCTTGGATGACCATCTGTTTATTTCCTACATCATTCCTGTCCCATACAGCCTCACCACATACATGACTGTCTCTACTGTTTGCCATGGTATATTCAATGGTGAGATATGGCTACATGTCCAGCTCATGGGTGCTACCTGTTCTGAATAGGCCCCATGCCATGGCATGTAAGATGTGTGCAAGCCATGACTGCCTCTGTTGCAGGTAAGTGTGCACATTTGATGGCCAAACTTCTTGCACAGCTGACCAATTCTTGGTGTGACACTGGGGACGTGTACTTGCTGGAAGGTGCATTTCCATGACAAATGCATGCAGTCCGTGCCTCAAAAGCTGCTTCCACTATATTTCATCTGGAGTCTGTGCACACATATGCTTCCAATGTTTGTGAAGGTATGCAGTTCTCATATTTGCTGCCCTAACATATGATTCCATATTACACACTCATTGTTCATGTCAGGACCACATTGCAGGTTGTGAGGGGTGTGGACCACAGTATTATGATATGCCGTAGTGTAGACAGTAACAGTTGCCATTGTAATACTGGTATATACACTGTTGTAGCACTGTATAAGGGTGATGTTTCACACATGTCCCTACTGTAGGCCATTTGTCCCACCATTATGTTTATCTCTGTGCACACATTTTGCAATGACAGGGTGTTAGTTATATTATAGGAGTCTGAGATACCCTTCAGATACACCATCATGGTGACCACTGTGATGCAGTGTGGTTAACAACAACAATATGTGAACATGTACTGCATGCATTTTGGGTAGGTGTGTTAAATGCGTGCATGGAATATACCATAGCCATAACATAACTGGTGTATTGGCAAACCTGAACAAAAACCATACTCGCTGGCTACAGGCTGCTGCCTTGGAGGTATACCAGAGGGACCTACATACGTATGTGAGAGATGTGATGTCAGTAGCCACAGCTGTGGCATTGGTACAGGGTGGCTGCAGCATTACAGTACATCAACAGTACAAGCCCACAATACTACACCTTATGCACATCTGTTTATTTCTACTATGCAGCAACAGACTATATATATATATATATATATATAGATATATATATATATATATATATATATATATATACATATATATCATCTCACATATGCATGATCTAACTGTACAGATGCAAATGGATATGCAACAGTGGCCTACTGATGTGCCTTGTGGCCTTACCTTCACACTCCTCTGCCCATTGTGTGGGTAGCATCCATCTCCACTATGGTCTCTGCCAGGTGTTGTGTGTGCGGGTGGGCAGGTGACCTGAGGCTGGCAAGGAGCTCCTCAACATGTGTCAGGGGGGATGGATGGCATGACCCCCCCCATTGTGAGGTAATCCCCACTGACTGCAGCAGCATGCCTTCGGGCATTGCGAAGTAGGTCAGTGCAATAATGCCGGACCTGCTCATAACTGTGGTTATGCAGGCCGACATCATTTACTCTGTGGACAAGATTATTCAACATGCTCATGGGCTGTTCTACCAAATAACACCTGGTAGTGCTGCACCAGGTGTGTGATGATGACCTCATTCTCGTCCACTGTATAAACGGGAAGTCTCTCATGGGACATCTTGCCTGCAAGACATAAAGATAGAAACAGGTCTGTGCAACTCATACAGCAAGGTTATCATAGTTCTTAATACACATCTCTACCCCCCCCCACCATATCTGCAACAACAATCTGATTACACAACTCAACAGGTATAGCTACAGAATACCTACCATTGGGACATATATCGTATTGTACCACACTTCGTGCTATGTGTTTGTAGCTATGTTCCCTGTGGGGACACTATCATTACTGGCCTGTTATGGACAATGTCACCTGCATGTCATTATAAGGGGGACTATGGTTCCATTTATGCTCATTCTCTGTTTGCTATGTGATTGCTGCAAATCTGTTTTGTGTTATTGGGGATATGTATGCATGCTGTTGGACATGATCCGGGAATGTGTGGATTATTATTACCCACATATGTTCTGTAACAGTGACACAATAGCATGTTTAGGGAACAGTTGCCAGCAGAACCACCTTTCCCACCTCATCTGGCCACATCACATGTGGGACCCACACTGGGGTCTCCTCATCTACGGTCCTGCTCTACTTTTAGGTGGAACAACCTCAGGGGAAGGTGCCTCCCCGGGAACACACACAGACATGATCCTGTCACCCAAGGTTAGGTTCAGGGTCTGGTGCATAGGGAACTCCACAGAGACTTGGGGGATGCACTACAGCACCTTGAGGTCCTCTGTGCACACTCACAGAGTCCACATGCTCCTCCTGCTCAGCCCCCAGCCCAGGCAACTTCAGGGCCATGAAGCTGATGTTGTCACTGGCAATGGGTGGGGGCCTTGTACCTATTGTTTCTATACGGAGGCACATGGGGCTTCCACATCACAGAGGACACTCTCTTCCAGGGTGTTTACCCACCACCTTTGTCATATACCACCCCTGTAGGCTTTCTCTGACTCCCAACCCAACCCACCTCTACAAATATACCTATCCTTCCCCAAATTGCAAATCCCACCTTTACAAACAAGGGCAATGTGTTCCCAACATGGGGTTTGCATGTGACATAACTGTCCATGTTGTGCACACTTACTGCTGTAGATATATATGTGTGTGTATATTGATATGTGTGATGTTCCCTCACACATAGCATGCAGCACTGTGATGCAAAACAATGGGACATGTATTTATATACATGTGTGTGCATGTTTGTATATATGTAGACATTCATTTTATATATATATATATATATATATATATATATATATATATATATGTGTGTGTGTGTGTGCGTCTGTGTGTGTAGATATATATTATGATTTATATGTACATATCTATACATATATATATATATATATATATATATATATATATATATATATATGTGTGTATATATATATATATATATATATATATATATATATATATATATGTACATATATATACATATATATATATATATAGGAGCACTACAGAGTTCTGAAAACCCAAAATCCTGAAGACCAAAATCCTGAAAGTTCAAAATACTGAAAACTCAAAATACTGAAAACTCAAAATCCTGAAAACACACAGGATACCAACACTTACTATATTCCATCACAAGTACATACAGAAACATATTACTCTTCAACTATATGCAGGGGGACAAGCCCCCTGCACCACCCATGTGGAGGGCTGCACCCCCACACCCCCTGCTTTTTGAATATATCAACTCTGAGATTGCAGTTTACTACACTAAGTGCAATCTTGGAGTTGATATTTTTAAGTACTGAGTGGTGTGGGAGGCACAGCCCCCCACATTGGGGCTGCAGGGGGCTTGCCCCCCTGCATATACTTGGAGGACAGTCATACAGTTTGTGTTTTATTTGTTTCTGTATGTACTTATGCTGGAATATAGTAAGTGTTGGTATCTATATATCTACACATATATATAGCTATATATATATATATATATATATATATATATATATATATATATATATATATATATATATATATAAAATCAGTTAGTATGCATTTCAAAGTCTTAACAGCTTTATGACATGGCATATACAACTGTAATAGTACACAAATAAAACTGTCTTATGTATGCAAACATGTGTGTGGTGTCATATTCGTTAACTTCTTTGTAGTTATATGTTTCAGGCAACAATTGTCTTTTGTATGAATGACTCATACATTGTCCATTTGAAAAGGTGGCAACTGTAGGAATATTGGCTGTTCAGTATGCTGTGCACTCTCTAAATATGTATCTTACTATACATATCTATGTGTGTGTATGTATAGTTACATATATATCTATATATATGTGTGTGTGTGTGTGTGTGTGTGTGTGTGTGTGTGTGTGTGTGTGTGTGTGTGTGTGTATATATATATATATATATATATATATATATATATATATGTCACATGTGGGGGGTAAACACCTTGGATGTGGAGGGGTGTTTGGAATTTGGAAGCTCATGAGCCCCCTAGGTGAAACACTTGGACTGATGTCCCCACCCATGGGCAATCACCACTGCATCTTCACGGCCCCAAAGGTGACTGTGCTGGGGGCTGAGTAGGAGGGCTAGGCTGACCCTCTAGTTGTGGCACGAGGCCCTCAAGCTGGCGTAGCAAATCTCCAAACTTCCTGCGTAGCTCGCTAGACATCAGAACCCAGACCTGGCAATGTGTGACAGTGTCCTGTCCCGACCTGCTCCCAGGTAGGGGGCGAGCCCCATTCTCTGAGGCTGTTCCTCCCATAGGTGCTGCAGGACTAGCGGATGAGGAGGTCCCGGGGTGGGCTCCAGATGTGCTTGTGCCCGATGCCACAGCTAGATGAGGTGGGTCTGCTGGGACCGGCCTTTCCAAACGTGCTATGCTGTTTCAATTTTATGACATATGTGGGTTAGTAATAGTCAACACATTCCAGGATTAGGTATAACAGCATGCATAGATATTCCCATTAACCTGAAACACCAGATATGGAACAGTTCCATAGCAAACAAAACACATGCATATATGGAACTACAGTGGCCATTACAACCGCATGCAGGCACATTGATGGCAGCATGCCACCAATGATGGAGTATTTCAATATGGTGCATGCAAAGAAACAAATTTAAATATTTATCAAACAATAGGACATATGTCCCATCAGTAGATTTAACAGAGCACATACCTATGGAGTTGTGTATTTAGTTTATTGTTGCAGATATGGTGGGGGGGAGATGTCAATTAACAACTTGTATTTCCCTGTAGTTCTCATTTCTTTCCTAGTCAGTGCTGTGACCTGTACCTTACAGGTATTATTACACTACCCTATGGCCTTAGTTTGGACAGTGGTATAGATGTAGACAACTATATACATGAACTGAATTTTACCTGCAGTATACACCACTTACCTGGTATACCTGTGGAGGTATTGTTTGTTAACACTACCTGACTGTTTCTACACATATTCCCAGATTCCAGGTTGATGTTATGCACATACTTGTCCATCTCTTATTGCACACACTCTGGGCATGTCTTGATAACATGCAGGTTAAACCGGGACATATTTTGACTATTGCCCTCATAATCCTTTGGTGAGTTGTACAATGACAGGTTTGCTTTCACAGACATTTTCCAAATACATACAGGCCTGACATTCAGTTTTATGACATTAAATTCTGCCTATATGTCAGAGATTAGCACACTGATATGCCACGGTGACAGGCTAACAGCCAGCAGATATGGGCCAATTAACTAGACATTCTGGACACATCTGTACACTTGTGGGGTATGATTCTGCATACAGCACACTACCACTCCCAAGATTTGAACCATGGCTGTGTCGGCTAGAAATAAAACAGTGTATATCATAGTTGAGTGTGCTATATATATATATATTGCTGTGTATCTCTTCTCTGATTTCTGTCTATAAGTCTCCTGTGGTTTTACAATCTGACCTTGTAATTACAGCACTCTTATACAGGGTTTCCTAGACAGTTTTATTATGTAGCACAGTGTGGATGACAATGATGAGTAATACCTTATTATTCAGATCAACTGCAACACTAACAATAACATACAATACCAGAGTAAACAATACCAGTCCAGGATTTCAATCTTTTATTTCTAGGCACAGTTTTTGTATCTGACAGACCTGTGAGGGGAATGTTTCTTAGTACTACCTGAATGTTGCCACACATATTAAAGGTTCCACATTATTATTATTTACATACTTCTCACTCTGTCACTGCACACACTCTGGTCACAGCTTCACAACATGTGGGTGGAGATGGGACATACTTGCTTATTACTCTCATAACATTTTGGGGAGTTACTAGAGTGACAGATTTGTACTTATAGATGTCTGACAATCAGTTATATGTCATTATTTGCTGCCTAAATGTCTGTGATCATCCCATTGATTTGCCAGGGGGACAGGGTGATAGGCAGTGGATATGGGCCAATTAACTGGACATTCTCTACATATCTGTACAGTTGTGGCGTATGATTCGGCATACAACTTACCACCACTCCCAGGATTTGAACCATGGCTGTGTGTGCTAAAAATACAACAGTTCACATGTCAGTTGATTGCTATTTGGATTATGTTGTCTGTTTTGTTTCCATTTTCTGTCTAAGTCTCTCTCAGTTGCATGATATGACCTCTTGTGAATACAGCTGTCATATACAGACATTCCTACACATTTTATTTATGTAGCACAGTGTGGGTAACAGTGCTTAATACAACAGTACTATTAAGAGATTGCAACACTACATTACCATATGATACCACAGTAAACACATACAGTCCAGCAGTTAAACTTTTATTGTCAGACTGTTAACCTTTTATTTACATACAACCTATATGAGACTCTACCTGCCATATTGTCTGGTGTAGTCAGGACATGCCTTAAGCAATACAGGTTTTATACTGGTAAATAACTTTCTATTACTTTTAGATTTATTTCTTATGACAGTACATGCAAGAGTATTACTAACCTGCCTCGCAACACAACCTCTGCAATCTACAGGCATAGGTTTCCCATTTTACAGCCCACTCGTCTGCCACTGTCAAAGACATAAGAGGAATATTTAGCCATACCTATCCATAATTTACAAGAGCTGGCAATTATTAAACAGGTAGTGGAATGATACTTACACACAGCTGGGACATCCCCTTCCTCCTAGCCTCTTGGATCCACTGATCCACTGATCCAAGAGCTCCCTTTTTGTATGCTTCAAGTCACCATAGTGATGCCTGACCTGCTAACCAGTTCGAGGTATGCCAGTGGCACTGGTGAGGTCACAGGCGTGGCGGTCCCAGGTTTCTGATTTATACTGGGAACCCTGGTACTGGCCCTGCAGCAGTCTCTGGTCATGGTCTTTAACAAGGAGTCCTACCATGACTTTGGACTCTTGGATGCCCCAGCACTGTGCACGAAAGCACGCTGCCTCTCCCACACCAGTCATAGTGGGTTTAAACATGCTGATTTCTTGCACTTTGCCATGATTGGACAGTTTTGAAAATGTTAAGCTATGGGCAAACTTGCTTAACTAAGGTTGGCATTGCTTAAAGGGGTATACCAATGGGCATACTGGTTTAGCTGGCCTACACATTTTTTACACCTAGTAGGCAGGGCCGTGCAAAGTTTAGCATTGCTTAATTTTTAATTTGCATACTATTTGCTGTTTGGCATTGATTTATTATTCATTACATGTTGTATATGTGTTTGGTATCCATGATTCATTTGTACGTACACTGTATGGGGTCCTTATGTTTATTAGGGTAATTCAACACTTTATTACAATGACACCTCACATCTGGACTTAATGCAGTATTCCAGTTCACATATTTATGTTATGTAGTAGGTTATACAACATAAAACTGTATATAGATTATTTTCACATGTTAAGTTTAATATTCCTATAGTGAGGATCTGTTTGGTGATATAGATTATTTTCACATGTTAAGTTTAATATTCCTATAGTGAGGATCTGTTTGGTGATACCTCAATTTTATGTATAGCTGGGATGGCTTACTGGTTAAGTATTTTGACTATAGTATACAGGGTCCTGGGTTCAAGACCTGCAAGGGCTGTTTATTTTGTTGCTGGTTAGAACAGCGGCTGTTGCCTACAGAGTGATTAAGGCACTTTTAAGCAATTATAAGTGGATTTGCATGGGTTTTTGCGATGGTAAGCAATGCTAACCTCTGGTTAAATATGCTTACAGAGAGTTAGCTTCAATATTGCTTAACCTATGTGTGCATTGCTTATCCCCGTGCAAATGGGCTTAAACCCACTTAGTAAATAGAAAATAGGTACCAACCCATGATGAAACAATGAAGCCACAGATCAAAATGTGGGTGAGGCACTTTAATGAACACAATAGGCACTGCAAACTCACACGAATAAAACACAAGCACATAAACGTTTCCACAGTTTGTGTTTTTGTTTCCAACACATCTTCAGATGTGGGCTCTAGTGTGGTGTCTTGAGTCAATCAAGATCTCCCTCTAACCACGCCTGTAGGTGTTTGGGTATTATAATATTTTTGGCAGTGGCTTTATGAGCAGTTGGTGAGAGCAGGTGACCAATCTTTGGACTTTCCCGGTAAACAAATGTTAAATAAATAAACAAATAAACAAATAAAACAGTTTTATTTGAGATAAGACTTTATTAGTTACAATGTTTGTATGTTGATAAAGGAGAGAGTAGGGTCAAATATAAAGTCTACGCACCTCTGTTCACTAACATTAAGTATCATGTTCCTATTAAGCTCCTCTAAGTGAATAGGGTGACATTAGGTAATTTCTTGGCTGAGGTGAAGACCACAAAACTATTCTCTTATGGTGAATTAATAGATGTTTAGACATGGGACAAGTGCATAATTGAGTGAAGTAGTCCTGCACATTCATTTGGGGATCAGTGAGGCTTGGCTTGTGAGTGCAGCATTTCATCTGCAAACATTAATTTAAGATTTGGTATTTCTAGCTGAAGATCATCGACAAAGCAGGAAGAGTAGGGGACATAGCACTGAATCTTGCTGTACACCTTTGTTAAGTGCACCAATAGTAGAGGGTGAGATGTTACTGTGGACATGGGAGGTTCTGTCTTTCAAATAATTGTATTTACAAATAATTGTAAAACCAGCACATAATTTTATTGTCAGTTGAGTATTTTTAGTTTACTGAATGGAAGTATATAGTTTACTATTTCAAAACCCTTGTCATGTCAAAAAAGAAACCTGCAGTAATAAGTCCATCATTTAGACTACAATAATTGGTGGCAGTGGCCATTGCTAGGGTGATGGAAGTACTGAAGGGGTCGGGAAAGGCATACTGCGCATCACATAACAGGCAAAAGCTGTTAATGTAGTAAAGTATGTGGTTAAGTCACATCATAAGATGTTCTTAAAAATGAGCACTTTCATATGTAACCCTTTTCATCTGCCGTCTATCTTGCATACTTTTTATGCTTGCATTTTTCATGTCTGTCCCTACATAGGTCAAAGATCTCACTGCCATCCTAACTGACTATGAATACAGTGGACACAGCCCAAAGTCCAAAGTACACCATGAATTTTCAAAAAAACAAGTCAGGAACCAAGTGAATAGCTGCACCTTCTTTTATTGCACACTTCCTCTGGTACCTCGGCTAACAAGCCTTCAAGGAATAAAATCTTACACTGTTGCAGCCTTTTTAAATCCAATCAATTTTGTATGCAAATGCGTTTTATTCACCACACCTTTAATTAATAAAAAACATCACCTAAGCTTAAATGCATAGTTCCCTTAGGTGAAAGAGAAGACTGATATATTATAAAATACACTGTGAAAAATACACTATGAAAAACCCCGTCAATCTACCCCCAAACTTAATACATGATTATAAACATTTCTTACTTTAAATCTATAATGAATTTAGAGTACATAGCTACCTGACCACTTTCATTATTGCCTGGAAGAATTTATAACTTGGCATTCACATTACAACTACATAACGTATACATACATGCAAATAAATAAATAAATAAACATCTAGACACTGAATAAACTAACAAACTGAGATGAATTATTTTCATTAGCTATCCCAGTTCAATTCTAAATTCAACCCATGTGGATGTAAGGTTCCTAAATTGGTGATAAGTTTGGCTTCCAGCCTTAATAACTTATAAATAAACCCTTCATATTAGTTCCAAAGGGTCTAGCCCAAACACTGAAGAAAAAACTATCTAAGTTTCCTTTATGAATACAGTGGAGTCACCATTTCGTGTCTTATTCCCTGTGTGTTAAGGAAATTGTTGAACTGTGAGCTGTTAAAGGTAAGACCATTATCAGATTTTCTGGATTCTGGTATTCCAAATATTGTACAAATCTTGTCATAGTGTGGAATTTCTCTAGGAGCAAATATTGATATAGTTAGCATCACAAGAACACAATAAATAATCTTTTTAGGAAATAGACCAGTTTAGATGCCAACATCAATCTAGGCTAATTTTTGTTATTCTGAGCCGGTCATCTCTTGATTTTCCATGTATTTTACACATTAGTATTTCCGTCTCCTTTCATGTTCAGAGTTCAGGCTCTTGACACTGCATGTTATTTCACTATGCTTTTACTATTCTCTGCAACTTAACCATTTCTGTCACTCTGTGTTCTCCTTCATAGCTTGTTGTTGCTATGTGACCATTTATTAAGATCCATGAACAAAATATATAAATATATATATATATATATATATATATATATATATATTTGCAATTATACATGACATTTCTTCTTGTATTTAGCTGAATACAAGTAATTTTTATCCAGTATTTTTTTAAATCTGCTTTATGTATGATTATAAAAAAGTTAAAATACTTACTTTAGAACTGTGGCCTTGTAGCTTGAACCTGGACTACCCACTTAGGCAGCCAGTCAGGTATGTGCATCTGCAAGTCACCATACCTACACCACTACTGGGGCCCAGACCGGGTGATCCTTTTTAGGAATTATAGGTGTTCGCCCAAGTCTTGCCAGATTTCAGTCTTTTTCCATTCAGTGCCACTGCTGCTGCTGTTTCAGTCTTGCCCAGGAATGACTCCTGCAAGACAGACCATCAGTTTTGTCTTCTTATCAAACAAGCTTAGAGCTCAGTCGTGTGCCTTCACAGGTGCTGCATTCACTCAAAGTGACAGAATAAAAGTGAAGAATTTCAGTCAGGGCTGTGGTTCAAACCCAACTAATATGTAGGATCATTATAAAACAACAAAACATTGCACAGATGTCACAGTGAATATTTTTAATCTTGTTTTATTGCTTTCAATCTAAAAACTAGAGGATTTTTTTCAGAAACAGCTTCTGCATTCGTTTAAAAAAAAAAAAGTGAAACTGCTTAGAAAAAGTGCATCCATACAACATTGCAAATTAAATTAATAATTTAGATTAAAGGATAGTGTCAAACACCTAGTAAAAATAGAAGAAATAATTTTCAATTAACAGTAAAATCCTAAAAGTAATACATTTTTAAAACTATATATAGTCAAATACGTACTTAATCAAATACTAGCAGCTTTAGCATTAAGTGCAGGTTTAATGGAAATAAAGTCATTTATTCTACGGTAATCCCTTACATTCAAAATTAGTTGCCAAAAAAGCTCATGCTACTCTAAACGGAGCTCACAATCACCCCCTCCCCAAATAAGCAGTGGGACTTTCTCCAAGACTGCAAAAACAAATTTCTTAAAGTCTTTACATGTAATAGAAACACATGAAATGCTGAGCCACCTGCAAGCAATGCAGATTTATTTTTCTGTGGCAAGTTACCCCAAGTTATTATCAATGAGAGGCAATTATAATTGTGAAACAAAAGGGATTGTATACATTGCCTTTTGTTCATCCTGTCCAGTATTTTATATTGGCAAGTCTATTGGAGAATTGAGAGAATTTAGCAGGTATTTTAAGTGATTAAAAAGGAAGACAAAGTAAATACTTTATACATTGTTACAAACACTCTATTCACTGTGACATCTCTACAGCATTTTTTCTTTTTTTTTGCCTCTAAGTATGCCATTTTGTGGAGTTGGCTGGTTACCAGTTTTTATGCAGGGTCATTATGTACAGAACTGCTGCTACTGGCAATTTAGTTTTGCCAAACTGCTTTGTTACATAGATATGGAGATTATTTTATGGAATAGTTATGCTTTTCTTTTCTATGACAAATGAAAGTCAGTTGTTAAATCATTACTATTTTATTTGCCTATATGTGCTATGTGGGTTGCTTCTGCACAGTAATATTTTAACCTTTATTTGCACAATTGACGTTAAGCTCATGTATTACTCATTTTTGAAGGCATTCCTTTTACTTCAGTTTATAAAAAAAAACGTTTCAGTTGATGAAACCATGTTATAATAGAAACTGCTGAGTGGTTTTGGGTGATGGTATAGGATGAGGTTGGAAAGGTTGGATGGGTACCTCACAGGCACAAGGTACAGGGTTTGATTCTCACCTTTGAGGGAAATTGGCTAGGGTTAACATGGTACAAAGGGCAGTGAGCCTAGTTTTAACCTATGAACCTATGATGACATGGGTCACAGTATGCAAGATGGGGATACATTAGGCTTCATGATTATTCAATTTAAATGCTAACTCCATTTTTCCTTTTGTAGGTATAGGGAAATTTGAAATATTTTAGGCATACTCATGCATTCCTGAGTTCAGCTTGGCTAAGCACTGCTCACTGCAGCTTGTCCACAGCTACCTGAGGTCTAGTTACATGAATCTGTTGACATACACACTCACATATTACTGCAATTTATGGAGACAAGCAGACCTTAGCTTAAGCTGTATGCAACCCATATAAAGATGCCTGACTTTACATAAATAAGTTGACTTAGGTAGGTGTTCTGGAAAAGCATGCAGTTTATCAAGTAAGATAAAAATAGCAATCTGGTTATAAATTATTAGGAAACACTACATGTCAGGGTGATAAAAAGTATGCATTAATTATTTCCAGAATTGCTTTCCATTGATGTGACTGTCAGATGCAGTTGATTCATGCTAATGCTGATGACATGAGTACTGTTAATAAATGTGAATTCATGGCAGTACATAAATGGTAATGTATGGGAAAAGACTACTGATAGAAATGTGATAGATGATATATATATATATATATATATATATATATATATATATATATATATATATATTTTTTTTTTTTTTTTTCAGTTGAAAATTATGCTCTACAGGATCATTTCAAGTGAGTGTAGTCTGATGTATTTCATTGCAGTCACTGTATTGTGTTGTCAGGATACATGCTGCTATACGGTGACACAGCATGTGTCACTCATGAATGAGAAATCATGGCAGACTAAACACAGAGAATTGGAAGGGGAAGGATTTCAGCTCTGTTAGCCTGGCATAATATGGAATTGTAATGATAATGGTTTGCAATACATTTATGAATCTGTGGATGATGATGTGCAGGTTAATATAACAAAATTTTAACTTAGTTAAGTTGGTCCTGCCATAGATAGCCTGCACCTGTTGCATCTGGGATTCCGGATACTAGCTAAGGCTGGCTAAAGCTCTTCCCACCCCTATAGTACCTTTTTTAGGCAAGGGTCAAACATCAAATGCACCACCATAGTAGATACAAACAAGTGAAATCTAAGGGTAATGCCACTCAATGCTAGAAGTCTAAACCTCAAGATGCACTTACTCGAGGCACTCCTTAAGATGGAGATGGAGAACACCGACATCTGTGCAGTGATAGAGACCTGGTTTAAGGCTCCAGAGAGCACCCCTGCATTACCAGGCTATAATTCTTACCACACGTTTCAGCCACCTAACCTGGACCGAAACACGAAAGGAGGAGGTATGTCCATATTCATAAAGGATATCCAAATGTCCAGGCTAGTTGCTCAACATAATGCATCCAAAATTATCCAAGTACAATTAACACTAGGCAAGACTGCAATTCAGGTTGTAGCTTGTAACAGATCCCCCGCCATGTCCCAAGATGCCCACTCCATGTTTCTCGATATACTGGATAATATTAAGGTACAGCCCAATATCCTAATATTGGGAGATTTCAACTACCCCACCATCAACTGGGAAAACTGCTCATGTATTAACTCATCTGCCAACGTTTTCATGAATTTATCAATTCCAACACCCTGCATCAACTTGTCCATATCCCTACCAGGGGCAGCAACTTCCTGGACCTGGTTATTTACCAAGGTCAACTCCTCGCTGGTCATGTCCGACCACAAACTAATCACCTTAGACATCTATATCCCACCCCCATCCCTCATTAAGGAAACCACCATAAAAAATGTCTCCAAAGCCAACTTCATGCTTCTTAAGTCAGAAGTGGCCAACTTCACGTTACCCACACAGATGGAAAATAGAGACACAACTGCTGAATCATATACAAAAGCACTGTATAAGCACATACATGAGTGCATGGACCGTGCTATCCTCAACAGAACCAAGATGCTATCCTCCAAAAAAGGAAGCCAATCTGGTGGTCCCCTGCCATAAACAAACTCTACAACAGAAGGAAGAATCTGTTGCAAAAAAGAGTAAAATCCCATGATTGCAAAAATTCCCTGGTCAGCCTCAGCAAGAAGCTGAGATCCCTCATAAAATCCTCCAAAGCTAGTTATGAAAATAAAATCGCCATGGATTCTAAAGACAACCACAAAGCTTTCTACAACTATATCAAGAATCTCAATGGCAATACTCAGATCTGCTCAGAACTACAGCACAATGGCACTACATTTACTGAACCAACTGATATTGCCAACATCCTGGCAGACAGGTTCAGTGCAAATTTTACCCCCCTCACCCCCCAAAGAGTCCATCTCCATACTGTAAGATTGCAAAGTCCCTGTAATCACAGATGCACAGGTAAAGACCGCACTCTCCAAAGCTGAGAATACACCATCTATGGGACCAGACAACATCCCAGGCTGTGTTCTGCATGAACTACAGAATGAACTGGCACCACACCTAAGTACCATGTTCAACCATAGCCTCACTTCAGGCTTTGTGCCTATGGAATGGTGCACATCAACGGTTATCCCACTCCACAAAGAGGGTGCCACCACTGACCCCGGGAACTACCGCCCCATTAGTCTGATGAGCCTGGTCTGCAAGGCCATGGAACACATCATCCTGGAGCTTATAAACAAAGACATGGTAACCTCCAAACTCTTGACCCCACTCAGTTTGGGTTTGTAAAAGGTAGATCATGCCTCCTAAACCTGATTGACTTCTTTGAAGCAGTCACCAGAGCGGTAGACGAGGGCAAGGTGGTGCACACAGCTTATCTTGACCTCACCAAGGCTTTCAACACCATCCCTGACTCTGGTATTATAGATAAACTCACTGGACTACGCATAAATCCATATGTCACAAGATGGGTGGCCAACTGGCTCACTGACAGAACCCACACAGTGAAAGTAGCCGACTCCAAATACGACTTCAGACCAGTGACAAGCAAAGTACCACAGGGTTCAATTCTGGGTCCTCCTGTTCGGTATCCACTTCTCTGAAGTCCAGGTGAATACAGCTGGTCTATGGCTAATGAAATTTGCAGATGACAGCAAACTAGGAGCTATAATAGATTTGCCTAAGGATGTGGACATTCTACAAAGAGGCCTCACAGAGACTGATGCTTGGTGTCAAAGTCATGGCCTAAAGCTCAATGCCAAGAAGTGCATTGTCATCCCCTTTGGGAAAAACACCGTACCCGTGAACTACCACATAGGCGGTAGCCTACTAAACACTGAAAGTGTAATAAGAGACCTGGGGTCACAGGTGGACAGTAGTCCTTCCTTTGATAATCACGTCACCACAGTAGTCAGGAAATCCTTCTATGTGGCACACCTCATCAAAAAGAGGTTCTCCTCCAGAAAAAGAGAGGTCATCATTCCTCTCTACTCATCCCTCCTCAGACCCATTATAGAGTACAATGCCCTGTTTGGCATGTACCTCGCAAGACATCATCATCAACTAGAAAGGCCACAGAAATACCTCACTAGGAGGATTACCAGCCTCAAACAGAAGACATATACAGATCATCTCAAAAAACTCCAGCTCTACATCATCGCATATCGACTACTCAGAAGCGACCTCTGCCTAACATACAAAGCCATATCTAACCCAGATCTGGTGGACATGCTACACTTAAAGAAATCCCAATCTCTCTGAGCCACTCACTCCAGGGACCTAAACCTTGTCATCACAATGAGCAGAACATACTGGAAGGATAGATTCCTGTCCCAGAGACTTCCCATGCACTAGAACAGGCTACCCATTCATGTCAAGCAGAGCTCCTCATTAGCCCTCTTTAAGATAAATCTTGACAATTGGATGGGAAACAGGAAATTCACCCCAGAGATCACTGCTGTGCCACTGCTTGACAGGTGCACAGGAAAATAATTTTCCTGGGTGGCGGAAGCCAGGGAACCTTGTTTGACTAGGCTTATATAGGCCATAGGGCCGATAGTCTAGTACATACCTATGAACCTATGCAGTGTGTGTATGGATATGGATGTTATGTCACCATAAATGTTTTTGTACTCATATATTTGATTTATTTGTGATGAAAACCGGCAGATGTTTTCATTACTGTATTGTTTGGCTGATAATCGGAACAAGTTTCAGTATTTATCTTTTGCATGTTGTTTTAAGTAAATGAATGATGCAATAGCAGGGAAACAGACAGAGAAAAGATAATTTTAGCCACGAGGATTACCACATCCTCATAGTAGCACATAGGACATATGACAAATTAATTTTATGAAAAGGAGGAACCAAACAAGCTTAGAGGGCAAAGACCTGGAACCAAGTGGTTATGGATATAAATGCTGTTGGTGGAAAGAACCTCACATTAATACAGTGCAAGAGGGTCAATTTCCTGAGCAAAGTGGAGGCAGACCATAATTGTCTATAGCACCACTGGAGGGATCTCAAACCCTTTTTGTAACACCCGATGAGGAGTAGTCTATTAAAAAGGATGGCTACAAAACAAATGAGGATGGCATAGGCGTAATCAGACATGGTACAGACACTGGCTATTACCCACATCTGCTGCATGGACAAATATCTGCTCTTGAAGGTTGGTTTAACCTTTGTGACATACTTACATAGATAAACGATTGCTCATGTGAAATGATTACATATACCTCATCACATTTACTAGAAACAGGTAAACCATCGGATTTTGCACATAATGACAACAGGGCTTGCATGGTGTGTGTCCTCTACACCTCATTGCACAGCATACAGTAGCATACTTTTGTATCTGAGTAGTAATGTAATCAAGTAATTCTTTATAGGTTCAGCAGCAGAAATGAGCAGGTCCACCATACCAGTAAATTTAGAATCTAGCTGCTGCAGAAGAATGGCTGATGATGTCGATAATGTAGTTATATTTATGAAGCAACCTGAGGAAAGAGGCCCGCAGTCACTAGAATGACAGGATCACCCCACAAGATGTAAATAACTCTGCAGGAAGTGATTCTGGATTGCAAAGTAAAGTACATGCTGAAATTACACTGCAGGTTGCACAGAGAGAAAATGGATGCTCCTCCACACAATTTCTCCAGAATCATTCAAACATCATGTGGATGATGGCAGAATTTCAGAGGTAAGATTTTCCAATATGACACCTTCACAAAGGAGTGTAAGGCACAGGCATATATCACAGGTACCATAGGAAAAATGTAAAGAATTGGCTTCCAAGCAGAATGCATGCTGTGACATTGTTAAGGCTCACTGCACTGCCACAGAGAATCGACTAGAAATGGTCAAAGTACGGCAGGGTATACATGAGAATTTCCAGCACTATGTGGAAATGGCACAGTGTAGGAATAATGCTATGATCACACTGATATGTAATATGGTGACACACTCAGCTTCTAGTTCACCTCTGCTCGTACACTACTGAGAACTTACTAGACTCAAATAAGAGTCAGTGTTGGAAGGGGAGAAGGTGGTTTATTATCCTGACACATGAAGGCATTTCACATTACATTGTAGTGACAAGTGCTTCTCAAGAAGGTAGTGAATATAGTAGTGGGAGGGACAAACACAGAATTCATGCAGGACACATCAGTATTTGTCCTCATGAAGCAGAAACTCTCATTCAAGGTCTCAGTCCTGCAGCACTGTGGGATCAGTGACTTTAGGATTACAGGAATCCAGAAGATCTCAATATCAGACTGAATCATCATCCAGCTCACATGACAGCCCCTGCATGAGATCACATGCACCTTCACCTACCTTATCTTTAGGAGATGTTGTGTATGACACATTTGACCTTCACCTACTGTGACTCAGGCTAGGCATTTCAGATACTTACAATAAGAAATGTAGCATTTCACTACCATGCCTTTCAATACACTTCAAAGGCAATTTGTAAGAAAAAAACATTATAACTACAGAATACAACTGTGCATAATGTAACCCAGTAGTAAGAGGCTTTGCAAGTGCATGTATTTCATTGCAATAATAGTAATCTTGCAATAAAAAAAAATAATTTGGAACAAAACATGGAGGGGTTAACAAGCAAATTGAAATGTTTAACACCATTAAATACCCATCCATTATCAAGATTTTCCTTGTGGACCTGATGGGTTCCTAATGGCACATGGGTGCAATCAGTTACACCAAGCACCTCAGCGAATTACACAGAACATAAAACAAATAATTTTCACTATTAAGAGGATAACATACACCTGAAAAAAAAAAGATTACAGGAGTATCCACCATCTACACAAGCACTTGTTGCCACTTTACCCTGCATATAAATGATGATTGCTATTTCTGAAAAGAAAAGTTGAAATACATGACATAATGAAATAATCTGATGTGCTGCACCTTAATAGAGAACAATAAATTATTTGTAATATTTCACAGGTAAAACTGGGCAACCTTTGCATAATGAAAAAGCATGTGATATATTTTCCATTCCAGTGCAAGCTATAAACTCATGTTAACTGCAAGTTTAGAAATTGTAATACTTACAGTTTTGCAAAATCCAAGCAGTCAGCTGCTAAAATAATACTTTTTAAGAAATTATTTCAGCAGACTCAGGATATGCATAGCTAAGCACAATCCCTAAACAAAATTTCTTCTACAACACAGCATGAATGTAAATATTATTTACATGATGCCATATGACATCAATGAACAGGTGTCAGTGAGCATCCAGGCATAACTTTTGTAAACAGTACTATGACTGCCTGTTCTGAAACAAAATGTTTAAAGATAAGGAATGTCTGATGAAGAATGATAGTAGGTCATGCACCACACAGCATAGCCCTCCTCCCCCCCACACACACACTACTGCATGCATCAGTTATACTCTTTGTGTTTTTTATCAAAAATGAAACACTAACCTTAATGTCATGGTCCTTAGTTCTGGACTTTACCTGTGCAATTTTAAGTCGTGCTGCCTGATGTCCCTTACTATTGCTGCCTGCTGACCATCATTATTCATAGTGGGACCTGTACTGGGAGCTGCAGTGACTGCATGGAGGACTTCACCGACAGACTGGTGTATGATCGTAAAGTGCAGAACGCAACATGGAATAAACATCCTGCATGCAGTATCTGCTGCATACTGAAGGACACCTCCAAACTCATCCAGGTATTTGAAACTGACTTTTAACATGCCAAACATTCTCTCAATGATAATATGAGTCTAAGATGTTGTGTATTAAAATTATCTTCTACAGCTCTTGCCAGATTTCTCATAGGTGTCATGAATAATGGTACCAGTGGATTTCCTGCATTACCTGAAAAACAGAACAAAATAAGAGAAAAGGTAGTAGACAAAACAATAGTAAAAGTCGTTTAGTGTTAAGCAATACATTTTACTAAGAATAACTTGTTAGATGATAAAAATTGCAATTTCCACTTACTAGCAAGATGATCATTGGACTTCCTACCATGCAGGTAGAGGTGGTCAAGTGAACTAGTGTGCCAGATACAGGAATTGTGCACAGCTAGGATGCTGGACATAAGTATTAGAGATGCACCCACATTCATCATGCACTACCAGGCACTAGATGGATTGGTAGCACTTTAATTTGTGGTACTACTTCCCCATAGACCTGATAAAGCCCTAATGGCAATCTAGGTGCAATCTAGCACAGCAAACACCTCTAGGAAATGTGACACCTCTTAAAAGGCATGCATAATCCAGGCACCTTATTTTTGGCATCCTGAGGCGATGCCAAGAAATAGACATACTGATCCACTCATGCTACGAGAACATCCAGAAACTGCTGAAGTATCCCTGAAACAGAAGTTTGAGAAATACTAAAAGTGTCTCCAGTCTGTCTCCAAAAGGTTAACATGGTAAATGTAGTGAGGGCTGCACTTACCACTGGGATAAGAACCCCCCACCGCCTGTACCCATATGTGGGACATACATTATTACAATATCCTTTTCCTCTCCGAACCTATTAAGCATTTCATGATTATCAAAATTATGATCAGTTATTCTCTGTCTATATCTTTGCCTGTTTGACCCACCAATGCTACTGGATGCAAACAGTTTTATCACACCCAAGCCAAGCTAAGCAGCTCACATGGGGAAATAGCAAAACTAGCAACAACAAAAAAAAATTATATATATATATATATATATATATATATATATATATATATATATATATATATTCACCAAATGCAAAGTTCAGAGGTTAGTAGGTATATACTAGACTAAAGACCAGCAGGAACTTTATAAACCTAGCCATGCAGTCCAAACCAATTGTGTCCCTATGTATCTTTAATGTTTATTAAGTGGGGGTATGTTAGTTTGGAAGTTTCTAGAAGTTAGGTGGGGGATATGTCAGTTTGAGCATTATTATCTGCCTCTGCCTATCAGAGGCATGGAGGCCATACTTGCAACAAATTTTGATTCCCCATCCATTTGTCAAGGTTACACTTAAATAGGGTTAGGGAAGGACTCAGCTTCATAAGGATAGGATGTCTGTTCCAGAGCATGGGGATCCTCTTAGACACATATCTGTCTTGGTATCATGAGTAATTTATGTCACAAGCAACATTTAAATTCTTGGATCCAGGATCTAAGAGTCTAATGCTGTTTGTTTTGCAGATATGCAGAAGTTCCATCAGAGCTAAGTACGCAGATGCCTTGTATGCAAGGCATAGATCACCTCTCAGTAACTTGTAGAAAACTGAGTTAAGAGTTAGGGATTTAAGGCAAGCAGTACAGGACAATATGTTTATAACCTTGATTCTCCTAGTAATGAAACTTTGTGGGAATTTTAGCTGTCACATATGTCTGGTCAGGTACATGCTGAAGGGGATATTATACTTAATGATGGGTCTGCTAAGGGCCAAATAAAGTATCTCAATGACTTTCTTGGACCTAGATGCCATGCCTTTACTTATAAGATGGGATGATATAGAATGATTTTCTTACTACTATTGGTCAAAGGCCAGATTACTGTCTTAGAGGCGTCTTATCAATGAAGTAATTAGCCTGGGTGGCAATTTTTCCCAAATGGCAGTATAATGCATTTCTTGGCATGGAGTTTTAATATGTGCCTTTGGCACAAGTCGTCTGTCTGTCTACATTTATGAAAAGCACTTTTCACACTGTTATCCTACCTTTAATTATAACGCTATATGAATGAAGTAGAAAAAGGGAAAAAAAAAGAAAATACTTACTGCAAATGACTGGCCTTCTCACCTTAACCTGCAAAACTAGCTGGTCATCCCTCCTTCTCTGAAGGTCATTCTATTTGTGCCAACACTGCTGCCCAGAGCAGATGATTCTAGTCAGGGGATTACAGGTGATCAAGAAAACACAACTACACCAACCACGAAAAAGTAAAGCCACCAAACATAAAAACAAAACAAACAAACAAAAAGAAAAACGTGGTTAAAAAGCCAGCTCAAGAATACCACCAACAGCACAGGGACAAAAATTAAATATTTTAATAAAAAATTGTAATAAAAAATAGTTGAACTCTTTCATCTCTTAGCAATATGTGACTTCATCAGAACAATTAATACATTCAGAACTCAGCCATATAAACAACCCAAGGCAGGAAACACTCTCCTAATTGATGAACAATTCTAATTTAAAAGTACAAAGACATTCTAAAACCTTGCATTATATAAATAAAGCACTAAGGTATCATCATTAAGAATATTTTTCACAACAATAATTAGAACAACAAATAATACAAAAATCACTGTGGCATAAATAAACCAAAAACATAAAATACAGAGTTTAATCCCTGTAAAGCTGACCTTATTCTATGAAGCATTACTATAAAATTTGCTCTAAGTTTCAAAGCACTAGTAATGGAAATACAGTCATTGAGACCAGGGTTGTCACTAGCATTAAGAGGCAACTCCCATAACAGATCTTTGCATTCTGTCCAAATACTCCAGAGGCCACCTCTAGGACTCTGAGGTACTTGTTCCAAAACAAAAAATAAAAAATAAAAAATCTCTGCTGCACAAACAATCTTATTCTCATATAAATCAATATTCTCATTTTTGTTTTTAACATCATAAAGATGTTCACACATTCTCTTATGGAGGGGGTGCTCAGTTTTACCTAAATGAAAGACAAAACAGGCATCACAGAATGATGAATAATTTCTGATGTATTGCAGTTATATCGTTGATTGAACTGAAAAAAAAGTCAATGAAGGACAAATCAGTAACCTCCTCCTCACAAGTAAAACTGCATTGCTGGCAATCTAAACACTTTCTAGTATTTATGTGGCCACCATGGGGTATGGAAAGAAATTTCAATGCTCTATTCTTTCTTTAATATTGTTACTCACCTTAAAAATAAAATGAGGCCCGACACCTACAACCTATGCAATTGTTGGATCATCTCCCAGTATTTTCCAGTTAGCCTAAGTTCATAATAGTTCCATTATCCTGGGAATACCTAAAAGCGATATTCCTAGAAAAATATATCTCTTCCAACTTCTCTTTAGTGCCACTTGTAGTTCCTTTAGGAATGTTAGGTATTCCATTGCTTAAAATAGGAAGGAATTTAGAACGTCTTCCCATCAAAAGTTATTGATGAACATCTTCTAATAAATGGTCAGGATAGCTCCTTTCCCAGAGCATGGACATTAAATTCTCCATTTCAGTGGCCAGATAATCATTGCCCAAAATCAGTCTAGCTAGCTGGACCATTTGGTGCTTGACTAAACTGTATTTTTGCATGTAAAGGCGACAGGTGTCATAGAGTAGATAACTATTGGATAGTGTGTGGGCTGTCAATAAAGTCAGACTTAAATTTCTTTCTTAATAATCCTTTTCTAACAAAACATCTAGATAATTGATCTTATCAACAGAGAAACTATAAGTGAAGGACACAAATGTACCGGTGTTCAAATTATCAATTAACTCCTTAAGTTCAATTTTGCTGCCTTTCCAGATGACAAAAATATCATCTAGGTATCCGAAAGATGCTGCAAATGCATTGGCATAAATACATGTCAAAACACGTTTATTTTCCTAGTAGCACATGACAATATCAGCATATAGGGGAGCTCATGCAGCTCCTACTGCTACATTGCTTTTGTGTTTGGTATAACTGTCCATCAAAAAAGACAAAAGTATTTCTTAAAATGAAATCCATAAAATCAGAAATCATAGAGACCTTACAATTTTCAAAAGTGCTCTGAGAACTTGCAAAATCCTGAAATCACTCTAATACCACCCCATGCGGTATACTGAAAAACAAGTCTTTTATGCCAGTTCTAACCAAATGCAATTCTTCATGGACGAATTCTTTCTTGATGTTGCTAAGGAAATCCCACAAATATTTTAGTATATAATGGGGGGATGACCTACATCCTTTAATAGAATGATCAACATAAAGAGGCAAAGTGTGGGTTTTATAACCTGCAGCTGCTACTATGGGCTGAAAAAAGAGGTCTAGAAAAGTTCAATTCATGTTTGTTGTGCTTTTGGTGTTCATTTGTTGATTAAAGTAATTATCCAGTAACGAAATATATTTTGGAGCGTGGTTCATTGGGAGTGGAGGATACACCTTTATTGTACCGACCAGCGGATTGTGTTTTATTATCTATTTGTTTTTGGGAGCTACGTGGCGTGTGAGGTCTAGAAAAGTGTTATATATTTTTGATATGCCAAAGATGTTAGGCACTACAGGAAAATTTACCTTTAAAAACTTGTACTCCTGACTGTCAAGTCTACCTTCCATGAGTAAATCTTAGATAAAGGTGTCAATTCTGGCATAAGCCGCATGAATCTCAAGTTTAGCGTCACTATCATATTGATCCCCATTATGCAGCAAATGAAACATTTTCCTTCAACAATCAATAGTTTCCATGATAATTATTCCACCACCCTTGTCAGGTTTCATAAAATACAGGTCTTTATTATCCATAATTTTAAATTGGCAGGATAAATTAGTTTATATTTTTATGTTTAGTAGCATACTACTGATGTAGATTCCTAATACACATAGTTTCAAAAAGATGTATAGTGGGATGAAGAGAGGGGTTAAAAATACTTTTCCTGTGTAGATGAGCACCCCTGATGGAATCACTCACCTTAGAGTTAGCAAAATATAATTGCAGATTAAATTTCCTAATGAAGGGTTTAAAGTCTGAAATAATTTCACCTATATCAAGTCAAGGAGAAGGCACAAAGGTAAAACCCTTTTTAAATAAACTAAAAACATCTTTCATCAGTATGAAAGGTACTATAATTAAATATATCAAACCCTTGCACTGTGTGCTCTATATGGTTTTCTCCTGGTATCTGTTCCAAACTATAGTTAAGGGAAAAGGAGAATCAGGGGCCCAGGTGTAGCTCTCCTACTTTGGACACAATGGAAGAGTCTTTGTGGGTTCTGTTCAAGCAGCTTTATTTTATACAAACGCATACGCAAATGACACTAGGGATTGCACGTGTCTGGAATTTATATGTGCACACAGTGCCTTGACATGCTTCTTAAACATATAGCACACTTCACTTGCATTCTGATCTACACCAGGGAACCATTTTTAATGTTTCTTCTGCCTCTGACCCTTCCTCTCTTCCTCTGACGGGAGGCCACTGGGACTGACTCCTGTTCTTGGACAAGCCCTCTTCATTTCTGTGTTATCCTGGTTCCCTGGGTCCCTGACTTCTCCCTTTCCCTTGATTGTAGTTTGGAACAGATACAAGGAGAAAACCATATGGTGCACATATAAAAGTGTTTAAAATATTTAATTATAGTACCCTTCAGATAGATGAAAGATTTTTAGTTTATTTATGCCTCCTTCTCCTTGGCTTGGCATAGGTGAAATTATGTTAGACTTTAAACTCTTAATTTGAAAGTTGAATTTGGGATTATATTTTGCTAACTCTATGGTGAGCGACATGAAACTATGGATAATAAAGACCCGTGCTTTATGAAACCTGACAAGGGTGGGGGAATGGTTAGCGAGGAAACTATTGATTATTCAAGCAAAATGTTTCATTTACTGCACAATGAGGACCAATATGATAGTGTCTCAATACATGAGATTCATGTGGCTTATGCAAGGATTGACATCTTTTTGTATGATTTACTCATGGAAGGGATATTTGACAGTCAGGAGTACAAGTTTTTAAAGGTAGATTTCCCTGTAGTGCCTAACATCTTTGATATATCAAAATAAATAGAGATGTTTTTGGCCCCTCTTTTCAACCCATAATGGCAGCTACAGGTTCCAAAACCCACCCTTTTGTTTTTCATGTTAATCATTCCATTAAAGGACTTGGGTCATCCCTCCATTGTATACTAAAAGATTTGTGGGATTTCCTTAGTAACATCAAGCAAGCATTCTTCCATGAAGAATTCTATTTGGTTACTATTTACATAAAAGACTTGTTTTTTTGTATACCACATGAGGTATTATTAGAGAGGTTACAGAATTTTGTAAGAGCACTTTTAAAAATGGTAAGGTCTCTATAATTTCTGATTTTATGGACATCATTTTAAGAAATATTTTTGTCTTTTTTGAAGGAAGTATTACAAACAGAAAAGTGGTGTAGCAAAGAGAGCTGTGTCTCTCCCCTATATGCTGATATTATCTGCTACCTTATTGCTTTATTTGTGTAATGTATGATTTTAAAATGTCTTTGTACATTTAAATTTGAATTGTTCATCAATTAAGGAAGTGTTTCCAGCCTCTAGTTGTTTAAATAGCTGAGTTCTGAATGTATTAATTGTTCTGATGAAGTCCTATATTACTAAGGGATGAAAGCTCTCAACTAATTTGTATTACATTTTTTATTAAAATATTTCATTTTTACCCCTGTATTGTTGGTGATGTTCCTGAACTGGCTTTTTAACCAAGTTTTTTTTTCTGTTTTGGTGATTAGAGGTAGTCACACAACTCCTGCCAGATGTCTGTTTTTTTCTCCTGTCAGTGCTGGCCACCACATTGTCCAATTTCAGCAGGTATGACTCCTGCAAGAGCTATAGCAAGAGCTTAGTCTCCTTGTTTTACCATGTTGGTGCTCGCTTCATGCATTCGCAGACACTAACATGTTTAGACATGCCACAACAGTAGCGAGGAATGGAAGTGTAGGGCAGTAATATCATCATACCCAAGCCACGCAACCATAAAGAAATAATACCCATGGAAGGAAGTTATAACATTGTCAAATTTGGCTTAATTTTTGTAATGGATTTTTTTTAAAATAAATATGCACACCTTGTTTTGGTATGAGGAGGGAAATAAATGATCACTGATAATTAGTGCTACTGAGTACGACTCATCCACCACCACCAATAGCAATTCATTGTCTATGAGACTAAATGCACCAACATGTATGACTGTGATTCTTAGAGATCTGCCATGGGCCAACATTTCCTTTAATAGATTTATAGCCACAATACTTAGCTGTGCTCATACAAGCTTAACAGCAGTTGCAATAGGAAAGTACAAAATTGTTAAAGTAAGTTATTTAATAGAAATTACTGGAAGACTTTTCAAATTCAGTTCATTGGACAATTTCCTTTGATAATTCTCACTGTTTTCACAGTAATGTAAAATGAATATGCAGTTGTTTTATGTTGAGGATTTTACCTTACATACACAAGGTACAGAGTCTGATTCTCAGATGGGATATTTGGCAATGATTAAAATGGCCTGCAAGGGCAGTTAGTCTAGTATGAACCTATGAACCTTTAGATAGGGTTGAGGAATTGGTATAATGGTTAAGGTATTTACTTCATAGACAAAAAGTACAGTGCACAATTCTCACATTTCAAGGGGAGCTTGACTAGGTTTTAAATGGCCTATAAGGGCAGTTAGCCTAGTACTTACCTGTGAACTTATGCCAGGAGTGGTAATGACAGGAAATTTGAATGTGAGGTGCTATTTACTGGTTTGGCATACATGGTAGTATAATGTGTATAGGAAAGTTCAGGGGAGAGAATACTGAACACTGTATTCTGTGTTGATCAGATTATGACAAATGAATCCTGATACTGGAAAAGATAGATGCTTATACTGGTGCTTTCTTTTATTCATAATGCTTTGCATGGTAGTGCTGGAATAGCTGAACATTGCTTTGAAGAAAACATGTGTATGTAGTATTACTATGAATGCTAGCTGCTCCCAGAATACTGTAATGGATTTAGTATAACTGTTATACTCAATACTTAGGTTAATGATGATATGCTTTTGGTTCGAACTTAGGTTTCAGGTTTCTTTTCATTATGTTGCTGCAAGCATTGTTTGGCAAAGGACTATTAAGTCTGCAGCTGTGTAGTTTCACGTTTCCTTTGGATGATGCTTTGCTGGGTTTCATTTCTGAAAAACTGTTTCAGTAAGGTTGCTATCAAATGTTGTTCCAGTTGAATGCATGATGCAGCAGCAGAGATCAAGTCAGAGGAAAGAAAATGTCATCCCTAAGAAGAGCTGCATCCTCTTGCAGGGTCTCAGACATATGGCAAGCAGCTGTTTGGTAAATTACTTAACATTCATTACTGTGGAACAAAGCCTTATTAACAACATCATCAATTACTCTTTTCACAGGTCAGCAACAGAAATGAACATTTTCACTATACCTGGACAGCTACAAGATATCTACAACTGAATGGTTACAGCTGCTGATGATAGCATAACAATTATATTTATGACATTGCCTGAGGACAGTGGAACACAGTTGCCAAGTGTAATGGCAGGTTCACACACACCGCAAAGCAGGAGCTTAATTCTGCAGGAAGTGACACAACGTCACAAAGTCAAATAGATGCAAACATTATATTGCGGGTGGTACAGGAGTGACCCCATGTATTTCACAACCAGTGTTTCAGCAACCACAGGAACACCTTCAGGAGGATGTGCAATCTGATCGCTAGCAGTATCAACTATAACGTCTGTTCAAATAGATGCTAAGAAAAGGAGCATGGCACAGCTAGCACCAGAAACATGTAAAGCAGCGGCTGTACAGCAGCAGATGTACTAGGACATTGTTCAGGCTCAGTCCACAGAGTGTTAGCTAGACATGGTCTGAACAGTGTATGGCACAGATGAGGATTTCATAGGTTCATAGGTTCATAGGATGATGCTAGGCTATTGGCCCCGAGGCCCTTATAAGCCTACCCAAGAATTTTGCCTATGTTCCTACAAAGTCAGCAACTGTTTCCCCTGTCCAGCGGGGAGTCAGGTGGGATTACAGGGGTGTATTTCCAATAATACATACAGATAGAACAGAGTAGGAATAATGCCATTGTCACACTCATGTTCAATAAGGTAGCATAGACAGTAGCCATTGCCTCCCTTATGCATACACTAGTCTGGAGCTAAAAGACTCAAGTAGGAAAAAATGGTGGATGGAGATAACAATGGGGTACTATCCAGACATGTGAAGGCACAACATTTTATTCTCTGGAAGTACAGGCAAAGGTGTGAGTGTCACAAACAAAGTCAGGCAGGTCTTGTAAATGTTCATCTGTATGTGTAGCAAAACTTCTCATTCAAGGTCTCACACACACAGTACTGTGAGATCACTACATCTAGGATTACCTGCATCCAGTATGTCACATCATGGCAGCAAGTAATCTTCAAGCTGACACTTCATGGTCATGGGTGTCATCACTTTGGGGGGGGGGTGCTTATCCACTCATACTGAGGAAATGCTGTGCATGACATATTTAACTTACTGTAAGTCAAGGTGGGTAGTGCAATTACTGAAAATGTCACGTGTGGCATTCACCAGCATGTATTTCACTAGAGTAATTTCCCTGATTAAAAGAAAGAAAACAAAAAGAAAAGATGGAGGAGTTTGCAGACTGTAATGTAAACCAGTATTAAAGGACTAATCTGCAGCATGTTTTCAACTTGAGTAATACAGACACTTATAACAATAGGAAGGATAAAAAAGAAAAACAATTTATAAAAAAGGTGAAGGGGAGTCTGAGTACTGTAGGGTAGGACATTATTAAGGGCTTATTCTGCAGCATGTGCTAATGCCTGTAATAAAACAAAATGTAATAAAAAAAACTTTTAAAAAAGGAGTAGGTAGAGCAGTATTAAGGGCCAAACACATGCGGAAAATGATTACAGGAGTAACATAAATCCTGCCAACAGCATTTGCACTGTTGCCACATCATTGCCAGTCTCAGATTATGAGTCCTATTAATTCTGGTGGCTCAAGGGATGCTGTCTATGATGGAATGAATTGATCTGATGTGTAGTAATTAAACAGAAAAAATATTTCTTATTCATCCTAATTTAAGTATTACAGAAACATTATAACACAGCACCAGAAATGTTATAGAATTTTGTTTTCTTGTGGAAGGGAGCACCTCATAAAAAGTGTGAGGTGGAATGCAGCAAGAATACATGTTGAAATACATACTTTTCTTCAAGCTACTCAATCAAGTAGTGTAGTAAATAATGTTCTAGCAGAAGCATCACCAGTACTCCCTAAAGACATCACATGCAGTAATGCAGTACAACACCTGCACTCCCTACAGAAATCACATGCAATAATACAGTACATCACCTGCACTCCCTAAAGTAATCACATGCAATAATATAGCACAACACATGCACTCCCTAAAGAAATCAGATGCAATAATGCAGTACAACACCTGCACTCCCTAAAGAAATCACATGCAATAATACAGCACAACACCTGCACTCCCTAAAGAAATCACATGCAATAATACAGCACAACACCTGCACACCCTAAAGAAATCACATGCAATAATGCATTACAACATTGCATATTCCTTAAAAGCTATCAGTGTCATTCACTGCAGAGATATCAGTGAATCATCAGGCATGACTGTGACTATATGGTACCAATAAACAGAAAAAAAATATATATATATATATCTACATATATATCAACAGTATGACTAACTATGATTAAAAATACTTCAAAGATATGAGGGACTGTCTAATGAATAGTGACAGTAGGCCTTGTACCACACTGCATGCATCACTTATACTCTGTGTGTTTTATATAATGAAGGTAACACTTACCTGAATGTCATGGTCCATAGCTGGGGATAAGATATCCCCTCTTTACCTACACAAATGTATATCATGCAAGACCCTGCAACATGGAGTCCCTTACTACTATTCCTGGCTGGCCACCAACACTGTCATCACTCATGGAAGGAGATATACTTGGAGATGCAATGCCATCATGGGACAGTTCATCACCAGACAGGCACGTGATCATATTATGAAGAATATAGCATGCAGTAAGCATCTTGCATGCACTAGCAGGGTCATATTGAGGGGCACCCCCACATTCATCCAGGCAATGAAAATGGGCTTTCAACAGTTGAATACTTGCTCAGTAACAACACATGCCTTGGACAGGGCAGTATTGTACCTTCCTTAGGCACAGCCCATAGGGTTTTGTTTAGATGTTGGCAAACAAGACTAGAATAGATAGCTTGCATCACCTGGAAAACACAAAAAAAAGAAAAGGCATGGACACAAGTGTAGGGTGGGTTACTACTAATTAATGCATTAATTGAGGTATAAATAATTACATAACTGTAGAAAAACTTCTGCTTGCCAAAAATGTGACCATGGAGAATGCTACCATGCAAGAAGAGAGGGTAGAATGAGCTTGTGTATCAGATATGAGAACCATGTGCACTGCCATGATGCTGAGCCAACACATTGGTGATGATCCATTAATCACCCAATACCTGGCAGCTGATGGAATGGTAGCCATCCTATTTTGTTACTGCTCCCTTGGTGGTCCAGATGGGGCCTTAATATCAACTTGGGAAATACTATCACACCAAGTACCTCAAGGAAAAATGAATTTCCGTAGAAGGCTTGCATGGTTCTAACTCGGTCCTGTAGTGATATTGGCAGATAAACATATTGACCTACATTTGACAAGAATATGTACAGGAACTGTTGAAGTATCCTAGGTCAGAAGCCTGAGAGATACCTGATGCATACCCAGTCTGCCTCTGGAAGGCCCCCATGTCAAGTATAGTTAGGGCTATACATTCCTTACTATCCACAGGTATAGGGAGGTCATGCATCCCACCAGTTCTCATCTTTGAGCCATAAATACTCACTAAAGCCCTTAAGATATCCCTGTCCACTCTAAACACATGTGTGTGCATGTGTTTGTGTGTGTGTTTGTGTGTGTATGTGTGTGTGTGTGTGTGTGTGTGTGTGTGTGTGATATATATATATATATATATATATATATATATATATATATATATATGGGTCTCCTTCTGTTTATCGAAAGTACACTTCATCGACAAACAGAAGGCTAAGCCCACTTCCATGAAAGTGCACTATATCGAAAGTGTACTTTCGCAAAAGCCGATTTGCCGAATCGTGTTACAGTAGGGATAAGGGAATATATCCTTTTCCCCACTGTAGTGGGATTTTGGAGTTAGTATATTTAAGTAGGGGGTGTGGGGGTGCAGGGGGGCTTGCCCCCCCTGCATAAATGTGATTTAGTGTTTTGTTTTTTATTTTTTTTTATTTTTTTGTGTTTGTTTTTTTTTCCATTATTTTGTGTTTCACTAAACTGCATTTTTGACAAAGTGCACTTTCGCAAAAGTGAGTTCGATGGTTTACATTTTGATGAAATGTAATTTCGATGGATCAGCATAGATCCATATATATATATATATATATATATATATATATATATATATATATATATATATATATGTGTGTGTGTGTGTGTGTGTGTGTGTGTATACACATACAGACACACACACACACACACACACACACACACACACACACACACACACACACACACACACACACACACACACACACACACACACACACACACACCATATTTGCTGTATCATTATGCTGATTGATTAGTGGGACTTAACTTCTCACCTGAGGTCTCCAATAGTGGGGAATCTTAGTGTAGTAGGTGGTCTAAGAGTTATAAAGGTTTACAGTGAGTCAGAAAATGGTCATGTTAAGGCTTCCCACTAGTGGTTAGCCTTTCTCTGAGGGTAGTCTTAGATCTGCAAAACAATAATGATTCAACTAGATTTTTCATTTGTTTTGATATCCTGTATATGAGAGTTGCAACAGCAGTCTTTGTCTGCCATCGCATCTTTAACTGAAAGTGTAAGGTACAAAGTTCAGAAAATTGGGATATGGTTGGTTCTGCAAAGTCATTAGTTCATGCAAGGTAATGCTAATTTGTTGTTCCAATATTTATTACCCTCTTCCCAGTAACTGAACTGAATGACACACAACTAACCAGAACAAATAAATTCCTATAATAAAAGAAGTATGCTCATATATTAACATGGATATAGTACAAATATTCTGTTTCCTTCCTAGTAATTTAATAATCCAGAAAAAAATGAATGTGGGATCATAGTTCATTAGAGGATGGGCTCAATATCCCCTTCTAGAAGACTGAAATTTTAGAATGAGCCTAGCAGACTGAAATAAATATTGCAGTCACCTGGCTTAATCTGTCCTCATCTACCTCATATAACTGTTGTTTGGCTAGAGTCAAGGGTGCTTGGGTGATTAAGGAGAGGACTGTAACAGAGAGAGAGTATGTCGGTTAGCCCTTCCTCGGGACAGGGAAGTAGCTCAGCTTGATACACTGTCAACGCTTGCAAAAGGGCAATGGCATCCTCTTAGGTAATGATCTTGGCATCACCATACTGCATAAAGTGAATGTATACAACAGCAGTTGTGGAGCATGCCAGCTGATGATAGTTAGAATAAGACAGTCAGTAGGACTGGCAAACAGTGCCACCTGCTGGAGTGTAAATCTATTGCCTACAGCAAAGAGTCTATTCTCCCTCACTACATAGTGGCATACCATTTACCTGCACCACCTTATAGCAGCAGTTCCGCACCATGCAAACAATAATGGGAGTGGAGATAGGACAGCAGACTGGCCAGTTTTGTAACACTTGACTCTCACCTCCACAGAGGACGAAAAATGCTGATGGCCTCTTACCCTGAGATAGGAGTGAATGGATGAACTGGATGCATGAAGGAGGAACTATTGGGAAGAGCCTTTGTATACAAACAAAAATGAATATAAGGTGAGTCTGAATAAACATTATAGAGTTCCAAGATGAGATAAAATGGGATGACGTTTTATGAAATAGTAGGTTGCTAAAATAAGAAACAAAACCTGTCTGGGAGTTAGAATCCATATACTAGGATAGGATAGGGTGTATCAATACTTACACTGATATGTGTGCATGATCCTGTATCTGTGTAACATATGATGTGGGATTCCTGGATTTTATTACTTCTCTAAGTTGTCAGAGTCCAAGTTGCTACATGTTCTCATTTAAACATTTGGCAGTATTGGTTGTCCAGGGACTATATGCTTGCTGCAATTATAAAGAAAGACCAATGGTTGAATGGATGTGTTTTGAACACCTCAAGTGTCATCCAGTATAAAAGATAAAAGACAGTATCAGAGACATGATGAGCTCATACCACTTTCAAACAATGTGAATGGCCACCAGGTGTATGGACTCCTACATCACATTATTTGTGCCAGACAGACTCAAGTATAAATAAGGCAAATGTATTAGTTACAAAATAATTCATCAAGTGCATCATCTAGAAATGAGCATGCAGAAAATATGCACTACAGCTCTGTGCATGGGCCTTCACTATCAACACACAACAGGCTCTACAAAGATTACCTCTCTGAGCAAAGTCTTTGGCTCAGCTCATCAGACCACTTTCTCCTTTCTCAGCACTCTTTCTGATCTTCAAGTAACTTCCATTGCTTATTGGTCCACAGTAACTGTACTTTAAATAAATGCATACATTTATGTAAGCATGCACACACAATCACACATGCACACACTGATGTTTCAAGGGAAAGCAGGTAATATTTTCCCCACTAAAGCCTTTGGTCCAATCTCTGGATAGTAAATTATCAACACCTCAGATTACTAGGCTGAGGACTTCCAGGTTATCATTTCAGTCTTGTTAATAAGGCAGCTAATAATAAACTTAAATCTCATAGCATGATGCAGGGTGACATGGCCAGTTAGAGGCAGATGCCGTCAGTTTGTCACTGGCTAGCTATTGTAATTCAGAGATTCACAACTGTGAACCTTTGAATTATGAAAAAAAGTATGAAAATGTAAAAGAACAGCAAATGTTGAACAACGCTGATCTCCTTTAATTTTGCTTTACTGCAGAAGTCAAACTTTCCTGAACTCTTTAATGTGAGGTCTAGCCATTCACACTCCCCCCAAACTTATATATACCATCTCTGATTTCCATACCTCAGAGAATCAGTATTTAGAAAAGCAGATTCTGCATTTTCTCTCATTTGATATCGCTCTTCTGGAGTTCGCAGTCATGAGTCTCAGAAAACAAAATAGTTTCTATTTTTCTCCATTTAATACTAAATATTCCCTTATCGGTCAGTGAATAAGTAAAGTGCAACAAGCCACTATCTTTGTAAAAATGAATAAATACAAATTCTTTACTTTCAAAAGAACTAAGCTGTAAAAACAAAACTCACGAGTCTGTACAGCCCAAGCAGCATCATTTTGGTTTCTTCCCTTCTCAACTGTCTCTCCCCTTTGCTTTGACTTTTTCATAAGAAGCTGCAAATGTTACCAAACATATTTTCCCATTTTTGCACACTAATGATAGTATTTCCTTGCTCTTGGATGAGCTAACTGTTTGAAAAATCTTCCAATTGCATTTTACAGCCCTTAGCTTCCTGCCAGGGAACAGCCAAATAATATAAATGTAGTACAGTTTGATTACAGTGGTTCTCAAGAGAAGGAACTAAGCTATACTTTACAACTTCATGTACAAAATGACCACTTTCTCTTTGTTGGCCACAAGCTATCATATCGCATATATTCATTTATCTGTTACAGGTTTTATTTGACTTAAGTGCATTTCATATTTGTGATAAATTTTGACTCAGAAATTATGGCATACGTGTGTGTATAAAACTCACATCTCTCCCCTTCTAGACTTCAAGCATGTTTTATTGCTATGGCCTCAAAAATCAAGCATGATATGGGTGTACAGTCTTCCAGCCCCCTACCCAATTGATTATCTTAGAATGCTATTTGAGTTTGAATCCTTATTAATAGTGTTAGACCTTGCCAAAAAAATCCCTACCTTGGCAGGATCTGGCTAAATTTTATCACCAATGGTAGAAAAACAAACTGCAAAAAGATCCAAAATCACACAAGGAATGCTGAGAACAAATCACTTTATGACGCAAAGCTTTCGGGTATGAACCCTTTCTCAATACTAAACACATACATATACACAAAGCAACTGCTTTTATACAGGCCTAGTAGTCATGTGACTGCAGCCAAAGTCACATGACTTATTCAAATGTACAATTTAAAAAATTTAAAGAAACACACTGCAAAAAAGCATTTGTTAAAAAAGAAACTAAACATATACATATATATGATCACATTTCAAAACAATATCTAGCACATATATATTCTTGATTATAAAAATATAAAAATATACATATATACCTATAAGTTTAATATAAACTCTAAAAATATTAAAACATAGGTGTACACATACATGTACACAACAGATGCACTTATTAACATCAATGTATAAACATGCTCATGCGCACAGGTTAATAAAGGTATCATTTCAACTTGCGTTGTAATCCAATAAGAATTGGTTTAATGCTTACTGTACTATTAAGGCCAGGAGGACTATCAGCTCCCAAACGTATTATCCATTGATATTCTTTAGTTTCAAGAAAATTATTAATATCACCACATCTGAGTGAGGGAATCACCAAATCAATGACCCTAAATCTAAATGTATGCCTGTCCCCACAAGTCTCAATATGCTTATACAAGGCATTCTGACTATACTTCCTCCTGATTTCTGATTTATGTTCAATAATCCTGTCCTTAAGTCTACGTGTAGTCTTTCCAATGTAGTATGCAGGACATATAGAGCATGATGCCATGTACACCACATTGGTAGTAGTACAAGTAGCTCTTACAGAGAATGTATATGTATGGTGTGTGATCGTGTGCACATAACTATTAGATTCCACATATCTGATCAAGTCTGAGCAACAGGAGCAGTTGTGACATGCATAGGTACCAAAATTAAGTGTAGGAGTCTGGAGTTCGCAGTCATGAGTCTCAGAAAACAAAATAGTTTCTATTTTTCTCCATTTAATACTAAATATTCCCTTATCGGTCAGTGAATAAGTAAAGTGCAACAAGCCACTATCTTTGTAAAAATGAATAAATACAAATTCTTTACTTTCAAAAGAACTAAGCTGTAAAAACAAAACTCACGAGTCTGTACAACCCAAGCAGCATCATTTTGGTTTCTTCCCTTCTCAGCTGTCTCTCTCCTTTGCTTTGACTTTTTCATAAGAAGCTGCAAATGTTACCAAACATATTTTCCCATTTTTGCACACTAATGATAGTATTTCCTTGCTCTTGGATCAACTAACTGTTTGAAAAATCTTCCAATTGCATTTTACAGCCCTTAGCTTCCTGCCAGGGAACAGCCAAATAATACAGCTGTAGTACAGTTCGATTACAGTGGTTGTCAAGAGAAGGAACTAAGCTATACTTTACAACTTCATGTACAAAATGACCACTTTCTCTTTGTTGGCCACAAGCTATCATATCGCATATATTCATTTATCTGCTACAGGTTTTATTTGACTTAAGTGCATTTCATATTTGTGATAAATTTTGACTCAGAAATTATGGCATACGTGTGTGTATAAAACTCACATCTATCCCCTTCTAGACTTCAAGCATGTTTTTTTGCTGTGGCCTCAAAAATCAAGCATGATATGGGTGTACAGTCTTCCAGCCCCCTACCCAATTGATTATCTTAGAATGCTGTTTGAGTTTGAATCCTTATTAATAGTGTTAGACCTTGCCAAAAAAATCCCTGCCTTGGCAGGATCTGGCTAAATTTTATCACCACCCTGTCTGTGATCTCAAGGAGACAGTTCCACCTTTCATATCTCACACATGTTGGCTTTAGTAGTTTACATTGCCCTTTTAGCCTACTAGGCCCACACCCCCATAAGATGTTGACCATGATCTTGTCATAGTTGTTATATATTGGGGTATCACCCAGGAAAGGAAAATCATAATCCCCAACTTCTGGCACCAGCAAAAACTGATCTTTCCACCAGACCATTGGTCTGCGGATGTCTGGGATAGTCTTTAAAAGCTTTCATTATAACACTACCACAAAGAGGACAGCATATCTGTCATGAAACAAGCACCTCTGTCTGTCAGTGTTTCCCCTGGGAAACAAACCATACTGAAAATGTCTGACAAATTAATGCCAACTTATCTGCCTCAGTGGAGGACAGAACCACAGTCTGGTGGTATCTAATATATTCACCACCATAAGTATATATCACTTTTACCTATTGAGCTTGGGGGGCACTAAGAGGCCCCACAATGCCCATTTCTGCTCTTTGAAATGATTCCACAATAACAGGCAATAGCATCAGATGAGCTTTAGCTTTATCTCTTGCCTTGCCTTGCCTTGCCTACCCACTGGCACTGTTCACTTGTCTTTCAGTACCTCTTCACAATGTCTGGATGCCTGACCAATAAAAAAAATCCCATAAACCTTCGTACTATACAGATTATGGCCATATGGCCTGATAAAGGAATGTTGCGGGCCATGGCAAGATGTGACCATAGATGGATACTTGGTACTACCAGATGTTGTATTACTTCTCCTTCTAGCCCTCCTTCAGGAGTTCATTCTCCATACAGTTACCATTATGGATGGACTCCTTCCACTCTTAAGGATCAGCAACCACTTTGGATACCTCAATCACGTCATTTAAAGTATGGTCTCAGAGCTAAGCCTGTCTTAGCTCTCTTGTAGTGACCTTCCCCAGCTCCCTCTCCAAATGAGTCTGATGTCTTCTGCCAGTGGTGCCTCAGATTCAGGGGTGTTACTACAGAGTGCGTGCTAGCTCAGTTGGTGCCTTGAGCAGTTCTCATTTTGGTGTCACCCTCAAAACCAAAGTTGAGGATAAAACACCTTTTTCTAGCTCTTTTTTTGCAGTTAATAACATTTAGGTATCTAAACTTGTTTATTTGGGTAGCTGTTTAAATGAATATAGGTATCAAACTTGTACCCAGTCACAATTATTTTGAGGTGCCAGTCACACCCCATAACAGTTTGCATCTGAACTGGCTGCCCCCTCACCATAAACTAGATATACTAGTGTGCTACTACCACCTACCTCTGCTTTTGAAATACCACTATTCAAGGGATGTTCACTGTCTTTCAACAGATGTGACTCAGATTTAGGCTCACTGATATTAGTCATCCTCCTGAAATAGGCACTTCTCCAGCTATTGCTAAAGATTTAGGCATTGGCTGCATATCCTCTCTTGTTACATTCCCCATGTGCTTACATCATGTCTGACTGTGTGTATCCACATGTTTGCAAGGTACTGTGTTATCAAATTATTTTCCTAAAAAAACATTATTTGGGGTTTTAGATATTGCCATCTGGCTGTTGCCTTGTTCTCCTTCCTTATCCATACAATATCTGGTCAATGGTACCTGAAATACTACCTCCCAAGGCTCTAACCTTAGTGAAAACCTAGACAAGTTCTGCTCCCTTTGTGCCACTGCAGGCATAACAACAGTCATGTCTGAATCTGTTTCTCTCTCTTAGCAAAGGGCCCTGTCCCCTCAAGTTAGATAGGATATGGACTTCTGTGGTAGTTTGGTGCAGAAGTTAACTAAAAGCAGTTGTAGAGCTACCTCTTCTTGATACTTCTGACTTTTGTTCCCCACCTTGTATAAGTAGAAATTGTTATGATTTATGCTTCCTTTGATCACAGTGAAAACTTTTGAACTCCAAACCTAATCATATACCAAAACTGGTAGCTTCCATATTTTCCTGTGGAGACTGATGTGATGGATTAGGCTACCCTCATGGGATCCTTTATACCTTACAAAGTGCTAGGTGCACCCTTCTTGTGCAGTTACGAATTGCTTGCTAGACAGAGGTTGTTCTTCCTCACATATCTTTTGCAGTGCTATGCTGCTGGTCTAGCAAACAGAGTCTTATGTCCCAAGCAGAGTACTACATTTTTATTGCCTCAGCATAAGATGTGCTAGCTTTTCATGTGCTGAAACATGGCAGTCAGTCACCTATCTTTGAAAATAAATGCTTATTTCTGCAATATTATCACTCACAATTCAGTTGTCTTTCTGCTATGCTCTCTGAAATTGTTTCTGTAACCTTCAGAAATCAGTGAAAAATCAATTAAACATAATTTAATTTTTTCAGTCAACATCATTTAACTTTAAAACAGGAAGCGCGTCTTTACCTGTGAGTGCACAAGTTAAAAACTTCACCAAATGCACCATGTGTTGATTAAATATACTTTCAGATACCTTAAGGAGACTATCAAAATCATATCTTTCTTTATACTGTATATATAATTTAGTACTGATCTTTGCATTTAAGGTTTGGCTTTCCTTCTACTCAGTTCTCAAGTATCTCTTCTGAATGAACAGCATTTCCATTTTACTGGGCTCAAGCTGTTTCCTTATAGGTTCATAGGTTCATAGATGTTTACTAGGTTAACAACCACAAGGGCCATTTTAAGCCTAGCCATGCATTCCAAATCTCTGTCAAGTTATGATACCCTTGATAAGTGTAAACATGGGCCTGGGATATGAACCATTTACAGGTCACATGTGTCCATTAGAGACATAGGTACCAAACCAGGGATGACTTTTGGGTTTCCCATTCAATTGTTCAAGTAGCACTTGAATTTGGTTAGGGAGGAACTCTGCTTCACATGGATGGGGAGCCTGTTCTATAGACGGGTTAGTCTCTGGGATACATGCCATCTCTCCAGCAGGTCCTATTTATATCATAGGCAAGGTTTAAGTCTTTAGAATGGGTAATTTTGGTGCTGTTTGTTTTGTGAATATGCAGGAGGTCCATCAGAGTGGGGTCTGAGAATGCCCTGTATGTCAGGCATAGATCCCCCCTCAAAAGCCTGTAGGAGACAGAATACAGGTATAGGTCCTTGAGGCAGTCTGTAAAGGACATTTTACTTACACCTTGTATTCTTTTAATGAGGAATCTCGATGAACATTCCAATTGTTGGATATGCCTGGTTAGGTACATAACAAATAGAGCACTGTACTCAGTGATAGGTAAGGTCTGTTGAATGCTGAATACAGTGGAACAATAACTTCCTTGGACTTAGATGCCATATCTTTGTTTATAGGTTGGGCAACATAGAATGATTTCCTCACCACTGTAGATACTTGATGGTCAAAGGCTAGATTACTATTTATGTATGTCTCTAAGTCTCTGACTACTGTGTAATCTCTTAGGGATGTCTTGTCAATATGATAGTTACCAGGGATGGATGACTTCCCAAAGGATACTATTATGCATTTGTTGGCATTTAGTTTTAGTCCATGGCTCTGACACCAGTTGTTTGACTGTATTAGCCCATACTGGAGAACATTTGTGTCATGTGAGATTCAATGACAGCTCCTAATTTGCAGTCATCTGCAAATTTAGCCAGCCAATGACCACTGACATTGGCCTTGACTTCTGAGAAGCAAATGCCAAAAAGGAGCGGTACAATGACTGATCCCTGAGGGTCTCCACTTGTGACTGGCCTCCCGAATTTTAACTTGCTGGGTCCTATCTGTGAGCCATTTGGCTATCCACCAGGTGACATACAGATTTGTGCCTAACCTCTTGAGTTAACCTTCGCTCACCTGCCTCAAGCTCTATAGACATTTCACATCTGGTGTCAGTCTTTAAGTCCATCTGTGTTTTGATGCAATCTGCTGATGGGTTGGAATATAATTTTTCTTTATTATGTACAACCAAACACCTACCAGCTTGTCTCATAGTTTAGTGGGTAACATCCCAGCTACACCCAGGGTTGCTCTCCCATCTTCCTAGCGCATAAATATATGTGAAATGTCATTAGTTTTACACTTCTTCATCAACTGTGACATCTTGGAGTATTTCTCAGACAACATTTCTGCCTGTTTCATAAAACCAAAAAATAAAAGTAACTTCTAAGTAATCTATAGATCTTTATATTTACTTTGTGACTTTAAGGGTGCATGCAGGTGATGGCAAACCTTCCTTACAGGTAAATAAGTCCACTCAATATCCACAACACTGCTACTCAGTGTAAAGAAAGACTAATGACCAAATGATTGAGTTTAGAATCCAGTCAATGCCAAACAGAGTAGAAGGAGAAATTTGGTTGAAGGCAGATGGAGGGTTTGATTCCTACCACTGCTAGACAATGTAAATGACACACAAAAGTGAATTACAAAATAATTTCTAAGTATATCTTGTCCTCAGGATCATGCAGTAAATGTGCACCATTGTCCAAGGTAAGGGATTTCACCATCTACACCCAAGAATAGCCTCCACATTAAACATCCCCAGAGCAGAGCCTTTGGCCTACCTTCTCACCAAACTTCCCCAGAGGAGAGGCTTTGGATTAGTGCCTCAGGGCCTTTCTTGCCAATCTCTGTGTTTTTCAGTGTCTTTCAGTGTTCACTTTTCTGCAAAAAATGTACTTTAAATAAACTCTCTCACTTGCTCTTTCTCACACAAACACACACACACACACACACACACACACACACACACACACACACACACACACACACACACATTCTGCCGCTTTCTCTCTAGCCTCCAGGTAATCAGATACTATTGTCAAACAATCTTTTGTCCAGGCACAATAGTATACTACTTTACTATTTATTTAACATTTTTTTTGACTGGGAAAGTTCGACTAGGACAGAGCCTATTTTCAGCGGAGGTGCAGGAAGAAAAATTTCTGGTGCATATCTTTGGAATATGGGAGGAAACTGGAGTACCCAGAGGAAACCCACTGGAATGCAGGGAGGACATGCAGATTCTGCCCAGATAGCACCCTGCAGTGAATCAAGCCAGAGAACCTCTCGCTGTCAGCTGACAACCTTAACTGCTGCACCACCGTGCCACCCATTTTTGAGTAACTGTTGTGGCTTTCAACAGATCACATAGATTATGATTTTCAATTTTCTTTACAGATTCTATACATTTTTTTTATTTTCCTTTCACATTTATGAAAAAAGGTCATAAGTTCTTACATATCTTTTTGTAATAGTAAACATGCATGCCATAGATTAAATCATACATTTTCAATATATATTCTGCAAGTTCTATAAAACATAAGCTTACCTCACATTTCTTTTATATTCTGGGAAATAGTGACATTTTATACATATATATATATATATATATATATATATATATATATATATATATATATATATATATATATAGATATATATATATATATATATATATATATATATATATATATATATTGCTTACAATTATATCTGTGTCATTATTTTGTACTGAACACTGTGCACAACCTAGGTATCGTATTTTGAGATGTACAAGTAATAATCCCTTTTATGACCTGTTTCATTCTATTCTGAGTATCTGTTTACTACATGTGCATACATTTCAAATGCATCATTTAAGGGGTCGGTTTAAAACATAATTGTATTTGTTATATAACTGCTTGATTAAATGACATTTCTTTCAATTAATGTATAAGAATAAATAAATTAATTGATACTATTGGCTTGGATGTGGGCAAACAGGAACCTGGTTATTTGGAATAGTGGATGTGACCTTAACTGCATTACTGGTGATTCATCATTCACTCCAGTCTAATAATAATATCTGGCATAATAATGTGGTTTTAGTGTGAAGCCTGGATTTTTTTTTTCATTATAATATAAATAACACCTCTCTTTTAGCCACTGTAGCTAGGGAACATTAACTAAAGTTAATGGAATCAAGAATTTTCTCCTTCGTTTTTACTGGTAGACCTGATTTCAAATATAATAATTAAAAAATCTAGTTTTGTTAATACTATACGAGCAGGATTAAATTATTTGTTTTTTCATGTTCCATTACTGCCTAATTTCTTTCATTTAAATTTTGTAAAATTTCTGAATCTAGGGGAAAAAGATTATGGTACACAGTGCTTTCTTACAGCAATGCAATATTCCAATGAAGACATTTTGGATGAGTCACCAGGATAGTGATTTTCAAGTATTTATGGCTCAGACATAACTTAAGGTTTACTCCTAATAGCAACAATACACACTGATAAATGCGGAAACTTTTTACTGTTAGTGTAAGTCAAGTCTCTGCATGAATAATTTTGTTTTAAGATATAAAAGAAGAATCTGACAGAAATCAGCATGCTCACATATTGAGTTTACCACTGACATTTAATTAGTATGATTTCTGCAGGTGCAATCAAACCAGCAAACAGACAGAAAAATACACACACACACACACACACACACACACACACACACACACACACACACACACACACACACACACACACACACACACAGACACACACGTGCACACAAATCCTAGATTAACGTAAGCAAAGCTACAACCATCTTGTATGAATCCACCAGTGGCTTTCTATTTGCCTGTTATTTAAGAATCAATTAAATTAGCAAAGTGCACACGCGTTCTTTTCCTATCAAAGAAATAAAATCTAGAAAATCATTAAAAACACCTTTTGAGGTAAGTTTAAAAAGCTGTTTCAGTGAAAAAGATGAACTCCATTAAAAAAGAGCAAATTTTATTTAGGTCTAAATTCATCAATGTGTCAGAGATGTAGAGCACATATTCAACACAAAAAGAAAAAGTACTGTATGAAATAAAACACTGCTGGAGAGAAAAGTAAAACACATCCCCAACAGCAAATATCTGTGGTGGTGTTAACACTGCCAACAAGATCAGCGTGGTTGAGCGCAATCAAACTCTAGTCACTAACAGAGACCTTAAAGTGAAATGCTTTAGTGTATGAAATAAGAGCTGTAAATCACCCTAAAGATGTAGGAATGCTTGAGTAAAGGAATGGAGGGGTAGTCAGATGAAAGAATTCCTTTGTGGACACTTTTTGATCAAAGTAACAGTTACATTTGTGCAAAACAGGTTAGGAACCAAGGCATGTTCAGAGACTTAACTATGTTCCTACCTCACATTGCATCATGTGGACAGGAATCCTACTCATTAAAGAGTGATAAGAGGCACTCATCTTTATCAACACATGCCATTAACGCATGAGTCAATGAGCCATTAATATCTATAGACTGCAAAAATATTAAAATATGCATATAACCAAATAACTTATTTTCTTTTCTGATAATCAGTAATCTTGGATTAAGTAGTACGATTAAATACTGATTGATGGGTGATTACAGTTAATGACTGTAAAAAAAACAAAAAAACAAAAAACAAAACAGTTTTATGTTTTAAATTATCCTGGAATGTGCAAAGGCTAATTAGAGAATTATCCAGTTTGGTTGATTTACCTGTTTGGTTCACAATACAATCATTTTTAGGTTGACCAATGTGATAATCAAACAATGGCAGTGTGCTTGACCAAGCTTGCAGAATAATGGGGATTAGGAGGTCTTTCCCACTGCTGTCTGATCCTGAAGTTAGTATAGATAACATTTGTGGGTGGTCATGGTGGTTTGCCTTCCCTGCCAAAACACTTCATTTTCAGAAATTAGTTCATATTCAATGTGGATCCTGTTCAAAGTTTAGTTATCAATAGAACAGGATGAGATGACAGAGTCCATCAAATGTTTCACATGTAATCTCACAACTAGCTAGGCATTTACTAGACTACACAGAGGCTTTAGCTTCTTGAAAGTGTGGATTCATGGAGAAAGCTGCCCAGCTAAATAAATATCACATCTGTAAGTAACAGACCTCATCACCTAACTGAGAGCAGAGACGTGTGCTTGAAATGTATAAAACACAGCATTTACTTGTATTTTTATTAAATCACTTCAAGATATTTATACTTTAAATCGCAGTATTATAATCTGAACTATGTTATAGTATATACATCATAAACTAACAAACTCCACAGTTTTCCATATTAAAAATATATATTTTCTCTTTGTGTAACTTAAAGACATAAACAATACAGAGGGTTACACTCTATGAAGCTTGATGGTTAAGATGTATACCATCCAAACACAAGGTGCAGGGTTTGATTTACATCTTTGGAAGGCATGGCTATGCTTAAAAAGGCCCTGTGGGGTCATTAACCTAGAAATCACCTATGAACCTAAGCATCCAATAAAAACTGATTAATGAATATTAAAACCTGCACACCATGGCAGGATTCAATGTGTGTTACAACACTAAAATGGTTGTAGCCCAGATAAAAAAAGCAAAAGTGTTTAATTGGGAGAGTGAAATTAATTCATGGTTAGTTATGTCAAGTACCAAGGCCATCACTTTTAATGATAATATAACACAGCTGCCATAATTCTATCAGAGGCTGCTATGGCCAACCAGGACAAAAATATAGTGCTTCCAAAAATACCATGCAATCCATTGGAATATAAATGTTATGAGCAATGCATGCATTTTTAATGCTCAGCAAGCAATGTTAATATTTTATGATTTACCTGACCCTTTGCTATGCACTAGGAAGCATGTAATAGTAAAACCACTTTTTCATTTCACAACTTATATCTAAAAGTATTGTTTCCATATCTGGGGATATAATTGTTCTACTGTACTCAGCACTCATTAAGCTGATCAAACAGTATAATGCTTCTTTCTTTATGTACCTTTTTAAATACTTGCCTTAGCTGGAATGACCTAATACTTTCTCACTAAATAAAAAAAAAAATCAATGCCTAAATTATATATATAAAAAAAAAAAAACAACAAAACTATGCAGACCATCTAAATGCCTTGTCCGCCTCTCAGTGGTCTTCATTGTGTTTCGCTTGGGCATTTTTCTCATTCCCTATTCTAATGTCATCTAGATGTCTAAGAATTCTGTCCTTCAATTTCTTGTTGGTCTTGCCAACATAAAAACAACAGCAGAACTGACATGTAGCTAAATATACATGTTGTGTATAGAACTCAGCATAACTCTTGGGTTTAAAAATAAAATTAAGATGTGAGTGTTTGAAGATCTGTTCCTTAGAGATAACTGGACATGCTCGACAACTACGACAGGCATAAGTTCCTATCCTGTCCGATTGTTGCATCCCAACAGGAATAGGGCAGTTATTGCCACAATTGTCTTTTAAAGTTCAGACTTTTTTTATACAAAAAACGGGTTCGTGTGCTATTATATTTGCTGTTTTCTCATCGGTTGTCAAAAGTCTCCAATTTCTCCATATGATATCACAAATTTGACCCACATCATTTGTATATCTGATGCCAAATCTAAGCCTGTGATTATATTGTGAATTTACATTATTCCTTTTATTAACAAAACTATGATGGGAGAAATATGGTAAATCAAGTGTCTTCCTATCATCATAAATTTGCTCTCTGTTTTTATTTACCATATTAATTTAGAAGAGAACTCAGTTGTAGCAACAGAACAAAAGGTTAATAAAAGAAAGTCATATGGAACAAAATATAATTTGTTGGTAAGTAAAGTCATAATGGAGAACTGTAAAAAGGGGAAGAATCTAAATATGGCATGGATAGTCTATAAAAAGCATTTGACGGTATCCCTCATTCATGGATAAAAGAGTGCTTTAAAATCTATAAGATATACCTTACACTGATTGATTACATTACAGTGACCATGAAACAGTGGCAAACCACACTGCAGTTAAATAATGATAAAGGACAAATTATTATTCTAGGGATAACAATTCAAAGGGAGATATTCCAGTGTGAGTCTCTGTCACTGCTGCTATTTTTTCTTGCCCTTAACCAAATAAGTTGTCTACTTAACAGGTTAGGTCATGGCTGCAATTTGGCTCCCAGAAAACAACGTGTAGAGACTTATCTTCTTTTTGTAGGTGATTTAAAACTGTATAGTTCATCAGATGAAGAACTGAGAGCACAACTGCAAGTGGTCAAAAATTTTTCAGATGATATAACAATGACATTTAGTCTTGATAAATATACAAAAGCAACCTTTATAGCAGGAAATCTGCAGCAGCAAGAAAACATCAGTTTGGGACAAGAAAGTGATATAAAAACTTTAGCACGAGGAAGTGCATAAATATTTGGGAATTGATGAAGGATCAAAAATAAAACATGAATAATTGGGAATGAAACTTAGTAAGGACGTCTAGGAACAATGTCCAAGCTGTAAACCAATTTAGTCTTCCTGTCCTAACTCACACTTTTGGAGTGACTGACTGGCCACAGAAGGTGTTGGATAGGCTGGAGAGGAAAACAGGAAGGATGCTTCATGCTCATCAAATGATTTATAAAAATCACTGCATACCAAGATTATATATTCCCTATTGTGATGGAGGTATGGGCCTCCTTGAAACTGATTATATTTATAGATCTGTATTAGTGGGACTGCATACATATCTGCACAAGACCCAAACATAGTGAAAGTTTTGATACATGAGGAGAGTAAGTTTAAGATGACTTCCCTGCTTAGATCATCAGAAGCATATCAGCGTCAAAAGGGAATGGAAAAAAACAGAAATGGATAAATATCATGCAGCACCTGAATGTGCCAAAAAACAAAAGAATATATGTAAGGTGAAGGATCAGATGAGAAGACAAGAAATGTGGAAAATGCATAAATATAGTTGCAAGTGCAAAAAACTCCTGGAACAACCTCATGTTGATCAGGATCGAATGCAGGAATGGTTAATGAGGGGTAAATTTAAGCCAAAAGATGAAATGTTAATATTGGTGGCCCAAGATAGTGGACTACATAAATGTTAGTTTACAAAGCTACTTCTTTTAGATTGACTCTACAAAAAATTTGTTTTATTTTCCTTCTCCATGTTAAGCCATTTCAAATTTTCGTATTTTTTATTATTTTTAACTTGATGCTGCTTTAGTATGCTGCAGACCTGAAAAATTTGTTGTGTTTTTGTTTTTTTTGTTTTGCTTTTTTTTTTTTTTTTTTTTTTTTTTTTTTTTTTTCAAGCTCATATATTCACCTGTACTTTTTGTATTGTACTTTTTTGCTGTTGTTGTTTTTGTTTTTAATTGTTTGAGTTTTCTTACTTCATATAGTTTCTCCCCCGCCCCGGGCCTAAACAGGATATATATCCAGCTATAAATAAAATAAAAGTCTATTGAACATGTGGGAGAAACAGACAAATTCTGGTTTTGTACAAAATTGGAACCAGTTATACATCGTCTTGCTGGTTGTGATATACTAGTGGCAGTAGGACTGAATACTGAAAGGCATAATAATGTGGCAAGACTGCTGCATTGGGGATGTGCAAACATTATAATATTTAAATAGCTGAAAAACACTGTAAACCTGAGTCACAAAGCATCATAGAAAATCATGAAGATCCCATAGGATCATCCATTACCAACAGTTCAAAAAATAGATGTGAGAAACCAGAGTAGTCCATGAAAAGAAGACAATAGTAGCATTGATCACTGAAACTGCTACACCCAGTGACTAAAGTGCCTTACATACAGAGAGAAAAAAGTCATAAAATAACAGGATTTGGAGGCAGAAATGGGGGCAATGTGGAAGAAAAATTCCCAGACAGTTGCAGTAGTAGTAGTAGGAGCAATGGGTCTTATAAAAACGAATTTACAGTCATACTTAGTTATGTTACTGATACATGTATCTCTGTATGACTTGCAGAAGTAGTCATTACTGGGCACACTGCGGGTGCTGCAAAGAGCACTTTTGGCTAACATCAAAGATTGAAACAATACTGATTTCAAGAAATTTAATGATACTTTGACTTAGAAATGGGGTCCATTCCTGTCATGGTATTAGAAATCCAGAGGACTTGGAGAAATTAAAAAGAAACATCCTAGGATATTACTGGTGCTCATCAATCCAATGTTCTTTGCCTTAGAGAGTGCTTTGATTACCTACTCCCTAATGATTATTGTGGGAGTTATAGTTTAGGGTATTTCCTGAGGGGATGATGGGGCTTAAAATCAGAGATAAATTTGTCTATCAGTATTTTAGCTATGTTGCCTTGCTGAGTGCAGATGGTACAATTCATAATTAGCTCAGTTCATTTTTATACACTGCTTTTGAGGTTGCAGCCATAGCAGAAGAAAGCCTTGAGGTTGTCTTTTGCCTGAACTGCTATTTTCACCTCAGATTTAGCTTTGGTGGACTTGATTATTCCCCACCGAGTAGTTTGCTTAGATTGATGAGGTAGTTATCACCTTGCTGGCTAAAACCCCTCCTGCTTTTGGCATTGATTTTCTGTTGGGATTCCACCATTGTGGTTTGTTTTTGGAGTTTGTCCTCTGCATATTTCTGGGAGGAAGAGTTGTCTCCCTGCAGCTATTTACATGATCCTACAAGATTTTTATGAAGAGTTCTGCACAGGCTGACATCTTACTTAGTGAAGTGTTAGATAATGTTGTATTGTATGAAAAGCGACTGTTGTTACAAAAAAAGAAAAAAACTTGACCGGGATGGGAATGACTTTAAAATGGCCATGTATTTTCATGGCCTAAGAATATGAACAATAATAGGGCTGAACACAGGCCCGAGACTGTTAGTAATACCACCAGCTCTACTGTGGCCATGGAAGTGGAGCATGACCCTCAACCTGAATCTATAGACAGTGATAACATGTCTACTAAGGGCTCTGTGTATACTACCCCCACAGGTGATGTTACTGTTATTACTAAGCCACCAGATGTGAGATGTAAAGTTGCACCTGATCATGGGAAAGGGCCTATTGGGTCTGTTGTTGGCCCCCCTGAGCATGTTTTTTCTTGACTCCCCCTACCAATCAATACAGGGGGCACATTGTCACTGAACAGAGCCCGTTCTTCGGGCTATCAGGGGAGGAGGAAAAGGAAACAGTCCTTGGACATACAGAAAAACAGGGATATAAAGAAAATGTGGCAGGACATTACCAGTCCATAGTTTATAATTTATCTGATAAAATGTCTGTACATGAAGCTTCTGTTTTGGAGAAGGGACTTTCTTTTATCCCCACTGTGAAAGTGGACTTGGTTGCTACCATTGTAGATGTATGGTTATTTGGATGTAATTTGATGTTGAAACTATTATTTGCAAACAGTAATAGTAATTTTGCGGGCTTTAGGAAGCCCAGTACTTTTGTGCCTGTCAATCACCCCATTGTAGAGACTTTTCTGAGATTATGTGAGAATGATTTGACAAATGCGTTTGATACTGGATCTAGACAGTGTGGTTTTAAAAACCTTACCAATCATGAGAGATGTGCTTTGGAGACTTTGCGTAATGATACATCCATAGCAATACGCCCAGCCGACAAGGGAGGGGCAATTGTCATTATGAATAGTGACTACTATTTTACTGCCATAACTAATATGTTAAATGATCCAACTATCTATGTTAAGATTATGTTACAGTATGTATGACTGACGAATGGCTGAAAGCGAAGTATTGTTTTAAGATTGCTTGTGGAGGCCCTCAGGGGTCTAAGAATACAGACTCATATGGCAAAAAACTTGATAGTATTTCTAAATTAATGTTTAAATACAAAACGCTTTCTATAGAAAATGCTTATTTGATGGAATGTATTAATAGGAACATTGTTCCGAAGGGTTTAAGAATATGGAAATACCCTAACAATGTTCAAATGGGCTCAATTTTCCACAAGGAGTTGATGGAATTATTTAATAAATGTGGTTTAGACATTTTAAAGTTGATTATTAAGGAGATTAATAGGAATTTAGAAAATTTGCAGAAAGAAATTGATGATTTGGATGCATTCATCAAGGAAGACCTTATATTTGGGGTAAGGGAAGAAAAAGAAAAGTACTTTAAATTAAGAGGTGAAATTGATGACAAATGTAAAGGCTTGATAGATAGGAAAATGGAAAAACTAAAACGAGATATTCATGATTATGAAAACAATGTTAGTTATGCGAAGCCTTCATATTCATATAACAATAATAATAATAATAAATATATATAGAAAGGGGTATGGACCTTCACAGGATCAAGTGAGAGAAGGGTGGAGTGAATATGATTACAATAATGAATTTTCCCCACTAGAAAGGGAAAATAGGTCTCCTGTTCAGCAGGAATGTTACAATGGAAATTTTCGAATGAGAGGGGGGAGAAGGGGAAAGGGGAGATATTAACAGAATATACCCCGGACCCAGATGTAGATAAAACAGGACAAGAAATAGAAGTGGTAGGATGTAAGAACACATTAAATGGTTTTACTATTTACAATTTCAGCAATGTCCTTTTGGAAAAGGAATATTTTAGTTTGTTAGAAAAGGGTTTTAAATTTATTCCTTATGTTAAAGGTGACTTAACTAAAACTCTCCTTGATATTAAATTGTTTCTAAGGAAAATCAACATGGAAATGTTATATCATAAAGAAGGTAAAAATAACATGAAGGGTGATAATCAGGTTTTAACAAATAAATCTATATTTAATCCCCCTATTCATCCTCAATTAAAAAATCTAGAAGGTGTAATAGAAAGAGAGGTCAGGAAAACACAAAAAAGAACAAGATTTAAGATGAACCTCAGCAGAGAAGAGAATACGATTTTGGATGAATTAAAATCCAACCAGAATGTAAGAATAATGAATCCAGATAAGGATGGAGGGGTTGTTATTATGGATCTTATTTTATATGAAGGGAAGATGAACCAGATACTCAGAGATGAAAATAAATATTCTGTCGTCTCTAAGAATGAAATAAATTTGGCTTATAGAAGAATAGACATGGAATTAGAGGAAATGGTAAATGAAGGCACTATAGATGGTAAAATGCTTTCTTATTTGAAGGTTGAAAAGCCAAAAATACCTGTAATATTTGGTATCCCAAAGATCCATAAAGATATAATGGACGCACCGCTAAGACCTATTGTTTCGGCGGATGGTTCAAAAAACTTACCTTTAGCGAAATATGTAGATATTAAAACCAAACACATTTGGGTAGGTAAAGAAGTTATATTAAAAGATTCTTGGGACCTGCTAAGGGAAATTACACCAGAGTTATATACTGAAGATTTATTATTTGTCACAATAGACATTGTGGATGTCTTTTCTTCTATACCATACATAACAGGTATGAAAATGTTTGAAGATGAAGTGTTTCAGGATAAAAATTTAACTCATAGAGAAAAGGTGGTTTGCACAGGCTTGATGGAAATTGTCCTAAAATATAATTTCTTGCTTTTTAATGGTGATTTTTTTCAACAAATTCAAGGAGTGGCCATGGGTGTGGCCTGTGCACCCACCTTTGCAAACCTGGTTTTAGCTAACTGGGAAGAAGCATACATTGTCAATTCAAGCTTCAACACTTGTTGGAGCTTATACAGGAGATTTTTAGATGATATAATGATTCTTTGGACAGAGGGTATAGAAAAATTTGAAGAATTTATGGATTACATTAATGGGACTACTGATTTCCTTAGGTTTACATATAAAATTTCTGAAAATAAAATACAGTATTTAGACTTAGAAATATATAAGTCAACTAAATCACTAGAAACTAAAGTATTCAGGAAATCCACATATTGTAATTCATATTTGCATTACAATAGTGCACATCCGGCACATTGCAAAAAAAAACATTGTGAAAGGGCAATTTGTTAGGGGATCACGCATGACTAGTAATATTGATGATTTTATTAAGGAGTGTGATTTATTGGAAAGACTGTTCCTAGAAAGGGAATATCTTAAGGATTTTATTTAAAATATAAGACTTGAAGTAGAAAAAGGTAGATTAGACAGGTATAAGCCTATTTTAGGGGAAAAAGAAGTCAATGAAAACTATGGGGTAGGAACAAAAGGAATGAATACTAATAGTGAATACCAACAAGCCCTTATTTTGGAATATAATGCATTAAATAATAACATTAGGACAATATTCCAGAAAGAATGGGAAAAATTTATCTCCCTCACAGATTTGGAAGGATTCCCCAAAAGTACACCCAAGGCAGTTTTTAGGAGTTCTACTAGTATTAAAGGTATTTTAGAAAGTAGAAATGATTATAATAAAATGGGTAGAATGAGTAATAGAAGAAAAATGGGTACTTACAAATGTGGGAAGTGTAACCAGTGTGAATATATTATTAATGAAGAAAAAAAATTTTAGAAAGTAGAGGGAGATGGTTAATTAGTAAAGTTTATTTTAACTGTGAATCTAGGGGTTTAGTGTATCTTGCCACGTGTAAAAAATGTAACTCCTTTTATGTGGGCAAAATGGAGGGGACCCTCAAGAGAAGAATATATGAACACAATTATGATATAATAAAAGGGAAAGAAACAGATGCCATGTATAAACATTCTAAGATATGTGAGGGCTATAAATTTCACTTTTTTATTTTAGAACAAATTGGAAGTGACATTAGAGGTGGCCCCTGGGAGGATACAATAGGATATAAAGAATTATGGTGGCAAATATCATTGGAAGCAAGTAAAACCCCTGGTCTAAATGAACATGTATCTATACTTCCACTTTTGAAATTGAGAGCAGCTAAGCTATGAAAATTTTAACAAAGAGGATGTAATATTTAAAAGTAACAGAAGGTGGCACTGCTGGATTGGGAATGTGTTTTTTTAAATAGATGAATGCAAAAAGTTTACAATTAATTTTATTTATGTAGTTTTTATTAATTTTTTACTTTTTTCATAATGGAGTTTTACATGAGATGATGATAGTAGGATATAATATATAAATAGTAATTTAAATATGTTTGTTTTAGTTAATATGATAAAGTCCAAGTGGAAATGAAGTAATGTTGATTAATATTTATGAGCCCAAATGAAGCTTGATTTGTTTATTTAAAATGTAATGTCTGTTTTTGATTGGTTTGTGGTTTTAATGGATTGTATAAAGGTGATTAATTAATGTAAATTCAAACATCTGATGAAGTCCAGTTGGTAGGACGAAAACGCGAGTGTATTTAATGCATTTATGATACAGTGTTTCGTGGCTGTTCAACAATAAAGTCTTTTGGCCAGTCGATTTGCTTCTCCCTCCTAGCAGTTTGCTCTCTTTGTGTTTTATTTAGTATGCACATAATATTAATAGATTGTATGATTTTATATATATGACTGTTTTGTTGATGGATGTATTATGAAGGAGTTATATGAGTATTTTATTGTTGATTCACCTAGTGTACCTACCTTCCATGGCCTCCCTAAAGTACACAAGGATTTAAGGGCACCCCCATTTAGACCCATATTGGCAGGTGATGGGTGGACTACCGAACTTTGTTCGATCTATGTTGAGAAGTTACTTAGAGCAATATTAGGTAAGTTGATAATTGTACTTAGAGATTTGAAACAGTTTTTGCAAGTGCTCTTTGAGCATGTAAATGATAGGGTTATTCCAGATGATTGTCTATAGGTTATCCTGGATATTACATCCCTTTTTACCATCATCCCAAAGGATATAGGGGTTGAATGGCTGACTAGGTATCTGTATAAGGATGGGACATTGGAAGGTCAGACTATTGAACTGATAGGGTTTCTATTGGAAATCATTCTGGAGAATAATGCTTTTTTGTTTAACGAGTATTATTTACAATGATCTGGCATAGCTATGGGCACCTTGTGTGCCAATAGCTATGCCAATAGGGTGTTGGCAGAATGGGAGTCAATGTACGTTTTGGGTGTGCATGACTTTTCTGAGTATATTAGCCTGTATGTTAGGTTTGTGGATGATGTCGTTATTTTATGGACAGGTCCACATTCTGCCTTGATATGTTTTGTTGAGTATTTGCATAATATGACTTCATTTCTAAAGTTCTGTTTGAAGAGTTCCCAAGACAAGACTGAGTTCCTGGATGTTACTGTTGAAAGGCTAGCTGACTTATCTTTTAGCACTAGCCTTTTTAGGAAAGGATGTTACAATAACTCGTTGTATAGAACCAGTATGCATCGCCCATATATATGTTCTAATACTGTGAAGGGACAGAGTATGAGGGCTTCACTACTGAATGTTAGTGATGATGGCTATCAGGATGAATTGAAAATATTAAAAGGACATTTTTTTAATAGGGGTTATAATGAGCGTGAGGTGATCCTTGGTTTGAATAGTGGGGCAGCCCTGAGGAAGAGCAGGGCTAGACCTTATTTTTCTAGGAAAAGTGAAGCAGCTGGTGTAAGCAAAATTGCTGGGGATAATAAGAGAGCTTTAGCTTGTTCTATTCAGTATACCACAGATGGTAGGTCTGTTAGGAATGTGATCGAGAAAAACTGGTCAGTTTTGCTCACTAATGATAAGATCAGAGAGGTAGTTGGATCACGTCCTACCTTTATTTATAGGAATAAATTGAATTTGAAAAGGATGCTCGGTTACCCAGATCAAAAGAGACAAGCATCTGTTGAGTTGAGTCATCCTGGTACCTATCCATGTCAAAAGTGTAGATACTGTTGATTTATTGATGCCAGCAAGAGTTTTATTAACCCTGATACTGGTAGGGTGTTTGAATTTAGAGTGCAAGCAGATTGCAACACAAAGTACATAGTGTACCTTGCTAGGTGTATTAAATGTTCTTGTTCTTATGTTGGGAAGAGTAATAGGAGGTTAAGGGAATGAGTGAGGGAGCACATCTATTCCATCAATATCTAGTATAAGTGTAATGCGCTTGCTAAACATGTGATGAAGGAGGGGACTGAGCATGAGTTTAGATTTTTAGTTATTGTTAGGCTTCATATGAGTGCTAGACTTGGGGATATTGGAACACAGACAGAGGAAGTAGAACTGCAGTGGATCCTTAGATTAGGTGTAACAAAGGGGAAAGGATTAAATGAATATGTTCCCCTGAAGCCAGTCCTTAAAACCCAGAGGCTACATAGGTAGCTGTTATAGGTTTAATTTTGTGTATATTTACATATTTTTTACTTTTATATATGTTTTGTGAAAGATTTGTTATGTTTATGTTTGTTGTATTTAGTTTATGTTTAAATGGGGTATGTATTTGCATCATAGTGGGTGTGTTTTGATTTGGCACATCTGATTGGCTATTGCAGAGTTTAAATGTGTTTTAGATGTTCTGTCTTTTTGATCTGATGAAGCGATAGCTTATGTATATCATGAAAGCGCTTATCCTGTATTATAAACTTTTCTACAAGAGGTGGCGTTGTTACAGGTGTGTTCAACAATTTTTTGCTTGTGTTCATTTTTGATTTTGCACACCGGTTTTGTTCCTGAACTAGTTTGTTATTTTGAATTTCATAACTTTGCAATATAAAACACATTGCACAGGTTAACAGCTATATACAATCAACATTTATAAAATCTAAACAAACAATCTATTTACAAGGTGTTTATTTTTAAAAGATGTTATACATTTTTACATTTAAAACCTCATTCCATTAGGTGTTACAGTCATCTTTCTCCATTATTTCATTCACTTTCTTCATGAGTTGTAATAAAATGTGGTTCTTTCTGTTCTCATTCTAATGGTTTTAATTTTCATTCATGATACATTCAATATGATGTTTCTGTATTCCTCAAATCCGAGTGAATTCTCACTTTTCCAGTTTTAGTAATGCTTTTTCATGCTATAGCCAGTAGTGTCCATAACAGTGAAAACTTTGTTCTAACAACACATTGTGGTAATAGAGCATTAAACAAGATCAAAGGTTTAGACAAATGGAAATTATCATTAAAAAAACTATTTGCAAGAAAAAATTAACTTTATCCCAAAATGGTTTAAGTAAATGACAATCAGAAAACATAAGCCTTCAATCTGCTGTCAAGTTCCTTTTACATCTCCAACATCCTATATTTTGTTTAAACATTATTTTCATTTTATGTGGTATTGTAAAGGACATATGAATGAATTTCCATGTGAACAGTTTCCATTGCAATGAAATAGATGTTTGCTTTGTGGAGAGAAGTATTCATTTCTTGTCATTGTCATTTGGCATTGGATTATTTATTGTTTTATAGTAGTTCCACAGATTCTCTGTATGATAGAATTTCATTTTTATAGTTATTTTATAGATGTTTGATAAGTAACCTTTTCCATGAATAGCTTGTGCTGTTGAAAAGTCCAAGTATTCTATAAGTTTAGGTATATTTTGTCTGATCATTAATTGAATTGTCTCTATTCTGTTTAAGATGCACTGTCTTATATCCTGTATGCTTAGCCATAGAACATTACCTAAATCATATTTGTTCCTTATTTGTTCCATTGTTAAAGCTTTTTCACAGTCTAGTAACTGATGCCAATAAATTAGGCCATGCTTTGTAAGATTCTTTATATATATATATATATATATATATATATATATATATATATATATATATATATATATATAGGTCTACTCCAAACGGTCTAATTCCCACAATCTCACACTTCATATGGCTGACCCCATATGATCGAGTTTGTGAAAGCTCGACCAGACTGCATGGAGATCTACATACAGCGCATAACAGGAATATTTCTCATTACTGCACTGTAGTGAGATCTTGGAGTTGGTATACTTAAGTAGAGTGGGTGTGGGGGGCTTGCCCCTCAGCAAAATACTGATTTTATGAGTATTTCTTTTGTTTTTTGCCGGTTCTGAAAAATGGCTTTCGCAATAATGCACTTTTGCGGTAGTGCAGTTTCGCTCTTATGGGTGTCAATGTTACCTGTTCAAGATTTTGGGATTTCAAGCAAGCAACATAGACCCCCCCCACACACACACACACATATATATATATATATATATATATATATATATATATATGTGTGTGTGTGTGTGTGTGTGTGTGTATATATATATATATCAAAAGTGTTTTATGTTATTTTGCATGGATGCAATAGGAGATAGCAAGGATGACCAAACATTTATGTTGGGATTCCTATTCATAAGGGTTTTCTATCCTTTTAATATGTTTTTTATAAACTTAGAACTTATGTGCTTCTGTTTATTTTCTGTAAAATATTCTCTCATCATCCAAAGAAGATTATTTGATGCCAACTCAGTATATTGTGATGGTAATGCAAGACCTGAGTTTAGCCATATCTTTTCATGTATGTGTTTCCATCTGGCAAAATAAGAATTATTTACCCATAATGAAATTGTTTTTATACTAGATGACAGAGCATATATTTCTGTATCTGGAAGATAGATTCCTCTTGCTTCTTAGTCATTTAAGTGATGATTTAGAGCTATTCTGGGTTTACTGGGATACCACAAGAAGTTTAGCATTAGTTTATTAAATTGCTTTATGTAAGATTTAGGAGGAGGCATAGAGAAGGCTTGTATGAAGTATAATATTTTTGGAAATATAATCAATTTAATTATATAATGCCTGTCCTCTATTGTAGAAAAGTATGTATTCCATTTCTGAATGAGTGTTTTAATGTTAAAGTATCAAAATAGTTTATTGTTATTGCCTTATTTAGTTCATCTGTTTATCTAACCCCTATGTATTTTCTCTTATTGCAGGCATCTATATATTTAGAAGAATCCTTATCTCTGTCTTTCTTATTAGAATTTATAAGAAATATATGTGTCCTATTTTCATTAAGTTTAAGACCTGAGAGTTTCTGAAAGTGTTCAATTAAATTTAATAAAGATCTTAGACGGGTGTTATCATCCTTTAAGTTTAACAAAATATCATCTGCAAACAATTGAACTTTCATTTCCAGACTATTGTCAATTTGTATATCTTTAATATTCTTATCCATTCAAATATAATTTGCAAATAGTTCAATTACTAAGGCAAATAATAATGGGACAAGGAGCGTCCCTGTTTTGTACCTTTAGTAGTTTCTAAAGATTTACAAACGCATGATTCAATCTTTGTTTATACTAAGGATTTTTCATAAAGTGATTTAATTAATATTGTGAATTTTTGAGAAAATCCATATTCTTCTAGAACTGACCATAGATAATCCCAGTTGACAGAATCAAAAACACTATTTAAGTCTAAACTGACTATATTCATGTAATTGTTTGTATGATTAACGTAATCAATTAAAGATATCATTCTTTTAATGTTATCATATATATTTCTGTCTTTTATAAAGCCAGTTTAATCTGTGTCTATTAATAATGGAAGTAGTTGTTTGATCCTAGCCACATGTATTGCCATAAACATTTTAAAATCAGCATTTAGTAAAGAAATAGGTCAGTAAGATTAACATTCCTTTGCATTTTTTATCTGGTTTCAAAATCGGTGATATTATTGCATATTTTTAAGAAGGAGGAATATTTTTGATTTCCTTTACTAATGTAAATGCTTTTCATAGTAATGTCAGAACTTCCTTGATTAATAATTTGAACATTTCTCAGATCACATAGGTTCATAGTGTTCATAGGTAGGTAATAGGCTATCGGCCCGAAGGCCTATGCAAGCCTAGCCAACAAGGTTCCCTGGTTTACGCCACCCAAGAAAGTTATTTTCCTGTGCCACTGTCGAGCAGAGACATATAAGTGATCCCCGGGGTGTATTTCCTATTTCCCATCCACCCATCAAGATTTTTCTAGAAGAGTGCTAATGAAGAACTTTGCTTGACATAGATGGGTAGCCTGTTCCAAAGTATGAGAAGTCTCTGGGACAGGAATCTATCTCTCCAGCATGTCCTGTTTATTGTGTTGACAAGGTTTAGGCTCCTGGAGCATGTAGCTCGGAGGGATTGGGATTTCTTTAGGTGTAGCATGTCCAACAGCTCTGAGTTTGACATAGCTTTATATGTTAGGCAGAGATCACCTCAGAGTAGGTGATATGCTATAGAGTAAAGCTGAAGTTTTTGGAGATGGTCAGTGTAGGGCATCTGCTTGAGGCCAGTAATCCTCTTTGTGGGGTACCTCTGTGGCCTTTCCAGCTGCTGCAGATGTCTTGTGAGGTACATTTCAAAAGAGGCGTTGTACTCTATAATGGGTCTAATGAGTGTCGAGTAGAGGGGAACAATGACCTCTTTTTTCCTGGATGAAATCCCTTTTATGATGAGGTGTGCCATGTAGAAGGACTTCCTGACTACTGTGGCGATGTGACTATCAAAGGACAGACTACTGTCCACCTGGGTCCCAAGGTCTCTTATCACGCATTCAGTGTTAAGTAGATTGCTGCCTATGTGGTAGTTCATGGGTACAGAGTTTTTACCAAAGGGGATGACACTGCACTTTTTGGCATTGAGCTTGAGGCCATGGCTTTGACACCAGGCATCTGTCTCAGCAAGGCCCTTCTGTAGGATTTCCACATCAATTGGGGACTCGACTATGGCTCCTAGTTTGCAGTCATCTGGGAACTTCATTAGCCAGAGGTCTTCTGTGTTAGCCTGTACTTCAGAGAAGTAGATACCAAACAGGAGAGGTCCCAGCACTGAACCCTGTGGTACTCCACTTGTCACTGGTTTGAGGTTAGATTTGGAGTGTGCAACTTTTACAATGTGGGTTCTGTAAGTGAGCCAGTTGGCAACCCATCTTGTGATGTAGGGATCTATACCTAGTTTTGTGAGTTTAGCTATAATTCCAGAATGGGGGATGGTGTTGAAAGCCTTGGCGAGGTCAAGATAGGCTGCATGAACAACCTTACCCTCATCTATGGCTTTGGTGACTGCTTTAAAGAAGTTGATCAGGTTCGGAAGGCATGATCTGCCTTTCACAAACCTGAATTGGGTGGGATCCAGAGTTTGGAGGTTACCAATGTCTTTGTTTATGAGTTCTATGATGATACATTCCATGGTCTTGCAAACCAGGCTCGTTAGGCTAATAGGGCAATAGTTCCTGGGATCAGTTGTTGATTGCCCTTTGTGGAGTGGGATAACTGTTGCTGTATGCCATTCAGTGGGCACAAAGCCTGATGTGAGGCTATGATTGAACATGGTGCGTTGGTGGGGAGCCAGTTTGTTCTGAAATTTGTGTAAAATGCAGCCTGGGATGTTATCCGGTCCCATGGAGGCTGTGTTTTTGGCTTTAGAGAGTGCAGCTTTTACCTGCGTAGTTGTGATTACAAAGGACTCTGCATTCTTCCTGTATAAGTATGGGCCCTTTATGGGGTGGGGGGGGGTAAAGTTGGCACTGAACCTATCTGCCAGGATGTTGGCAATATCAGTTGTTTCTGTAATTTTTGTGCCGTTGTGCTGTAACTCGGAGCAGATCTGGGTGATGCTATTGAGATTCTTGACATAGCTATAAAATGCTTTGTGGCTGTCCTTAGAATCAGTGGCGATTTTGTTTTCGTAGCTAGCTTTGGAGGATCTTATAAGGGATCTCAGCTTCTTACTGAGGCTGACCAGGGAGCCCCTCCACTCATGGGATTTTACTCTCTTTTGCAACAATTTCTTCCTTCTGTTGTAGAGTTTGTTTATGGCAGGAGACCACCAAATTGGCTTTTTTTTTTGGAGGATAGCGTCTTGGTTCTGTTTGGGATAGCATGATCCATGCACTCATGTAAGTGCTTATAGAGTGCATTTGTGTAGGATTCAGCAGTCGTAACTGTATTGTCCATCTGCATGGGTGTCATGAAGTTCCCCACTTCTGTCTTAAGAAGCATGAAGTTAGCTTTGGAGAAATTTTTTGCTGTGGTTTCCTTAATGGGGGGTGGGGGTGGGATGTGGATATCAAAGGTGATTAGCTTATGATCAGATCGGACCAATGAGAAGTTGACTTCAGGTGTGGAACACTGGTCACTCATGTTGGTAATGACTAGGTCTAGAATATTGTTGCCCCTATGGGGGTTTGGATAAGTTGATCCAGGACATTGGAGTTTATGAATTCCAGAAAGCATTGTGTGAAGGAGTTGGTACACAAGTAGTTTTCCCAGTTAATGGTGGGGTAGTTGTAATTGCCCATTATTAGGCTGTTTGGTTAAACCCTAATATTTTACAGTACACCAAGAAAAGAGGAGTAGAAATCCAGGGGCATGGTGAGGGATCTGTAGCAAGCTATAACTTGGATTGCAGTTTTGCCCAGAGTTAGTTGTACTTGGATAACATCGGATGCATTATGCTGAGCAACTAGCCTGGAGGTGTGGATATCCTTTATGAATATGGACACACCTCCACCTTTGGTGTTCCGGTCCAGGTTACATGGCCGAAAAGTGTGGTATAAGTTATAGCCTGGTAGTGCAGTGGTGCTCTCTGGAACCCTGAATCAGGTCTCAGTCACTGCACAGATATTGATGTTCTCCATTTTAAGGAGTGCCTTGAGTGAATGCATTTTGAGATTTAGACTTCTAGCATTGAGTAGCATTACCCTCAGTTTTTGCTTACCTGTTCCTGTTACGGTGGTGAATTTGTCATTTGAACCTTGCCTAAAAAAATCACTATAGCGGCGGCTAGAGCCTTAGCCAATATCCAAAATCCCAGAGGAAACAGGTGCATCGTGGTCTGTCGACCTTGTCATCCCAAGCAGACAGATACTGGATAATGACACCAGAAGCTTAGCCAATTGTTGAAGTCAATCATTTTGTCCTTGTACTGTGGTATCATTCTGGGTGATGGCAGAATGGTCAGGGTCATACCAGCCTGGGCTATGTGATCAGAGAGCTCTTCCATTTCTCTTTTCATGTAGTCCAGGGAGGTGCATCTCAGGTCATTCACACCAACATGGACAATGACAGAGTCATATTTGTACTTGTTGTGGAGTGACCTGAATGCGTGGGTTATGTGGCAGATCCTGGCACCCGACAGGCAGCTGACAGTAACCTTCTCCTTGTTTAGCCTGGTGAGTGGGACATCGGTGTGCCTGACTATAGAGTCACCTATGACTAGTGTGTTGGATATGTTGTTTTGCCTTATTGGCTGTGGTTGAATGGCACACTGAGTCTGTTGGCTATGTGTCATTTGGGTTGTGCTGGGGGTGGAAGTTGCTTGTGTTTCTGCTTTGGAGGTCTCTGTTGCTTGGGCAGATTATTATTGATAGCCTCCATGAATGTTTTTGTGTTTCTATGTGTGGATTTTGGTGGTGTAGATTTAGTAAGACTATGTGATAAGTGTTTTGTGGTGCAAGGGTTTACCTTCTCCACTTGAATGTCAAGTTCAGTCTTGGTTGGAGAGAGTTTTACCTCCAGTTTTGCTAGATAAGTGCATCTCTCACAGATTGTCGTGTTGGGTGGTAGGAGGAGAGGGTTGTCCGTGTACATGAGGCAATTTCTACATTGCCCCAAGATGCCCAGATTCATCAGATAGACAAAAGAGAATACTGGGAGCTGACCCTTGGACATGCCTGAATAAAAAACTATTTTCCTCTAGATAAGTGAGGAAAGTGAGTACAAGAGCTGTGTTAGTCTAAGCAAGTGAGGAAAGTAAGTGCAAAAACTGTTTTCCTCTAGGTAATGAGGAAGATTGAGTGCTATAGTAATTAGTAGCTTATTTAGTGCTTACAACAAGTTCTGAACAAGTGCTGAGCATGAATAAGCAAATTCAAGTGCTAAAACTAAGATTCTGTATCTGCACTAGGTTAGGCACAGGAAAGAAAGAAGTGCAAATGCGGGCTTTCAAATCAGAAAGTTGAGAGAGATGGAAAAGATTGCCCAGACGGCCAGTAACTACAATTTCTGGGATAGAACCACTCCTTATGTGGTAGACAGGTTACTTCATGTTTACCACTTCCATTGACAAGCTAGAAGGCTTCCCCTCCAACACAGAAAGGCTTGGGGGGGCCTCAGAAGCCTACATACAGTCCTGGATACAGCAAATCTGTATCTGGATTACACTAGTTACAGGAAAGGTAGGAAATAGGCTTACAGTTTTTTTTTTTTCAGAAAAGTAGCTAAAACAGCAGTAAACAGCAGTAAAAATTGATCTTTCTTCTCCCACCCGTACCTGGCTGCTGTGCACCCTGCTCCGGTGCTTGTCCTACACCTTCTGTTTTTGTACCTCCCTGTACTAGTTCACCTGAATGTACCCAGCTGGACGCCTAAGAAAAATAGTCAAAAATTAAGATTTAACCTACCAGCTCCTTGGGAAACCTTACCTTGATAAGAGACAGTGAAACCTTTTGTTCCTGTACCTCCCTGTACTAGTTCACCTGAATGTACCCAGCTGGACACCTAAGAAAAATAGTAAAAAAATAAGATTTAACCTACCAGCTACTTGGAAAACCTTACCTTGATAAGAGACAGTGAAACCTTCTGTTCCTGTACCTCCCTGTACTAGTTAACCTGAATGTACCCAGCTGGACGCCTAAGAAAAATAGTCAAAAATTAAGATTTAACCTACCACCTCCTTGGGAAACCTTACCTTGATAAGAGATAGTGAAACCTTCTGTTCCTGTACCTCCCTGTACTAGTTCACCTGAATGTACCCAGCTGGACGCCTAAGAAAAATAGTAAAAAAATTAAGATTTAACCTACCAGCTCCTTGGGAAACCTTACCTTGATAAGAGACAGTGAAAGTATGTGTTGTTATAGCTTCTAGTAAACTGTAGTAATAATAAGTTGTTATAGATACTGCTAGGTAGGCAAGCCTCACATTCAGGTTAACCAGCAGCCAACCCCCATATTTAACATTTTAAATAAACCGTACCTCTAGCTCATACCCTCTTTATCTCTAACTTGTTTTATCTCCCCCTCCTCCCTGGCCTGACATCCCCTTTAGGAGACCTATTTTACTGCATTAAAATAACTGACCACGAGGTGGCGCCTCTATATTAGCTTCTGAATATTAGTTTCTTCACACTTGCTTATCCATATCTCCCTAACTCTCTTCCCAGTTTTCTTCTGACCCACTGTTTTACCATCTCTCCCTTGACCTAAACTATCTTTAATCGCGCTCTACTCCTCATACAATCTACTTCTATTCCTGCCAGCCTCTCAACATTCCTCTATATTCTCTTACCTTCAGATTTACCCGCAGAATTTCATACTTCACTGATTGTCATCCTTGACAATCTACTCTCGTGTCTCTGATATCCTGCTGTCTTTTCTCTCTTCAACTCTCCATACTTCCCTCTGTCTTCTTTATTAATACGACACTCTACCTTCCCCTAATCCTTGCTTCTTTTTTCTTTTTTTCTTTTTTAACTGTTCTTACTGTTCCCCTACCTATTCTACTACCTACAACTCTGCTCTCCTCCCCCCTAACCAAACCCTTCCCACCTTCTATCAGACCTATAGCTGCTTATCTCGCGGCTTCTGCCCCACACCTGCTTTATGGTTTACTCCCCTGCCCCAACGTCCTCCCTCACCTTATAAATATACCCCATACTAGGGGTCGCCATCTTTCTTCTCCCACCCGTACCTGGCTGCTGTGCGCCCTGCTCCAGTGCTTGTCCTACAGTAAGTGGTTTCATGCTTTTTATGCATTTGTGAAGACTCTTTATTAAGAACTGACTACTTGCTTTATCCTTTTTTATTTGTTAACTGTGTAAAAACATGCTTGCGGTCTGTACTTTCACCGCACACTATTAGCCTACATAGCATTGTGCACGTGGGTCACTAACAAATGGTTTTACCACCGTGGAAGTGACCTGAAATCATTCACTGTCCTATATAATGTGTACAGTTTCTTTTAATCTATGTATTAATGCTTATACTAAAGTTGTTGCCTCACAGCAAGACGTTGTGCCGTTCGATTCTCAGCTAGAGTGTCTTCTGTGTGGAGACATGCATGAATGGGCATACCTTTGTTGAAGGTTGTGCATCAGAGCTGGCAAACTCAGCATGTAAAAAATCTACTGCCAATGATTAGTGGACCGGAGTTCCACTGTGGCGACCCCTAACTGGGAAAAGCTGAAAGACACAAACAAACAAACTAAGTACAGAACGTACATATCCAATGAAGTAATGCTTAGATCAATGAACTTAATGTATTAATGCTGAAACTAAGTGTAAAGCTTATTTAACCATTGAAGCAATTCTTAATCAGGCTTATTAAGTGTCGAGCTGATAATCATAATGAATTTTATAAACTGAGCTGCTTTAACCTCTGAAATATTGCTTTGCTGCACTGTATATGCTCATATTTAGTTAGCGTTGTGCTTGTGAAACTTAAATCAGCAAATTCAATCTGTTAATGCTTATATGCCATGCATGTGAAACTTACAGCAGCGTATTCAATGTATTAATGCTCATACTAGGTGTAAAGCTTATATAACCACTGAAACAACGCTCAATCAAACTTATCAATCATTGTGCTGATAATCATAAAGACTTTTAAGTATTGAGCTGCTTTAACCCCTGAAACACAGCCCAGCTGCACAGTATATGCTCACATTTAGTTAGCGTTGTGCATGCGAAACTGTTGCAACCGGCTCTATTGCCATGGAAGTAATAACAAACTGCATTATATAGACTCAATTTATCCATCACATCTACACCTATTCTATGTACAGAGGTAATTCATGCATTGTTATACCTTTAATTATGACTATATAGCATTGTGTCGATAACTCGATGCATTTCTATGTCCAAAATTAATTTTACCACTCTAGTAAAGATTTCTACATCCTAAGCACTTAAGCCTACAAAGCATGGTGCATGGGGGAATGTAACTAGTGGCTCTTCTGCCGCGGAACAGATAATACATTGTTACAGCCCTAAGCAATGTTTAGAGTTAATTCAACCTCTGTACTATAGCTCAATTCATTTGCTTAAGCCAACATAGCGATGAGCATAAGGATCTTTAAGAGGTGATTCCTCTGCCGTTGATCTGAATATTTCTTAGGTACTGCCCTACTCCATGTGCAAGTGTTAATGTATTCACTAAAACAAAGCTTAGAAACTACATCACATCTTTACTATAGCGACAGTATGTCTCCAACTTCGATGCTTAATTAACACTAAAGCCAGTACAAGGTTTATTTATGAAACTGCTCAATGGTAACTGGGCCAGTTGTTTGTATAGGCTTAAACCTTAATATCATCACACTTGTAGACTTCTGCAGTACTAACTGAATACCTTTGCCTGTCTATTTTACCTATGCTTGGACTAGCTTATTTTAAAGTGTTGTCCACTGACCCTGTAAAAGCTATATTCTAGTGTATTATTTTTTTTATAAAAGCAAATGCAGATTTTCTTATCCCAGCCATTTGACTGGGTCATGAAGGGGTTTTAAAACTCCTAGTAGTACCTGATATGTACTGTAATCATATGTTTTGATAAACAAATAGAGTATTGTGAATTCCTGCTGAGGTAAAACATGCTACTTTGTCTATGATAACGTTTGCTTGCTCTCTAGCTCACATATTGTTTGCCTCACTACCTTTTTTTTTCTCTCTCTTTACATGAACCAGACTTCTGTTCCTGTACCTCCCTGTACTAGTTCACCTGAATGTACCCAGCTGGATGCCTAAGAAAAATAGTCAAAAATTAAGATTTACCCGACCAGCTCCTTGGGAAACCTTACCTTGATAAGAGACAGTGAAAGTATGTGTTGTTATAGCTTCTAGTATACTGTAGTAATAATAAGTTGTTATAGATACTGCTTGGTAGGCAAGCCTCACAGTCAGGTTAACCAGCAGCCAACCCCCCCCCCCATATTTAACATTTTAAATAAACCGTACCTCTAGTTCATAGCCTCTTTATCTCTAACTTGTTTTATCTCCCCATCCCCCTGGCCTGACATCCCCTTTAGGAGACCTATTTTACTGCATTAAAGTAACTGACCACTAGGTGGCGCCTCTATATTAACTTCTGAATATTAGTTTCTTCACACTTGCTTATCCATATCTACCTAACTCTCTTCCCAGTTTTCTTCTGACTCACTGTTTTACCATCTCTCCCTCGACCTAAACTATCTTTAATCACACTCTACTCCTCATACAATCTACCTCTATTCCTTCCAGCCTCCCAACATTCCTCTATATTCTCTTACCTTCAGATTTACCCACAGAATTTCATACTTCACTGATTGTCATCCTTGACAATCTACTCTCGTCTCTACCCACTCCATTCGCCCTGCATGCTCACTCCGCTCCCCTACCCTGCCCTCAATTTCCACCCGCCCCCAGTGCTCCTACATTTAATCCTCTATAGCCACACCCACATCACATTCACTCCAATCAAGCTACTCATATCATTAACACCCCCAACCCCCATTATCCCAACACACCTTCTGTTACCTCTCCTCTCATCCCTCCTTGCTACAACACCCTACCTATTTACAACTCTCCTAACCTGCTCACAAAACTCTACCACCCATTTTTCTCCCACTTCTCAAACAAATATAATGTCTACTTCAACTATCCCACACCAATTACAAGTATTATTCTTACTCTCTCTCTTACCTCCTCTAACCACTACCTATCTCTTAACCTCCTATGAACAACCACTATACTCTACTCTTCTCTTCCCCTCCAAATACACTTCCACACCACCATTAACTATCTATCCAAACCTTCTTAACTTTATATCCAAACCCAGCTACCTACTAGCCAAATATTATAGACTAGCTCACATTAAGTATACTAACCGAAATGCTAGAAAATTAATAGACAATTATTGTAAGCCTCTCAACCCTAAACACACAAAACTCCTTCACTCCCTACTAGATGGGGACATTCACCCTAACCTTGGCCCAAACTATAACCTTAACACTCCAAACTGCAACCCAAATAAAACTAGTACCCTAACACCTATCAAACCTTCTAACTCACTCTCTATAGCTCACCTCAACATACGCAGCATTTGCAATAAAATTGCTCAACTTCATGCCCTTTTAGATGTCCACGTATTTGACATCTTATGCCTATCTGAAACTTGGCTAAAACCTACTGTTAAGGACAATGAAGTCATCCCACCAGGCTACAATATCATTAGACTAGACCGCACAGCCAAAAAGGGAGGAGGGGTAGCAATCCTCTATAAAGCAGAGCTACAAGTTAGCACTGTAAATCTTAGCCCACCATCATACAATAGTGCTGAAATACTTATCACTAAATTTCAAATCAACACACATAAGGCCATAAATATTATCTGTATATACCTTCCTCCAGGAAATAACAACAGTACACTCAAGAATATCCTTAACTGGCTTTCCATAAATCTCCCACAAGAAACCATAGTCCTAGGAGACTTTAATATAGACTGGAAGACCTGTAGTAATACACACCCAACCACCCATATCAACCTTTATGGCTTCTCACAAACTATTAACTCCCCTACCAGAACTAATAGACCCAACAACAAAGAAAGTACCTTGGACTGGATACTTACTAATAGTCCCCATCAAGCATACAAAGCAGGAACCCTCCCAGATGACCTAAGTGACCATTCACTAACCTATATTATCAGACATAAAACCAACCTAACTTTCCCTTTCTCATACAGAACACTATGCACCAAAAAGCAATTTAACCCAGAACTTTTCCAAACTGAAGTCAAACAATGTAATTGGTCACCGTTAAAATCTCTCCCACTTAGTGAAGCAGTAGATTACTTCAATTCTACATTCCTAACCATCCTGGACCATCACACCCCGTCCCGCTCTGTTAGAAATAAAACTAAACCATCCCCTTGGCTCACTAATAATACTAGGCAAAAAATCCTTCTTAGAAACAAATCCTGGGCAAAATGGCTTTCTACTAAAAATCCTTCAGATCACCAAATCTTTAGACAACATAGAAATAATACAAAAAAAGCCATCCTGTTAGACAAAAAGAACTTTTACCTTCAAATACAGCAAACCTACCACAAGGAACCACAAAAGTTTTGGACTAGCATTAACAAACCTCTATACCCAGGTCAATCAATCACTCCCAACCTACTTGGCTCCAACCCTGACAATTCCTCCCAAACTGCTAATGCCTTCAATTCTTTCTTCACTGATGCTATCCAAAATCTTGCTAGCCATCTATCTCCTGATACATCAAATCTGCCTACTTCTACCACTATCCCACCCCCATCATTTCATTTACAACCAGTGCCTACTTCCTTCATTTGCTCCCTTTTCCAAAGATTAAAACCTACCACCCCTCAGCAGACCAGCTCCCAGCAGAATTCCTACAAAAAGGAGCTAAAGCCATTGCTTACCCCATTAACATTCTGATCAACAGAATCATAAGTGAGGAAACTATACCATCCATCTGGAAAATTTCCCATATCATCCCACTACATAAAGGAAGGCAACCTAATGACTATTCTAACTTTCATCCTATAGCTCTACTATCTCCTCTTGCAAAAATAATGGAAATAATGCATCCATAAGCAACTACTTAACCACCTTCTCCATAACAACTTACTTGCCAACTGTCAACATGGATTCAGACCTTGCCACAGTACCACCACTGCCCTTCTATCCTTCACAGACAGCATCAATAAAAACCGTAACAATAATATTCTTTCCTCTGCAGTGTTCATTGATTTATCTAAAGCCTTTGATATGGTTAATCCCCAACTCCATCTACACATACTGAAATCCCTTTCACTCAATCCCTTAGCCATGCATTGGTCCAAATCTTACCTTGAAAACCGGCGACAGGCTGTACTCTGGCAAAATAAACTCTCTAATAACTTTCCTATTTCCCTCGGTGTTCCGCAGGGCTCCATTTTAGGCCCACTCCTTATTTTCCATTTATATTGACGACCTTCAATCAGCAATCCCACACACCACCTGCATTCAATATGCAGATGACTCTGCTATTATCTGTACAGCCACCTCTCAAACTGAACTTAAATCTCTTACCCAAAAAGCTTTCAACACTGTAGAACAATGGTTTTCAAACCGCTGCCTCCTCCTTAACCCCAAAAAAACTAAACTGTTACTCTTCACACCAACCTGACACTCCACCTCTATTCATCTCATACTCACATCTAATGATGGTACTATTATTTCTCCTGACACAACCACTAAACTCTTAGGAATAACAAAAGACAACAACCTCAACTTTGATAGTCATATAAACAGCACAATAAAATCAGTAAACAAAAAACTGGGATCCCTTTACAGAATCAAGCCCTTTCTTACACCAGTGGCTAGGACCACTATAGCCAGAACCCACTTAATCTCAACTCTACTCTATGCTTCCCCTATATACACTAACCATTCTAAAAACAACCTCAACAAACTGGCAACATCCTATAGTAATATTGCTAGATTTACTACAGGCTTTCCTTTCAGAACTCATCACTGTCTGAACCTAAAACAACTAGACTGGCTAGAATTTTTTAACCATCTTCAATTTCACCAGCTTGCCATTGTCCACAAGACCCTGAATCAACCCACCAACACTGCAATACTCTCTACCATCATTACACCTTACAATAATCTCAAGAACTTACGCTCCTCAAACAAACTGCTGATCAACACTTCAAGATCCAATAACTCATCAGGTGATTCCCTGTACTCTAACTATATAGGAAAGATATGGAATTTACTACCCACTGAACTCACAACTCAAATTTCTCTTTCACTCTTTAAAAATAATCTAAAGCTATTTCTTAAGACACACTGGCTATGCTCCTGTACTAACCCTGACTAACTTTTTTCCTTTTAAACTAATAATTACTCTGAAACTTTATAATTTTACCCTAAAGAAGCAAAATACGATATTATTGCAAATAAAATGTATGTATATATTGGATATTGACCATCTCTTGTACATAACCAATTGATGCTTACTGCTAATGTTATCCTCACTGACTATTGCATTTGTATAAAAAATATATATTTTTGTTACAACTGTATTTTTTAGTTTGATCTGTTATGACTTTTATATTTCTTTTTGTATGTTTTTCTTGGAGCTTTTCTCCCCGGGCCTCTACTGAAAATGGGCATGTAACCAGCTAGACTAGCCCGGTCAACAAATGTAAAATAAAATAAAATAAACTAAATAAATAAAAAACAATTCAAATGCAGTGCAAGCTAGCACACTTGAGTATGTAGCAATATTAGACCAAACACAGTTTAGAAAAATGCAATTAAATTAAAAATGACTAAAAGCAAGTGCAGAAGGAGTGTATTAGGTAGAATTTGGTAAAGAGATGGGACTGAAGGGAGTGTCCCAGATCAAATCTACAGTGGGGGCGGGCAACTGCAAAAGCCACCAAATTTAAACAAACCAGAAATAGGAAGTGTGGGTGGGACAAAACACTTTCAGCAGAGATCTGAAAAACTATACAGTGAATCAAAAATAACAGGGCACAACTCTGAATAAAATTAGTCCAGCACCAATTTACAGTACACAATTCTGAAAAAACAAAAACATATACTTAGCTCTGCATATTTCCAGATAGTTTGAAAAGAGCTCTGTTAGACACAGGTTCCATCAATGATATGCAGGCTGTTAACTAACAGGGTCTGTTATGCCATCATCTATGCCAGGTGCTTTGTTTGGCTTTAAGTTTTTAATTTGAGATTTAAGTTCAATCACGGTTATTTGTTTGTCTATGAATTTTATATGATCATCTGTTAACTTGGTTTTGATATGTTTTCTAAAAACTTTAACATGTTTTGAGGTTCTGTTATTTCCTTTTGGGTATTAACTTTATGACATTGTAGTTTAAATGCTTCTAATCTCTTCTAAGTCTGATACTTTCTTTCTGGTATATGGAATGTGTATTTCTTTCATTTGTTTAGCTTTTATGATTTTTTAGTTCTATTTTCTAGTATTTTCTGATTCTTGGGTTCATTGAATAAGAACATTTGATCTTTTCTAAATGTATCATTGTCTTATGGTGTAGTGTCTCTAAATATTTTTTTTCTTGTCATCTAATTCAGTTAATAAATTTGTTTCCCTTCTGAATGTCTAGCTTTAATGTGTCAATTCTTGCTTGGAATTTCAGTAAGTCTGTGTCCCATTGTCTTTTCTTGTTTTTAAACCATGTTAATGCTTTACCATATAAATATGACTTCAAAGAGTCCCAAATATATATCTCTGTGAAGTCTTCAATAAGATTTATATCTAAAAATGTTTGTATCTTTCTAACATAAAATTCCTTAAATCCTTTATGTTTGTTATGTATAAAGGAATTCTAGTTACAGTTGTTCTTTGTTCTGTATTTAGATCTAAATCAAAAGTAATTTCATTATGGTCTGACAATGGGCATGTGACTACTTTGACTTTATCCAACTTTGTAGTTAGATCGCTTGATATGTACACTCTATCTAATCTTGAATGTTTGCTGTGTTGATGAGAGTAATGTGTAAAGAATAATGTATTAGGATCAGCATATTTGTTAAAGTCTACAGTATTGATAAAGTCAGATAGCACCTTAGAAATCACTGCTTTCTTTTGTGTGATTCTAGCATCAGTGTCCTCATTATTCATTATATAATTAATATCTCCTGATATGATTATTTCCCCTTTAACATGGTGTACAATGTCTTCTAAATGCTGCTTGGCTACTTTGACACCTAATCCAAGTATCCAATAAATGTTTACTAGAGTATATATCTTCCCATTTATGGATATTGTTACTAAACAAAAACTCACTGTTTTGTCATGCTATGTATTTAACATTTTTGGGATTAAGATTGATTTTTTTCCATAGGACTGCTACTCCTCTCTTATTTTGTTTATAGTGTGAACTTACTAAAACTGTACAGTTATTTGTGTTCATTTTATTTATGTTTTCTTGTATAAGGTGTGTTCCTTGTAAAAAAATAATTTGTGCATTAAACATCTTCACATGTTTTAATAGATTTGACCTTTAACAATTATTATTCAGACCATTTGCATTAATGGAAATACATTTCATAGTTAAATTATTACCACTCAGACTGCTAGTCATGTGTATATATTTTAACTAATAAGCACATAGATTTAACTAAAGAGAAAGACGTATTTGATGTAGCAAAGTAGTTACAACTCATAGGCACTCAATAAAAAAGGAATCAAACAGTAAAACCTTAAAGATTGAGAGAAAAAAACAAACTAACCCTGTCTCTTTTATAAGTTCACTAAATTACTTGTTAATAAATCTCTCATTGCATTTACTCTTATTCAAATTATACAGTTTTGCATGTTAGTTAAATATCCCTTTAAGAAGCTGAGAAATTCAAATAGCTCATTGTTATACTAATGGAAAAGGTCCGTCGCCGGACTTTTTCCATTACTTTCATTTTCAAACATGGACATGGTTGCTATGTTAAATGGGTTTAATATGCGAGATAATGGACAAAAATCTTGTATCGGAGATCTCCGTTGCTTATTTTCAGCTTATGACCTCTGTGTTAAACCCATTTAACATAGCGAGACTGAGTACTTTAAAACATGCCCCAAGATTGGAACAATGCTTTTTAGGTTTCGCTATGTTAAATGAGTTTAACATAGCCCAGACAGTTTTAAAATAAGCAGCGGAGATGTCCGTTTGACTTGAGACAAGTTTTATTTTAGCTGTTAAATTCTTGCTCATTCCATATAAATAAAGAAAAATGTTTATTTTCCTGTTTGCTATTAATCACAGCTCTGAAACATTCATAGAAAGCGATTTAAACATCAGAACTGCCGCGGATGCCAGACATCTGCGGAAGGGCAGTAAACAGGCATTATACTATGCCATTATTTAAGAAAAGTAATAGTTTAATGTCATGGTATAATAGCAATAACCCACTTCTGGGTGTGGATAATGCTAAATTTACCCACGGTTAGCTTTGTTTGGTCCCTCGGTCCTCAGGACCAAACCACGCCAACCGTGGGTAAATTTAGCATTACCCACATCCAGGCGTGGGTTATTGCTATAATAAATCTCTCATTGCATTTACTCTTATTCAAATTATACAGTTTTGCATGTTAGTTAAATATCCCTTTAAGAAGCTGAGAATTTCAAAGCAGCTCATTGTTATCCTTTAACCTGAGTACTTACATCATGCCTGAGCCTTTTACTTTCATTTTCAAACATGGACATGGTTGCAAAGGGATCTTTAGCTTATAAATATGCTAATAATGGACAAAAAATCTTGTATCTTGGGAACACGGAAACAAGCTTTTCAGCTTATGACCTCTGTGGGAAGCCAAGAAACAAGTAAGTAAGCAATCTGAGTACTTTAAAACATGCCCCATGTTGGAACAATGCTTGAGAGGTTTCCCTCCTTCTGAATGGTTGTTTGTAAAGCCCAAACATGTCTCTTTAGTTAAAATTCAAGTTTACATTGACTTGAGACAAGTTTTATTTTAGCTGTAATAATTCTTGCTCATTCCATATAAATAAAGAAAAATGTTTATTTTCCTGTTTAAGCATGTATTAATCATTAAGTAAGTTAAACTGTGAAACATTCATAGAAAGTGATTTAAAAAACAGGGACATATGTTTCCTAAAATTTAGAATGTATTTAGAAATCTATATTTAAACTGTATGTTCAAATAAACATTTTAAATGTTCATTTAAATGTTTTAGCGGACCGGAGTTCTGCTGTGGTGACCCCTAACCGGGATAAGCCGAAAGACACAACAACAACAACTAAGTTGTAACTCTGTATGTTTGCACTACATAGAAAAACGTGCAGTATGATGAGTTATTTCAAAGTTTTCAGACACAGCTGCATCCAAGGTGTCAAAAGTATTTGCTGCATCTAAGAAAAAAATTTTAAGTCTCACAGGAAACAGTAAATGAACCTTGAGTTGTCTCTTCTTCAATTCTTTTATTAAAGGTAAACATTCCTTTCTTTTAGAGTTTACCTCTGATGAGTAAGCATTGACAAATCTTATTATATAATCTTGGTACTAGACGGGAGAGTTTGACCTCACAGTTTTTAACACCAGTTCCTTGTCCTGAAAAGATATGCATCTTACTACTACTGATCTTGGACTTTTATTTACTTTGCTGGAAGATGAGGGAACTGCCAGTGACCTATGTGTTCTTTCAATTCCATAAGAAAAAGACTTGTGTAAATTCAGAACATTTGGAAGCCAGGAAGTGAGGAAATTTACCATATTGTCTCCTTCAGTCTTTTTCAGTAGTCCATAAATATACAAGTTGTTTCTCCTTGACCTATTTAATAGGTCATCTAATCTGTTTGCTGGAAAAGTATTATTTTTTGAAAGAGACTCAAGTTGATGTTCTTGTTCCATGAGTCTGCCTTCCATGTCATTTAATGTTTCTTCTATGTCAACAATCTGAGTCTTATGTTGCATTATTAATTCTTGTAACTGCTATATTTGTTTTGTGCATTTTTGTTTAAACGAGTCAAGTTTTTTGTCCATTTTGTAAAACTTCAAAGATAAATACTGCAGGGTAGATAATAAACGTTTGTAGTTCCTTCTTCATTGTCTGGTCCTGTGAAGTTTTCTTTTGATAACTCATTCTGTGAAGAAATATGAGTCCTTTCTGCTTGAATTTTGACAGAAAAAATCATAGAAATTAAACAAAAAAAATCCAATGCAGACTTCTAAAGACTGTAGTAGAAGTTACTGGTCAAGTTTATGAAGTTTAGGAGCCTCAGGTTTTTAAATTTTTTTGTCAGAAATATAACTTAGATAAGATAGCTGAGAAAAATTGCTGTCAACCTGTCAGCATCCTGGCCATACACCCTGCAAGGGTGTTTTTAATAGGAGGAAGTACTTCTTAAAAGTTCTAGTGTTACTTGGGATCCTGGGGATTCATTTTTATTTCAAAGGATACAGCTTTATGGTACAACCTATTGAGGACATTATACTTGGGGGGTATGTGTGAGAACCAGGTGAATGATTCTAGTGCCCCTAGTGGGTGTATGAACTAGCTGATCTAGTGAGTTTTTGTTGGTAAAGTGCTGGAATCTTTAGGCCTGAATGTTTCGGGTCATGTATAATTCACAGTTTTTATTGGGGTAGTTAGTCATCCACTGATATGGTATTGGGTTGAATGGATAGAGTCTTCAGTACATTTAAATATGTGGTATGGGCTTTAAGGGTCATGGGGGGGACTATAGCTTATAAAGGTATGGTAAGGGACCTTGCTGATGTTAGTTGAACCTGGAGAATCTCAAATGTGTCATACTGTTTGACCAGCCTTGAGCTGTGTTTGTGTTTGATGAAAACTGAGAATCCTCTGTCTTTTGTCCCTTCCTGTGCAGTAGATGGTCTAAATATGTGGACACAGTGCCACTGAGATGCAGTATATCCAGTTCTCTCCTTCTTGGCATGTAACCCACAGTGTTATGTTTTTGGCATCTGTTAAATGACTGTACTTACAATGAAACTGCAGTGTGCCCACTGCTACAGTGTGTACATCTGGAGATACCACTCATCTTTGTGTCCAAGTGCCAGAAAGCACTGAGTCCACCCTCCCAGCCACAGTGACACGTGAAATATGCCAGACTGTCTATTTTCCCTTTTTCACCCCTGAAATCCCTACCAAAAACACACACATGATAAATAGGTTGCTATGTCCATATAACATATTTTGTCTTAAGTATGTTACATTAATGCCACCTGCACAACCCTCAATACTCTGCACCCTCAAGAAACTTTAGATTTGATCATAGGTAAATAAAAGGGTAACAGTCACCAGACTATTGCACAAAGGTCAGACTCAAACCCTGAATCTTGTATCTATGAGGTAAAGACCTTAATTGTTATACCAACTCCTCACCCCATACCTTGTGAACTCTGTTTTCAGTCACGTTAAGGCAAGCTGAATATGCTCTGTAACTCACACATTCCATACAACAAAAAAAGACTTGTTCAGTGTCATGAACATAGTTCTGTGCATGAGAGAAGTCCATGGCCATATTAGATATAAGGTACAATCCACTTTTCCCATGCACCATGTGTATCTCTGTAACCACTGTTTCATGTATCCTTCTCTTTTTCTCACTTATTCAAAACAGCAGTTTCTAGCAGTGATATAACAGTCATTATACCATGATCCCCCCAAAACGTGCACGCTGATTGGCCAGCGTGCCCGTTGTAAATCGAGTTATACTAATGGAAAAAGGTCCGTCGCCGGACTTTTTCCATTAGTATAACTCTTTTTTACATTGTCTCGCTATGTTAAATGGGTTTAACATAGCGAGACAGTTTAAAATAAGCAACGGAGATCTCCGTTGCTTATTTTAAAGCTGTCTCGCTATGTTAAACCCATTTAACATAGCGAGGCAGTGTTTAAAAAAAAAGCAACGGAGAAAGCAAGATCTCCGTTGCTTTTTAGTCTCGCTATGTTAAATGAGTTTAACATAGCGAGACAGTTAAAATAAGCAACGGAGATGTCCGCTGCTTATTTTAAAACTGTCTCGCCATGTTAAACTCATTTAACATAGCGAGACACTAAAAAGCAACGGAGATCTTGCTTTCTCCGTTGCTTTTGCACAGCTCTGATGTACTGTGCAGGCGCGGTACATCAGAACTGCCGCCGGATGCCAGACATCTGCGGAAGGGCAGTAAACAGGCATTATACTATGCCATTATTTAAGAAAAGTAACAGTTTCTTTTCTTAAATAATATCATGATATAATAGCAATAACCCACTTCTGGTGGGTAATGCTAAATTCCACGGTTGGCTTTGTTTGGTCCTCGGGCCTCGGGACCAAACCACGCCAACCGTGGGTAAATTTAGCATTACCCACACCCAGGCGTGGGTTATTGCTATAGTAAATGCTATATCATGATAATAGCACTTTGTTGTATGCACACTGGATTTTCTTACATTATAATGTCAGCCTGTATATTATGTGTTTACTGCTACAGCAGCAGATTCGCGTTCTTAGCAAAAGTATAATTTCAGTGAGTGACTTCATGTTAAATACCTTATTTTACAAATAAAGTTGTGATTTCAAATCAACTGAAGTAGAACAGATGTAAGTGCATGTCTAAACACCAAACTGTTAAGGCAGTTGTATAGTTAACATATAAATCATTGCAAAAATACATAAAATTATTTATTGACCAAGCTTGGGTAACTTAAAAATAGTAATGCGGTACAGAAGAAAAAAAAAATGTCCAAATTAAATAAGAAAAAATAGGCATTTCTTTTTTATAATAAATGAAGTCAATATCTAAAGTGTGTCTGAAACCTCATTTACAACATAGAAAGCTATGAGATAATTTAAGTCCATTGCTTCAAAAAGTGCTAAAATGTTCTGAGCATGTTCAGACAGAACATAATGTTTTAGTGTCAGTACTCTTTTTTAATATTGATTAGAATTTTCTCTCTTTACTCAGATGATTAATATACTTTTAGCTGTTGAAACACAGGAATGACCATAATGCAAGCTAGCATTATTGTGTAGAATACTGGGCCAAGACGTCATGTTAATCTGTTGCTTTTATCAGCATGCCACTCCGAGTGAGTATAATTTTTTGCTGTTTTCACTCACTGGCTTTACAGATTACCAGCTACTGGCTCTGCTAGAATATATTAGGTGACATAAAAGCTGCTACTCTCATTGAAACTAGAATTAGTTTAATATAAATGACCATCCATCTTTATCATATGAGCTTTTCAGCCACATCTACATGTAAATATATGACAATTATCTGAAACAATATTATTTATGTTTTTCCTCCTCAAGATACAATGACATCTTCAATTCTATAATATAAGCAAATAAAATAAAGTCTTGTCATTTTCTGTAAAAAGCAATAAGAATACATCATTAATTTGACAGTTCGCAGACTGTAAGGAATGACCGCAGTTCTTAGGTAAAAACATGGGAGGTAACTCATAAGGTGAAAGCATGATTGAAACATGCTTTCTCTGAATAATGTTGCAGTGCTTAAAGCTTGCCTTTGACCCAAAATGTAGCAAATTCATGAGATGGTTATGATAATTTCAGAGATGCAAGTGATGAACCCTGTAGCATGGAGAAAATTGGGGGGGCTGACAAAATAGGAAAAATGAATTCTATAACTCTCTTTTTCTCTGTTCAAAACAGTTTTTGACAAAATCATTGTCATTTGACTGCCATGGTTCTTCTGATAGCCAGTCATCCATGCCAAGTCCAAACAAACAAGCAGACAGTCTAAAAGAAGGATCACTGCAAAAAATAATACCATATTCTGGATTTAAACATATTTACACACACACACACACACACACACACACACACACACAAACACATCATATCCTATATTATATCACAAGGCTGTCTGTATATTAGTAATAGTAATTTATCTTCAGCATAATCTGTCTTTATGCAGACTTATGATATTCGTTGGTCTATTAAGGTTTGCATGTTTTCTAACTTTCTTCAATAATTCTTTCTGTATTATAGCCACCCTTGAATCATCTTTCACATCTGTGTTTTTTGCTTCATTTTATCATTCCATTTAAATTACAGCCACGGCAAATTTATCTAATATTTTACCAAACTGGAAGGTGAGTGCACCATGTTGAATTAAATGTGAAGGATTGCTCCATGAATATGACACTATTGTTAAGAATAATCATAAAATTCTTCTCGTTAGCTGGATTCTTGAAAAATAATACATTTGATAAATGTAGGTTGTGGACCGACATGAACCATTTTTTTCAGATTCATGGGTATTTATTCAAATAGTGTAGAATGGTATTAAATACACCATGCAAATGTTACATTTAGCATACTTAAAAAAAAAAAAATATATATATATATATATATATATATATATATATAGTTCAATGTTCTATCCAATGTAGACTTCCAAAAAATGTTGCGCTTCAAAAGGGCATCCATCATCAAAACTATTTATTCTACTCTGTTTTTTTTTTACCAGGGATAAAACTGTGAACTGTGTATTTTAATAAGGATAACATGAAGCACAAAAATGTTGGGAGATAAAGGTATCCTGACTGTTGCATAATATAGCAATAACCCACGCCTGGGTGTGGGTAATGCTGGATTTACCCATGGTTAGTATGGTTTAGTCACGAGGGATCTTGCCCTTATTGTTATATTATAGATGCGGGCAGCAATTTAGATATTAATGGTTTTCAGATCATGTTAAAAGGGAAATTTAATTGTAACACCCGGGGGGTAGTATATGTGGCAAAATGCCAAGCATGTCCTTCCATTTATATAGGAAAAACAGGGCGGAGGTTCAAGGACAGAATATCTGAACATTTGAGAAGTGTAGCTCAGAAAAGGGAGGACAATGCATTAGCGAGACATACGGCTGCCTATCCTGATCATGTTTAAATTTAAGGTCATCCATCAGATCACACAAGATGGAAGAGGGGGGCCTTATGGTTTATTATTAGAGAAAATTGAACTATTTTGGCAAATTAGACTAAATGCACATATGTACCCAGGCCTGAATGATAAATGCTCTATTATGTGTTTATTAAAATTGAAAAGTTTAGAAAGATAATGTATAATGTAGGGTATCCATTTTTAGTCTGGCAGTATCTGTTGTATATGATAATCAAAAATATATATATTTGTGGTATAAGTGTATATTTTACACATTTTAGATGATCTATTTTAGTTTTGTAAATATATTGAACATGTAACAGTATTCATCAAATATTAAATTTAGGTAAATGAAGTATAAAGAAAATCCGGTAGTACGTCCAATCATTTTGGGAACAATATAGGGATACATAAGATATTTTTGCGTATATTTTGTATATATATTTTTCTATATAATTTTTCATATTATTTAATCTTAGTTTTTAAAAAAATATTTTTTATTTAATCAAGGCTGTAAGATTTGCTTAATACCCATATGATTATTTAGATATCTAGGCTGTAACGAATGTGGATCACAATGCAACTAATGGCCATAAAATGTAATTTATTTTCAATTTTAACTTCATAGCCTTCAGCGATGTGATCAGTCATAATTTATGTCGATTTAATGTCATGTTATTTTAGAAAAGCTGCATTTCAAGTATGTTGATATATTCCAAGGATGATGGAGTACAAAATGGTGTTGTGAATAATATTTTAGAACATAAAAGTCAGCATTGGTTTTTAGGCATGTTCCTTTAAAAGTTTAAGGACATGCTGGTGTTTAAATTTTGGCGCAAAATTTATAAATAAAACTCTCTAAAGACACTGCGGTGTTGTAATTCTGAAGAAATTCTGATCTGATGAAGTCTGAATTGTGTGGACGAAAACGCATGGTTGTATTCAAGGCATTTATGTGGTTGTTATTTTGTGCTGAATAAAGTGTAGATGTTATCCAGTTCGTGCCTGCAGACTCCGTTATCACAGCATTTCTTCTGATTTTAATTCTGAAGAAGTCCTACATTTAGGTGGGACGAAAAACGTGTTTTTATTTTAGCATTTAAATAAAACTGGCAGTCTCCGAAGTTGTCTTGCGGCATTTTTTGAGTAGATTGGTGTAAGTTGTGTTTTTCATTCAGAGGGAAACCTTTCTGCTTATCATTGGGAGTGGTAAGTACTGGGCAGCTTATCTACCACTAGAAGAGTGGTTTCCAGCTCTGAAATTGTACTGTATTGACCATTTTGGGCTGCATTCTATCCCTTTTAACTTTCTACTTTAAAAACCTGTGCTTGTGTGGGTTTGTGCTTGTTTTAGCTCAGTGGATCCTGTTTTGGCGTTCTGCAGACTACAAGAGCAGCAGAAAGGAAAAAAGAGAGACTTTAGTTGATTCTAAGTACCTCTGTTTGCTTTTTTGCTTAAAATTGCTTTCAACTGCAATTAATGTTTGTTGGCTACACACTCAAGTACGCTAGCCTGCTCTGTGTTTAAAGTGAATTTATTGTTGTTCTAAGTGTATTTATTACTGTTTTCCTAAAAAATGAAAAAAAAATTCTATCTGTTTGCTCGTTTTCCCATCATTGTCTGTTACAACAATTGTCCAGATTCAGATTTGCTATATTCAGGACTGTAGTGGAGGTTCTGAGTTGCCCAGACCTTTCTGTGATAGAGGGAAGCCTTTCTGCTTATCATTGGGAGTGGTAAGTACTGGGCAGCTTATCTACCACTAGAAGAGTGGTTTCCAGCTCTGAAATTGTACTGTATTGGCCATTTTGGGCTGCATTCTATCCCTTTTAACTTTCTGCTTTAAAAACCTGTGTTTGCGTGGGTTTGTGCTTGTTTTAGCTCAGTGGATCCTGTTTTAGCATCGTGCAGACTACAAGAGCAGCAGAAAGGAGAAAGAGAGACTTTGGTTGATTCTAAGTACGTCTGTTTGCTTTTTTTGCTTAAAATTGCTTACTGCACTTTACTTTAGTCATTTTATAAGTTATTACATTTATTTCAACTGCATTTACTGTTTATTGGCTGCACATCAAAGTGTGCTAGCCTGCTCTGTGTTTAAAGTGGATTTATTGTTGTTCTAACTGTATTTATTACTGTTTTCCTAAAAAAAAAAAAAATCTATCTTTTTGTTTGTTTTCCCACCATTTTCTGTTACTAGAATAGTCCGGATTCAGATTTGCTGAATTCAGGACTGTCTTGGCGTTTCTGGGGTTCCCAGACCTTTCTGTGGTAGAGGGAAGCCTTTCTGCTTATAAGTGGGAGTGGTAAGCACTGAGCAGCCTATCTACCGCTAGAGGAGTAGTTTCCAGCTCTGAAATTGTACCTTAATGGCCTGCATTCTATCTATTTTAACTTTCTTCTTTAAATACCTGTGTTTGCGCTGGTTTGTTATTGTTTTAGCTCAGCGGATCCTGTTTTGGCGTCCTGCAGACTACAAGAGCAGCAGAAAGGAGAAAGAGAGACTTTGGTTGATTCTGCGTACCTCCATTTGCTTTTTTTGCTTAAAATTGCTTACTGCACTTCACTTTAGTCATTTTATAAGTTATTACATTTATTTCAACTGCAATTACTGTTTGTTGGCTACACACTTAAGTGCGCTAGCCTGCTCTGTGTTTAAAGTGAATTGTTGTTCTAAGTGTATTTTTTACCGTTTTCCTAAAAAATGAAAAAAAAATTCTATCTTTTTCCTTGTGTTCCCGCCATTTTCTGTTACAACAATAGTCCAGATTCATATTTGCTGTATTCAGGACTGTAGTGGAGTTTCTGAGTTGCTCAGACCTTTCTGTGATAGAGGGAAGCCTTTCTGGTTATCAGTGGGAGTGGTAAGCACTGAGCAGCTTATCTACCGCTAGAGGAGTGGTTTTCAGCTCTGAAATTTTACCTTATTGGCCTTTATGGGCTGCATTATATCCCTTTTAACTTTTTGCCTTAAAAAACAATGTTTGAGTGGGTCTGTGTGATGCACAATGTGGCTAAGCTAGGGTAAACTTACCGGTGCCAGGAAGTCTACTCTTCAAATTTTCATTTAGATCTTGCTAGTTTTCTTCTTTTCTGCACTCAAACAAGCGTATACAGTCTAGCACTTGTTCAGACATCCCATAGCATTTACTGCAGCACACAGACTATTACCAGCACTAAACTTTCTATAAAAGAAACAGCCTCAGTACTTAATAAATTACACATCCCTACAGGCATGTCCATAGGTCAGTTTCCTGCACTTTCTCCTATTAACCTGGTGAACCTGGGCATCCTGAGGCTATGCAAAAACTGCCTCATGTACTCTGACAACCCTCTCCTCTTACCTCACAACACTCATACTTGTGAGAGATGCATCTATTTATCCAGACTGGAAGCCATGCACTCTCCAGCCAAGACTGGAATAGCCAGTCAAGAGGAGAAGGTCAACACTAGCACCACACCACAAGGAACAAATAGCCACATACCCTCATGGATATCACATAATAACACAAAACACACACACCTTTGTGGAGGCTCTCAATAAAAATCTACCCAAATAGCAAAGACCTCCAAGACAGAAACGCATGCAACCACCGCACCACAGCACAAGCCATGAGACACATAGCTCACACAAACAGTGTGCCACACAACCAAAGCCCCTAAGACAAAACAGCTTACCCAATACACATCATAGGTGACTCAATAGTAAGGCACACTGATGTCCCACTCACTCAGTTGAATAAGGAGAAGGTAATGGTCAGCTGCCTGTCGGGAACCAGGATACACCACATAATCCAAGCATTCAGGTCACTCTACAACAGGTACAGATATGACTCTGTCTTTGTCCGTGTTGGTGTGAATGACCTGAGATGCACCTCTCTGGACTACAGGAAAAGAGACATGGAGGAGCTCTGAGATCATGTAGCCCAGGAGGGCATGACCCAAGCCCTGCGTAGCATCTTACCATCACCAAGAATGATACCAGAGTACAAACAAAAAATGATTGACTTCAATAATTGGCTAAGTGTCTGGTGTCATTACAAGGGGATCCAGTATCTGTCTGCCTGGAATGACATGATCAACAGATCTTGATGCTTTGCCATAGATGGCCTGCATCTGTCACCACTGGGATTCTGTATACTGGCCAAGGCCCTTGCCACCCTTATAGTGCCTTTTTAGGCAATGTCCAGAAGACCAAAATACCACCATAACAGCTACAAGTAAATGTAATCTGAGGGTTATGCTACACAATGCTAGAAGTCTAAATCTCAAAATGCACTCATTCAAAGTGCTCCTTAAAATGGAGAATATCGACATTTGTGCAGTAACGGACACCTGGTTCAAGGCTCCTGAAAGCACTCCTGCACTACCAGGCTATAACTCATACCATACCTTTCACCCCCAAAACGTGGACCAAAGCCCTAAAGGCGGTGGTGTCTCCATATTCATAAAGGATATATACACACACACACACATATATATATATATATATATATATATATATATATATATATATATATATATAGAGAGAGAGAGAGAGATTCACTTCAGAAGCTCGAATCCCCAAAATCTCGAATTTCATATAACCAAGACCAAAAGATCGAGTTTTGGAAACTCAAACTTCTTAAATGAAACCGGAAAAAAAAAAACTCAAACACCGCTTTTGCAGGGGGGCTTCACCCACCCTGTGCCCCCCACACCCCCTCTACTTAAATATACCAACTCCAAGATCCCGCTACAGTGGGGAAAAGGGAAATCTCCCATTTTGCGCTGTATGCAGAAGCACAAAAAGGGAGATTTCCCACTTCCTGTCAACACCGCAGAAAAGATAAAAACATTACGTGCACACAGACCGTACAGGAATCCTTGCCTCTGTGTGCATGTAACGTTTTAATATAAGTAAGGTCTTATTTTTTAACACTTTACATATTCAATTTACTGTAATCTCGATCATATGGTTTTGACCTTATGAAATTCGAGATTTCAGTAATTCGATTATGTGAAGTGTTCCCATATATATATATATATATATATATATATATATATATATATATATATATATATATATATATATATATATATATATATATACCTCCAGGCTAGTAGCCCAACATAACGCAGCAGAGATACTCTCGGTACAACTAACACTGGGTAAGACTGCAATCCAGGTTGTTGCCTGCTATAGATCCCCCACCATGCCCCAAGACTCCCACTCCACATTCCTAAAAACCCTGAAAAATATTAAGGTCCAACCCAGCACCCTCATACTGGGTGACTTTAACTACCCCTCCATTAACTGGGAAAACTACTCAAGTACCAACACACTTGCTCAACGTTTCCTGGAATTCATCAATTCTTATCCCCACTAGGGGTAACAACATCCTTGACCTGGTTATTACCAGTATGGGTGACCATTGCTCTACACCAAGTGTCAACTTCTCCCTGGTCAGATCTGACCACAAGCTTGTCACCATGGATATCCACATCCCGCCCACACCCCTCGCAAAGAAAACCACCATAAAAACCTTTTCCAAAGCCAACTTTGGGCTTCTAAAAACTGAGGTGGCTAACTTTGCAATGCTCATGCAAATGGAGAATACATGCAGGACTGCTGAATCATATTCTAATGCACTGTATGAGCACATTCACAAATAACAGGCCATTACCAATAGAATCAAGATGCTGTCCTCCAAAAAAAAAAAGAAGCCAATCTGGTGGTCCCCTGCCATAAACAAACTCTACAACAGAAGACAGAAACTACTGCAGAACAAGGTGAAGTCCCAAGACTGGAAAAACTCCCTTTTAAGCCTCAAGAAAAAGCTGAGATCACTCATCAAATCCTCTAAAGCTAGCTATGAAAACAAAATTGCAACAGATACTAAGGACAACCACAAGACCTTCTATAGTTATGTCAAAAATCTACAAGGTAATGCTCAGATCTGCTCGGAGCTACTACACAATGGTAATTTCTATTCTGAGCCATCAGACATTGCCAATATACAGGCTGACAGATTCAGTGCCAACTTTACTCCTCTCTCACCCCCTAAAGTACCCAATATTACAGCTGCACAGGTTACAATCGCACTGTCTAAGGCCAAGAATGCAGCTTCAATGGGACCTGACAACATCCCGGGCTATGTTCTACATGAATAACAAAATGAACTGGCACCACACCTGTGTGCCCTGTTCAATCACAGCCTCATCTCAGGGTTTGTCCCCGCTGAATGGCACACTGCTACAGTCATCCCACTCCACAAAGGGGGTTGGAACAGACCCTGGGAACTACCACCCCATTATCCTGATGAGTCTGGTGTGTAAGGCTATGGAGCGCATAATCATAGACCTAATAAATAAGGACATAGGGAATTGTCAGACTCTAGAGCCCACACAGTTTAGATTTGTTAAGGGTAGATCTTGTTTGTTCAACCTGGTAGACTTCTTCGAGTCAGTCACCAGAGCTGTGGATGAAGGCAAGGTAGTTCACACAGCCGACCTTGATCTGGCCAAAGCCATCGATACAATTCCCCACTCAGGAATCATAGATAAACTCACTAAATTAGGCATTAACCCCTATGTCATAAGGTGGGTTGCAAACTGGCTTACTGATAGAACTCACACAGTGAAAGCAGCAGACTCCAAGTCAGACTACTGACCAGTCACAAATGGAGACTCACAAGGATTGGTCCTGGGTCCTCTCCTGTTTGGCATCTACTTTTCTGGAGGCCAGACCACACCCAAGGGACTCTGGCTGGCCAAGTTCATAGACGACTGCAAGCTGGGAGCCATTAACTCCACAAAAGATGTTGACATTCTACAGAAGGGCCTCACGGAGACTAATGACTGGTGTCAGAACCATGGCCTTAAGTTCAATACTGAAAAATGCATCATCATTCCCCTGGGGAAGAACACTGTACCCATGAACTACCTCATCAATGGTAGTCCACTGAACATCAAAGGTGTCATAAGAGATCTGGGAACACAAGTGGATAGCAACCTATCCTTTGATAATCACATTGCCACTGTGGTCAGAAAATCCTTCTACATAGCACATCTCATTACAAAGGGTTTTGCCTCCAGGAAGAAAGAGGTGAGTGTCTCTCTCTACTCTTCCCTCATTAGACCAGTTATCGAGTACAATGCCCCATTCAGCATGTACCTCACTAGACATATGCAACAACTAGAAAGACCACAGAAATACCACACTAAGAGATTCCCAGGCCTTAAACACTTGCCCTATGCAAAATGACTAAAACAACTCCAACTTTTCTTGGTATCATATTACCTACTTAGAGGTGATCTCTGCTTGACCTACAAAGCCATGTCAGACTCAGCACTACTAGATATGCTACATCTAAGGAAATATCAATCCTTTCATGCCACATGAGCTAGAGACCTCAACCTCATTATCACAATCAACAGAACTTGTTGCAGGGAGAGATTCCTAACCCAGAGACTGCCCATGCTCTGGAATAGACTTCCCTTACACATCAAGCAGAGCATCTCAGTGGCCCTCTTCAAGAGGAATCTTGACGAGTGGGTGGAAAATATAAAATTCACCCTGGGGATCATTTCAGTGACCCTGCTGGACAGAGGCACTGGGAAATAACACTGGGCGGCAGGTTGCCAGGGAAACCTTTGGACTAAGCTTGCAAAGACTCTAGGGCCATTAGCCTAGTGCACTCCTATGAACCTATGAATCTATAGAGAGTTTTAAGTATTCTGTGGGAAATGTAGGCAGCAAGTGAAAATGGTTTTCAGTTTTTGGCTAATTTCCAAAGTTGGTTAACAGACACAGGGAGGAGTTGCTAGTTTGTAAGGAAGTATCTCTATTAACAGTAATTTTCATAATGGAAATAGTTGTAATAATAATAATAATAATAATAAGAATAAGAATAAGAAAAAGAAGGTCTAAAACAATATAGACTAAATTTAAAAGAATGAAACCAAAGCCAAGTTTGAGGGTAAAATAACTACCCAAGCCAGAGACAATCACAAGGCATTTTTTACCTATGTTTGTAATCTCAAAAGCACAACACAGTTATACACTGAGCTAGTTGTGATCGATGTTACCTGGGCTGAGGTGGAAGATATACTGAACCTAACGCCTGATAAATTTAGCTCTAACGTTTACTCTCTCTCCCCTACATTTGTTCATCAAGATTTACCTGAAACTGGCTCACCTCCAGCTATCATACAAGACCAAGTCCTAAAAGTGCTATCAAAATCTAAAAATACTGCATTGATGGGTTCTGACAATATCCCTGGATGCAGTTTAAATAGCATGAAGTACAATTTAGCCACAGCCCTAACAGCACTTTTCAATATCAGCCTCCATACAAGATTTGTACCAAGTAAACAAAGAACAACTACAGTCATTCACCTGCATAAGGGAGGGCCTTTCACAGACCTAGGCAATTACCGACCCATAAATCGGACCAGCCTCATATGAAAAGCCATAGAAAGTCTTATGAAATTACTCAGTCAGGACATAGGGAACCTCCAAACACTAGAACCATTGCAGTTTGGATTCATCAAAATCAGGTCATGCTTACTTAATGTTGTGGATATTTTGAAAAAGTCACCAAAGCAATGAATGAAGGCAAAATGATACACACTACATTCATCAACATGGCCAAAGCTTTTGACACAAATTCCCCCTCAGGCATAATAGAACAGCTTGATAACCTGGGAATAAACCCCTATGTCACTTGTATTGCCAACTGGTTCACAGATAGGATGTGGATTATCAGAATAGGGGAAGTTACATCCACAAAGAGACAAGTCATGAGTAGAGTCCCTAGGGTTCTGTCCTGGGACCTCTCCTGTTTGGCAACTACTTTTCTGAACTAAAAGTCAATACCAAAATAACTCTGACTGGCTAAGTTTGCAGATGACTGTAAGCTAGGAGCAGTCATTGAAACCCTAAATGACTTAGACATCCTGCACTAAAGCTTCTCTCAAATAAAAATATGGTGCCAAAATCATGGTCCAAAACTAAATGCCAAAAAATGCATTATTGTATCCTTTGAAAAGTCATCTGCTCCAAGGAACCACCACATTGACAATGCACCCCTATGAACTGACCCAGTTTACCAAGATTTGGAAACTTATGTGGATAGTGATCTAACTTTTGATGAACATGTGTCTATTGTTGTAAAAAAAGTCCTTCTATGTTGCACAGCTTATAAACAAAAGGATTGTGTCTAGAAATGGTGATGTCATTGTCCCCCTTTACTCAGCCCTCATTAGGCCAGTAACTAAATATAATGTCCCCTTGGGCATGTATCACATGCAGCAACTGGAACACCAGAGAAATACCTTACTAAAAGGATACAAGGCTTAAACAACATGTTCTACATGGTATGACTTAAAGCCCTGTCAATATACTCCATCCTACAGACTGCTAAGAGGTGATATGTTTATGGCATACAAGGCATCCCCTGACCCATTACTGATGGATTTACTGAACATCAGCAAGTTAAATAGCATCAGAGATATCAGTCTAGGGAATCTAAGCTCTTCCACAACATCAACAGAATGGTTTGGAGAGAGAGAGGTATATTAAGCAGAGAATACAGCTGCAATGGAACAGTCTTCCCATCCAAAAAAAACAAAGTTCATCCTTGTCCATCTTCAATTTTTAACTTAGATCGATTGATGGAAAACAGAAAATTTACCCCAGGACTGCCCTCTGTACTACTAATGGACAGATGCAGCTCCTAAATCCTTTATCCAGTACATAGCTCTCCTAGAATTATCTATGGTATGATCCTAGTTATTCTCACTAGGGTTACTATATAATTATCGACTATGGGATGGGTATAGCCAACCTATAACAAAATAGGAAAGGTTAGTCTGAGCACGAAAAGGCAGACTGGCTAGGCTTAAATTGTCCCTCAAGGGCAGCTACCCTCGTACCCTAGTACTTACTTGAATTGATCAACTATGTCTACGTGGGAGGATTAGGTGAGGATTGGTTAGCCTTAGTCTTATTTTACAGGGTTAAGTAAACTGACCACTCTGTGCCCAAGGCATTTTCTTGCATATGCAAGCAGCTTCCCTTACTTCTGTGTAGCAAAGGCTTAACTTCTTCAGAAGAAGTCTGAGCATAAAAGAAAATCAGAGTGAATTTATGTTGGTAAGACTGTTTCAAATGTTTACCACCATAGGTCATGAGATGAAAACTGTAATGTGTTAAACCAAGAAGAGACATGGCATGACCTTTGTTATGACTGTGAAGATGAGTAAAGTGATAATTGAAAGAATTTTACTTCTGAAGAATTGCACAGTACAGTAAATGGCAAAGACAGTATCTGAGTGACTATCTACCAATAATTAGGAGGGGATTCATCAGATTATTAAAAACAGTTGAATGCCATTAAATGCATTCACATGGTTATGCATTTCTCTTTGTCATCTTCATTTTGTGAATTCACTGGATTTGTTTGTTCTCTTCATGGTGGATTAGCTAGAGTAAGGTCATTGTTTTGTTTCAGGGTTATAATGTGGACAAGTATATCTTTAATCAGGTTCACACTGTACTACCTTTAAAGAAAATCCCTTTATAGTTGTTCCAGATTTTTTTCAACTTTCATAAAGCAACATTTGCCTAGCTTGGGCCATTGCTGTTCCCATGGCCATTCCTCTTGTCCATTTGTACAATACCTGATTAAATGAAAGAAGTTGTTATAAGTAATGTGTCCAAAAGCTCACCTACTGTGTGTGTATTTCACTGGGGTTGGTGGAAGTTATTGTACCCATGAATTATTTCACAGTCTCAATGCAATACTCGTGTAGAAGCACTGTATAAATTGCTTGCCCATCAACTGTGACTAATATAGGGTCTAGCTTGATCCTAATTTGTTCTCACTTTTTCAGAAAGTCCAGTATATCCAATATATAAGATGGAACATTTGTGGCAATTTCTTTAATTCCAGATAAATCAGTAAGGTCAGTGTCAGAGCCCCCACCCCCTCACACTACCACTGGATACTATGGGGTGTCAGCTACGTATTTGTGGGATTCCCAAACTGGGAGGGTGACTGAGGTATTAACTGGATCATCTTTGAGGAGATCACCCCAGTTTTAAGCAGCCAGTCTTGTTTTCTCCTGTCTGTAAGCATGGACGGTGTGATCACTATCCACCATTTGTAAAAGCCTTGATTTGCCAACATTATCTCAATTTTCTGGCTGTAGGAATTGGTGTAAGTGATGAAAATACCCCGACTTTTGCCTGCCTTCATCACTGTCCTCCTTTTGTCATTGCTAAGCCTTTTTAGTCCTGCCAGTTTATTTGATACAAGTTATAAAACATTCACTTGCAGGGTTTGATAAGAATTCTGTGAATGCCCTCCTCACATTTCTCCTTTTATGCCTATATAGTTGGGTGGAGAGGTGAACAAAATGTACTAGGGTTCATCCATTTAGATTCATGGCTGCTGTTTTTATTCCCCATTTTTGGTCCTCCTATCTGGCAAGTCCATATTTCATTCTCTTTTTAATGAAAAAAATCATTATTAACCCTTCTGCAGAAAAGCTTAAGATCTTATGCTAAGTTCCACCTGCTACAGGGTATAAATGTCAACTACTTTTGTTTCAAATTCAGTCAGTGGAGTCTTGCAATGGTTCCAGATTTTGATTGTGTGTTTTATAGGGGGACTAAACAGAGTTCCATGGTGTCTGTGTTGAGAGCAGGATGCCATTCTCCTGGATGGTATTACTCACATCCCTTTGCTGAAGTGCCCAGGTTTCTTTGCCTCTTTGTGGCATGACATTCTTCTGTAAGATTTTGTCATCCCATCATGATACCTGGGAGACTGTTGTATGATTGTTGCTATCCTTTTTTGTTGCCTGGTAATGATTTTGCACACCTGCCAACCATTTGTTTTGTTGATCAAATTGTTTGATGAAACATCAACTTTAAATACAGTTGATTAATTTCTGGCTTTCGCTCACGCACACACACATACACACACACACACACACACACACACACACACACACACACACACACACACACACACACACACACGTGTGTGTGTGTGTGTGTGTGTGTGTGTGTGTGTGTGTGTGATCATTATCAGTTGATTCAATTTTCATAAACTTGAAATTCATATGGTTGAGACCATATAATCATGGTTTTGAAAACTCAAAGCTTTTGAAATGAGATCGCGGTACAGTGAAGATTATAAATATACCCATTTCTTCACTGTAGTGCAATCTCAGAGTTGGTATATATAATTTGCAGGGGGTGTGGGGTGTGCAGGGTGACTCCCCCCCCCCCGCACCCTGCAAAAATGTAAAAAAGTAGACAATGTTTTTTTTTTTTGATGTTAGAGTTTTTGGAAACTTGATTTGGTCTCATCCATATGAATTTCGAGTTTCTAGAAACTCGATCATCTGACCTAGATCCATATACTTATATATATGCTTTTGTCTGAAGCAAATAAGCTCAAACATTTTCCAATAGTATATTAGATTTCAATGCATCCCTTCCCAGCTGACCCTTGTTCAGTTAGTGTTTTAAACACTAGAAGAACATAGTTTGAAAGGGTTGGAGTCAGTGGACATTGCCAACTTACTCATTCTGGGAGTGAGGCAGCTTTACTAAGTTGCTTGGAAGGTACCTAGTTGAAACTATAAGCATCACAACCATCTGTTCCAGGCCTTCTTAGAAAAAGAATGTTCTCATGTTCTCCCATAGGCCTTGTAACATTACTGTATTCGTCTGAGCTTCATGGTTAAAGGGTCTTACTTGATTGTTAATGTACTCTGTGCCACCAGACCCTCACCTTTCAAAGGAGCAAACTATTGAGCCTGACCAGGGAATGTATGTGCTTAGTCTCTCACATTTCTGAGGTAATGGGCCAACCTTCATTATATCCCAGGAAAGATTCTGCATCATGCTGGTCCAGTGATCCAACCAATTCAAGTTGTGTATGCAGACATTGTTAATCAAGTGGAGCACCTGAGGGATTAAAAATTTGTAATGGCGCACACACACACACACACACACACACACACACATATATATATATATATATATATATATATATATATATATATATATGGATTCACTTCATAACACTGAAACTTCATAATACTGAAAATGACAAACTTCATAATACTGAGACAGAAATATTGAAAGAAGCTCAAAAATAATATTATGCAAAAAAACTGAAACTCAAAAATACTGAAAACAATATATTCGGCTTAAACAAAATAAACAACATCATATTTCAACCAAATATATAAATAACTCCAAGATTGCACCTTTAACTTATATGCGCAATCTTGGGTTGATATTATTATATATTATAGGGGGGGGGTGGGGCAGCCCCTATATGCAGGGGCTTGGTACATTATTTATGTATGTGCATTTATGTTTTATGTATTTATTTGTTTAAGTTGATTTTATGTCAGTGTTTTGAGTATTTTGAGTTTTTTGTATTTTTCAGTATTTTGATTATTCAGTTTTTTTTTTTTTTTGATATTTCAATGTTATGAAGTGAATCCATATATATATTATATTTATATATGTTTATATATAGATAGATGTATACATATAGATAGATACACGGTTGCAGTATACTAGCTTGAATGCATGTTTTATCAACAGAGTTTGCTGCTTCACATTTTGCCAAAATTCCTGCATGTCAGTAGCAGTAGATCTTGATTTTCAGATTGTCAGTGTTTCTGTGATACATAAACTGTGTTTGCCCAAGCTTATTTCTTATACTCGTAATCCAGAATTAGGCACCGGAGACCAGCAGTTCCAACACACAAGTAATTTAATGTTCAAACACAGCAAAAGGAACACACATCCACAAATAACATAAACGCTGATAAAAACACTTCCCCTTATGTTTTCGTCTCATAAAACTTCATCAAATGCCTAATTTTGGATTACTATTTACGTTTTGGGCACTTTCACCACATCTTTGCTGTTTAATTATTTCTTATACTCACTAGGTCATAATTGAAAAAAATATATAAACCAGACTTCTTCTCTGGTTTGTCAAAACCTAAAACTGAAAGTACTTCAGCTTTCTAACTTCCATTTGTTTCTTTTTTTAAAAATGTTTACATGATTGCTGCTCCTGTCTAGTAAGCTAGAGAGTTCCTTAATGCACACGTTCTTGAATTAATTGGAATTAATTGCTTCTTCATGCATTTTTATTAAGGCGGGGCTTATCATCTCTTGCAACACAAAAACACTATGACAAGTAATCAATGGCACAAAATGTATAACTTTTAATACGTTCCCTTCTTTTGTACCTTTGTTAAAGGCTAAACAAGTTTCAGTATGTTAAATGATCAAATTAGGACAGTTCCTGGACTATTCCGTCATGTTTATGAACTCTTTATTGAGTCATTTCCTAAATGTTAGCATTTTTAAAGCAGTTAATAAAAATGTGTGTATGTGTGTGCCTGTGTGTGTGTGAGAGAGAGAGGGAGAATACACTAGTAAAGAGCCTATTATGGGTTTATAAGAACTTTAAATGATGTTATTTGATTTATTATATCTACATATGCAATATGTTCTTCTGTTTGCTTTTCTAGACATTTCTTTGCAGAATTTGTCAATGTATAGGTTAACTAAATTCCCAAATTCATAAACAAATTGTTATCAAAATGCCACTTAAAGTACAGTGCTGATATTCTGTCCTAGTAATTATAACTTAGTTTTTGCCTAGGTTTGATGACAGATTGCTGCCATCTGTCCACACATAAATGCTTGCATGATTAATTTCAAATGTTACCTTTTTATTGCTTGTTTGTACAATATTAATGATTTAATGTTATTAGCCTATTTCACTAGTCAGAAACACTAAGTATATGGAAATCATCATTGTTTGAAACTCTGTTACACTTCCTACCAATAACCAATTGCTACAGTAAGGTGAAATGTATAGGCCTCTTTTTTGGAGAATATTGAAGACTGTGCAGAAACTAAGATATCTCACTTTCTAGCTAGATGTCCAGCTATAAAATAGTGTAAAGTAAATCACCTTTTAACCACAGTGTCAGAAAACGTTCCCAGAAGTCTGGCTCCTGTCATATTATTAATACTTTTCTGCCTGTACCTCACATGGCCTCATGCTTATCATCCTCATCAATGCTCTTTTTCTGTTATTACCTTTGTCAGGTTGTCCAGTCAGCTGTGGCCACCTTCTTGATTCAGAGCCAGTCTCCTACTTTCCTTGACAGTCATGTCCCCTTATCTCAGACAATCCATCCATGTCATCTCCTCTTGCCTTCACCCTGTTTCCCCTACATCTGATAAGACTGTATCCCACTCTCCTGCTAATGTGAGCAAGCCACTGTAATCTGTTCTCCTTAACCTTTTCTGTAATTGGGACTACATTGCCTTCAGCTCTGTTGTCCTTATTTCTTTGCATGTCCTACAGCATGCATCTTACCACCAGTCTCAGGCACTTCATCAGCATCACCTCAGGCTTCTTCAGCTGTTCTGCCTTTTCTGCCCAGGTTTCTGTGCCATACAGAAGTAGTGGTTAAACCACTGTTTTATGCACTTTGCATTTCAACGTCTTTGTCACACATTACCCTGACACTTTGTGCAACCTGGCTGCAGTTCCTCTAATTCTAGATTTGACCTCTCCATTCAGACTTTCCTCTTTATAAGCCACAACTCCCAGATACTTGAATTTGCTGTGAAATATAATTTATAGAAGAGAACATGGACAACAGACTGTGTGCCATGTCTAGGCTTGCCACACTAGGATGTAAAAACTGACTGTAGGTAATATGGTCACATTGGCTAATTATTCCAGGAAGTAAGACAGGTATTTGCTGGTTCTAACTGGGATGATGACCTAGTTTACTAGTTTACTTTAGGTTTGCAAAGGACTGTAGATCATAGTGTATAATGTCCCTTTAAGAAGAATTCCAGTCAGTGGGCACATGCATATAAGTACTGAGCACATGCAAGGAAGAGTACCATTTGGAGTGAGCAGTCAGAGTGAAAGCATGTATGAGTGTAGTAGTCAGTCAGTTAGTTTAAGTTTAATGTTCCTGTCATCCATCCTGATGCGGTTATGTATAATAAACTACATAAACAAACACCCATGCCTCATCATCTTATTCAGATACACAAGATGAGCAACATAGAGTCAGAATGGGATCCAGAGTCAAAACCATGAGGCACGCATTTACAAATAGAGGAATATACAGGAGTGGATCATCTGAAGCTCAGATAACTCACAAACATTCAGGAATGAACTTCAGGTACAAAAACTCGATTAAATTATTTTTTTTTCACAACAAATATAAAATGAAGATCTCAGAATGCCAAAACAAGTTTCTAATTAAATGAAATGTTTGAAACTGCGACAAATTGATAAAAATATACAAAATAATTATGAAAAAGTTTGAAACAATATCCAAATTGCATAAAATGTATATAAAAAGGGGAAATTACCATATTTTTTGGCTATGTACTACTTTTTCACATTAACTAAAGCTATTCAAAGTATCCAAAGTGTGCAAAGTGTTGGCAAGTATGTGCAGTATTAGAGTACAATTATTTTGCCGAGTGTTTGAGCAATAGTACAATATTTTAATACAGGCTACTTTTTATGACAAAGATGCACATAGAAAATAATTTATTCTGCTTAATTTAGCTGGTTCAGAAGCCATTGAAAGAGAACATTCATTTGTGTATGCACCTGCTGTGTTTGTAGGGGAAGGGCATGACTGCAATATTGTGGTACCAGCTGAAATGCAGGAAGACCCTGAGTGCTTAAAACATAGTTTAGAGAAATGTGTAATCCCCCAAACAAATACTACAGTGAAAAGGCACTTATTTTACACTCCAGATCAAAAGCCTGGTGAATCTTTTGCAGCATATGTATGTCACTAGGTGGTACTATTTTCTAGGGATTACCTAGTTCTCCAGATCTTGTAGCTCCTGGAGCCAATTTACTTTGAATGTGTACTACTAAACCAAATCAAGCTTTTTTTTTTCAGTAATAATCCTACCAGACACCACAGCCATATAAGGCACTGCTCTTGCCTTCTAATTTAAGGCAGTGTCTGCCAGAATAAAGAATGTAATTTTTAAAAGAGCCCCATATGTTGAGCGTGCTTCTCTTTTGCCCTAACCTCCATACTTTTCCCTTCAGCCATAATAGGATCTCTCTGACTTACCTTCTCACTTACATACCTTACTGATTCTTTTTCTTCCCTTCTTTTGCTTCCCTAGCCAGGTCAATCCAGTCCATTTGCCCTTGCTATGCTTGGGGTCATTTTGGTCCCACCCTTATTCCCACCCGCTCCCATATAATTTCCTTTATACCTAACCCTCAGGTACTTCCATCCACATAGTCCCACCCCTTCCTGTCTTCTAGAACACTCCCCGAGTTTCTCCTCCTCCCCTCACCCATGCTTGCACTACTTGTATTACTACAGCGCCTGTTACTTCTCACCTGCACCAACTCCCCCTATTGGTGGCATCTCTAAATCTCTTGTTACATTCTTACATCTCTGAAACTGGTACCTTCCATAACACTCTACCATCATTTACTTCAATCTATAGATACCTTCTCCACATTTAACATGACTGTCTCAACCTATCTATACTCTGCCTGCCTCCATTAAACTCCTGTGCACAAATGCCCTACAAATTCTCAAGCCAATGTCTTCTCACCTCCACAACAGTCTTTTGACATTTTCTCATCTATCTTCCCTCTAAATAACTCTATTCCTAAAATTGCATTTCCTCCCTCCCACACCATCTATTCTAAAATTAAAACAAAATACATCTGCTACTACCCACACAAATACAAGCTCCAATTCCTCTCTGAAGCCCTGCTTCTATCAGGTGACATACATCCTAATCCAGGTCCCATCTCTTCCTCCCCCACCAATAATGCTACCCCTCCCAACCAAAAATTCCCTACTATCCCAAAAAACACATCTCATTATACTCAATGAACGTTATAAGTATACTTAATAAAACCAGTGAATTCCATGCTTGGATTACCAACCACATCCCAGACATAATCACCCTAACAGAAACATGGCTGAAACTGCATACCCCTGATAGATATATTCTTCCTCCGGGTTATAATATACTTCCCCTAGATTGCCAAAAGAAAAAAAGGGGGTGGGGTTGCCATTGTCTACTCCAGTCACCTAACTCTTATATGTCTTAATGAATCTATCCCATTTCCCTCCAGCTAAAATCCTGGAAGCTAACTTTAAACTCAAAAACTATTCTACTATCACTGTAGCAGCCATATATATTCATCCAGGTAACAACATTCCCCTGATGGAAAACATTCTCTCATACCTCTCTGAACACTTTTAAAATGAAACTATCCTCCTCTGGGATGTCAATATTAACTGGCTAACTCTGCATTCCCCTACATCTACCTCTTGCATTAACTTACATGGCTTTACACAATTAATCTCAGAAACTACCCACCCCAAAAACTCGCACATCCCTAGCACTCTAATCGATTGGATAGTAGTCTCTGACCCCTCCAAATATCATAACCCAGGAACCCTACCCAACTCCCTAAGTGATCACTCCCCAATAAAAGTTCTTAGATTCACTCTTCCCTTCATTAGGCCACATAGATATATAACTTGTTGCAAAATATCTAACTTCTGCCCTGACACTTTTAAAACGCTCCTCTCAAGCACTAACTGGAATTATATTACCGGACTCCCCCTCTATGAAGCAGTCCAATCATTCAACTCTACCTTCCTTAACATACTTAGCTCACTTGCACCTCTCTGCTCAGTCCATATAAAATCTAATATATCCCAATGGCTAACCAATGCTATGTGTACCCTATTGAAAACTAGAGACAGGATGTGGAAAACTTGGCTAAGAACCAAGTTCCCTTCTCATTTGCAAAAGTACAAGGAACTCAGAAATCTGGCAAAAAACACATTACTAAAGACAAAAAGGATTTCTACTTTAACCTTCCTACAGCACTAAAATCTAATCCCAAAAATTTTGTAACTCAATTAACCAAATAATGCATCATGGCAACCCTTCTTCTCCCATTCCCTACCCAAACAAGACACTAAAAAAACTGCCTCCATCTTTAACACCTATTTTATTGAATCCATATCTAAGCGGATTAACTCTAACCCCTCTACAACTAACACTTCAACACCTCTGACCCTTCTCCTACTATAAACTTCCCCAATACTGTTTACCTCAGACCTGTACCTATTACTTATATTAAATCTCTACTTTCCAAATTAAAATCCTGCTCTAAATCAGCTGACAATATTCCTCCCTATTTCCTTCAGCTAGCAGCTGACTCTCTTGCTCACCCTGTATCTATCTTGATTAACTGTTCTATCTCTGAGTCAAATGTCCCATCTATCTGTAAAGAATTTTATACTCTACCTTTTCATAAATTAGGTAACACAATGGAAATCTCTAACTTTAGACCCATTGCTATCCTCTCACCTCTCTCAAAAGTATTGGAAAAATGCATACACAAGCAAGCCATGCAACACCTACTTCAGGAAAATATGCTCACACCCACACAACATGGCTTTCACCCTAAGCACCGTACTACCTCTGCCCTTATATCCTTCACTAACACAATTTCCTGGCCAGCGATAATAGCAAACTTGTCTCTTGCATTTTCCCTGACTTTTCAAAAGCCTTCAACACTGTCTCTCACTCACTATTCTGACCAAACTGACTAACCTTAACTTCTCCACCACTACTGTTGCCTGGTTTTCCCTCTATCTCACTGATCGACTACAATCAGTGAGATGGCACTCTGCACTCTCCCTTTCTCTCCCTTTAAAAATGGGTGTTCCCCAAAGGATCTATTCTTGGCCCATTACTATTTAATATCTTTACTAATCTACTCTATACTTTTCCCCTCAGTCATCCCTTGTACAATACGCAGATGACTCTACAGTCATCACCATCTCTGACTCTCACTTCAAACTCATCTCTGCTACCCAGGCTTCCTTTAATTCAGTTAAAACCTGGATCTCCAATAACCAACTTATTCTGAACCCCACCCCGCAAAAAAAAAAAAAAAACTCTTGCTCTTTCTTCCCCAAAATTTGAACTGTCTTAAATCTACCTTCTCTACACTGTCTCTCAATAACACTCCAATTGTAGTGGAACCAAGCACAAAACTCTTAGGTGTCACTATAGATGATCAACTTAAATTTGACTTACACATCAATAATTGTATCAGGAAGACCCATTAGAAACTAGGCCTTCTATACAGAAACAAAAAATTTCTCACTTCCAAAGCAAAAGTAACCCTCTCTCATACATACCTCCTACCCAGGCTACTGTATGGCTCTCAAATTTTTACAAACCTTAACTCCTCTCTCCTAGCTAAACCAAAATCAACCTACAACAAGGTAGCTAGATTTTCAGCACACCACACTTACAAAATCCCATCATTGTCTCTCACGTAAACTCTTAAATTGGCTTGAGCTACCTCACCTGTTTCTCCTCTCTCGGCTCCAGATTATACATTCTATCCTTTACCAACCTTCCTACTGTCCAAACATATCTCCTCTTATCTCTCATTATTCTCTGACTTGATCTCTCTGTAGCTCCAATCAAAACCTACTACTGGTCTATAAACCCAAGACCAAAACTGGATGCAACCTCTTTAGCTATCATCCTACCATTTCATGGAACAGGCTCCCATTACAAATTAGATTATTAAAACAACCTAGACAATTCAAAGCAGCTACCAAAGAACACTTAAAAAGCATCTGGACTTGCCACTGTACTCACCCTCCATAAACTTCCCTTTAATCCCAAAACAGTCCATCATCCACCCACTACCTTTTCTCCATCTCCATCTCCTGCTCTTTGTATCTGTTAACACTCTCTACCCTTCCTAAAGAGTCTAGTACCTTGCACTTTAAACCACAGAAAACCTGCACCATAGTCCAATATTTATTCTATCTCTCTTTTATCTCCTCTATATCAACACTTGTTAGTAGTAAATGTTAAATGTTATAATGAATTTATTGATTTTCTTTACTGTATAAATAGGTCTTTTTTTCTGCTATGGTTTCATTGTCACCTTTTAAACCTTGTTTTGTAAATAATTTGTGTAACCAATTTTACTGTATGATGTACTGGAGCTTTTCTCTCTGGGCCTCCACTGAAAAATGGTAATTTCAGTTCAGTCAAATAAACGTGGTTAACAAATGTAAAACAAATAAATAAAATAAAAAGAAATATATAACCGACTTGAGAAATAAGGCTCAAATGTGAAGATTTGGTGATCTGAGAGATGAGTTGATAAAAAGCAGGCTTGTGTGTGGTACTAATAATGATGCAGTGAGAAAGATCTTGTTTTGAGACTGTGGCTTAATGTTAAACAAACCCATCTAGATTTGCCAGATTTATGAGCTTACAGAAAAGCACACAAATATACTTACAAATGAGAAAAGCGTACACATGGCTACTTCTGGTGCCAATGTTGATAGTATGCAGCACAAGGTTAAAAGATGCAGGCCTAAGGATGTGGCCACTCCAGCAAAACCTAGAGCAGCTTCAGTAAAGCCCAGAGTACACGCAACAAAGCACAGGGGTGACTCAGCAAAATCAAAGAATGTGCCCGCACCTAACCTCACAATCAACTGTTGTAATTGTGGTGGTAACCATGAGCCCAAATGAGAAAAGTGCTTAGCTTTTGGTTAGCAGTACCATTTTTATAAAAAGTGGAATAATTTCAAAAGTTTCTGTAAATCAAAAGAGGCTCATTCTTTTATTAAAAGGAGCATTCACCGTGGCAAATTGATCAATTAGAAAGCTGCAACCCTACTTTTTATGTTGGTGATATGTCTGTACTTGGTGAAACAGTCAATACAGTAGATTTATTGGCAAAAAGTGACATCTTTTGTTCTGTCTGGATCAATGGGAGACCTGTAGACACTGTTTCAAAGTGCAATGTTATGTCAGTAGAAACATTTGCTAAAGTAAGAGCTGGAGAGCAACTTAATCTGGCAAAGTTTATGAAGCTTGTTGCTTATGGTGGTGAAGAAATTCAGATTCAAGCCTCAGTAGTACTTTTATGTTACTCTGCAGGGAACAGATATGACTTGCAGTTTTACATAGTCAAGAGATATATGCAGTCATTATTAGGCCTCATATGCAGTTTGACAATGGGAATGCTTTCATTTAATAAAGAAGCCCAACATGTAAGCTTGAATAAGAACAGTCAAATTTCGCCCAAACTGTTTTTTCTAAGTATACTGATATTTCTGCAGACAAACTAGGCAAACTTCCAGTTGTGTACTCCATAAAATTAGACCCTGAGGTAAGCCCAGTTATCAGTCCAGCATGGAAAGTTCCAGTAGCTATGCAGAACTGAGTCAGAGCTGAGCTAGACAGAAGGGTGCAGCTAGGTGTAATTTGTCCAGTAGAAGAACCAAAAGAATGGGTAGCTTCCATGGTAGTAGCTCATAAGAAAACCTCAGATGATATCAGAATATGTATTGATCCAAGAGATTTGAACAAAGCACTAAAAAACGTCATCATCCTATGTGCACAGTCGAGGAATTTGCTGCTGTCATTTCAAATGCCACTGTTTTTTCTGTCTTAGATTCAAAAAGTTCATTTTTGCAAATTTTGTTTGATCGCAAATCTTCATTGCTAACCACATTCAGTACACCATTTAAAAGGTACAGATTTCTGAGAATGCCATTTGGAATAAATTCGCCAAGTGAAGTCTTTCAACGTGCAGTGGAACAATTTTTTTCTGGCTATCCTTGTGTGATAATAGTAGATACTATTCTTGTAGATGGCGGTGGTGAAGTTGAACATGACAGGAACCTCAAGAGAGTTCTGGAAAGAGCTCATGAAATGAATTGTAAGCTGAATCCTCAGAAATGTAAATTCAGGCTACAAGAAGTTACTTATGTAAGGCATTTGTTTACCAGTTCAGGCTTCTGACCAGATCCTTCTAAGCAAACAGCAATTCTTAAAATGCCAGCTACAGACATTGACCAAGCCCTATAATGTTTTTCTTGGCATGGTTAACTATTTAGTCCACTGTCCTGGCTAATCTCTCTCCCATACCCTTTACCAACCCCTTCAGGTTTCACTTACTTCATACACCCTATTATTCTGTGCAGCTCCTGTATCCTCCCCACCCTACCTGAAATTCTTATTTAACCTCTCTTCTGGCCATCTACACTCCATATCTAACATCAGCAAAATGCAAGACATCCTAGCTACAGACACGTTTCTAGCTTACAGCACTCATTACTGTTACTTCATATGATATCTGACACTGTTGCTGAGTTCTCTTATTTTTCTCTGCTCAATTGGCACTCTCCATCATTGCTGTTGAAATGAATTTTGAATTTGTTTTCTTATGTATATAAATCTTAAGTTACTTTTGTATATAACTCACTCCTGAATGTATTGTTATTATTATTCTGTATTATATTTGTATTGTACAATGTGGATATTTTCTCCCTGTGTCTCTGCTGAAAACTGGCCTCTGGCCCAGTTAGACACTACCTGGTTAACAAATAAAATAAATAAATAAATAAATAAATAAATAAATAAATAAATAAAATAATTTTAATTCCAGATTTGAGTCAACTTTCAGCACCACTAAGAAAGCTGACATGCAATAAAATAATATGGTCCTGGTCAGAACAGCACCAAAGAGTATTTGATGTCCTGAAACAGAAAATTGCCACTCCACCTACTTTATGATATTATGTTGTTGTTTGTCTTTGGGCTTTTCCCAGTTAGGGGTCGCCACAACAGAACTCCGGTCCGCTAATGATTGGCAGTAGCTTTTCACAAACAGTGAGGTGCCAGCTCGACATTCAACCTTCACCGAAGGCAGGCCCATTTATGCATGTCTTTCAAATGCCCACCCAACCACGGGGAGGACATGCAGACTCCACACAGAAGGCACTCCCCACATTTCAGCTGAGAATCGAACAGGAGAACCTCTTGCTGTGAGGCAACAACACTACCACTGCACCACCGCAGAAGTACTACTTTATGATATTATGATGTTCACAAACTAGTAACTCTTTCCTGTGATGCTTCAAAGTTTGGTCTTAGTGCAGTCATTTTTCAAGAGGGTAGACCAGTAGCCTATGCATCGAGAAGTCTCACCCAAACCGAGATGCAATATGCTCAAATAGAGAAATAACTCTTGGCAATTGTGTTTGCATGTTCAAAATTCCATGATTATATTTATGGCTGACCTGTCCAGATAGAAATTGACCATGAACCTTTAGTCATTATTTTGAGAAAGCCAATGCACACAGCTCCTGCTAGACTACAACGCATGATGCTCAAATTGCAAAAGTACAATTTTGATCTTGTTGTACAGAAGGCAAACTTTTTGCTGATAATTTATCCCACTCCCCTAGAAAACCCACAGAACAGCATGCAAATTATCAACATGATTTTGAAGTCATGGAAGTGAAAATTTTTCCAGACATTTTGCTGAGCTTAGAACTCACACAGCTTCAGATCCAATTCTTCAGAAACTCAATAACTTTTTCAGTTAAGGATGGACCTTCAGAACAATCTTGTTTACTAGTGGATGGTCAGCAGTACTTTCCCTACAGATATGAGATTTTGTCCAACAATGGTGTCATCATGAAAGGTCCAAAGTGATTGTTCCAACATCCTTACAACAAGAGTATATTAACATTTTGCACTGTGGTCACCCAGGAACTGATTCTACCAAAAGAAGGACGAGAAGTCTAGTATTTTGGCCTTCTAAAGCAAGAGATATTGAGAAAGTATTTTCATCTTTTTCTCTTCATAATAGTACAAAATTGCATCAACAAAAAGAACCACTTCAGTTAAGCCAGATCCTTGAACTACCTTGGTCAACAATAGCCACAGATATCTTAGAGTGGAATGGTTAACATTATTTGGTATTAGTAAACTCTTATTTAAATAAGTTCAAGATTTACCTGCTTCCTAACCTAACTTCTAATGCTGTCATTACTAAGTTGAAGAGACATTGTTCTGTCCATGGTAGTCCAGACAGAGTAATTTCTGACAATGGTGCACAGTTTACAAGTCAGTAGTTCAAAAACATTTGCTGCAACATTGGACTTTGTTCATATTATGAGTAGTCTCGACTACCTGAAGTCAAACCACTTGGCTGAAAGTGCAGTTCAAAGTGCAAAACAGCTGTTAGAGAAATCCAGATATGATAATACCGATGTTTTTCTAAACTTGCTTAATCTTTGAAACATTCCTCAAGATAATCTACTTGGTTCACCTGCCCAGAGACTTATGTTGAGACAAACCAGAACCATATTACCGATAAGCAGCAATTTGTTGCTTCCATGTGCTGAAAATTACAAAGTGGTGAAAGCCCGGCTCCTGAAAAAGTGTTTGTCCCAGAAGTCCAACTATGTTAAGACCAAAAAACCTCTCAATCCATTAAAAGAAAGGGAGATAGTGAGGATACAGACAACAAAAGGTTTTGATCAGATTGGGCATGGGAAAAGGTTTTGTCAAGAACTGAGATCTTACATAATGGATTGCAGAGAATTTAATTTAGGCAGAATTGGAAGCATTTATTACTGGTGTTCAATCCAGTGTTATAGTATCTTGCCTGTAATAAAGACTATTTCTCAGAGTGGTAAACTCAAAAGACAGGCACAGCAGATCAGCAAGAGATGTTTATTTTCACTCCATGAACAAACGCTGTTGTTGTTGTTTTGTTGAAGTAATAATACTGGTGGCATGGGCTCTCCACAGGTTTTTCAGGGGGCCAGGAAAGTGAACACTGGCGGTCAACAAAACCGGCCACAACAACAACAACAATTTTGGGAGAAGAAAGCACAGAACAGAAGGAGGAGATAGATATGTCCCCTGGTTCTGTAAGTACTTTAGGTTCTGTTAGTGTTCCTTCGAAAACAGTTCAAATTTTATTGAGTAGTACAAATGACTTTAAGATCGATAATTATTCTTCATTTGTACCTGCCCCAGTACTCACTGAAGTTCTTGCAAAAGATTTGACATTTGTTCTTTCTTTCAGAGGGGACTTAGCTAGAACTCTTATTGATCTTAAGACCTTTACAAGAAAATTGAATTTAAATGTTCTCTTTGGTACTAATTTCAGTCTTACCAAAGAATTTAGAGTTGCTAGTGTCTTTAATCCAGTATTACATCCTACCATATTGCTCTTTGAGAGAAATTGTGAGAATGCTTTTAGAACACTTTTGAATAACAAAGTATTGCATGAATCACAGCTATTTAACCTGTCCCACTTGGAGAAGTATGCATTGAAAGAGTTAAATTTTGCTGATATACGTGTCATTAAACCTGACAAGGGGGGTGGTTTGATTTTCATGAATAATGAGGATTACAACAGCAGTATGCGTGCACTTTTGACAAATGATGCCTATGTTAAAGTTTCCCTAAATGAGATTAATGGTGCATATCAATGAATTAGGGGCTTTATTAATGATTTATTTATTGATGGATGCATTGATGTTGATTTATTTAATTATTTTTCCATTTCCCACCCCCTTACTCCTATTATGTTTGGGTTGCCTAAAATCCATAAAAATTGGGATAATCCCCCTTTTCGTCCCATAGTTGATGGCAGACAATCCATTACATATGGGTGTGCAAAATTTATAGATACCAAATTGAAGGAGGCCCTGAAAAATGAGACCCAGATCTGTAAGGATTTGTGGTCTTTTTTAGGGGCGATAAACAATTTGCCTTTTTCTGAGAACTTTAATTTCCTCACAATAGATGTCCATGACTTATACACAGTTATACCTCAGGACATGAGTTGTGAATGGATAAGGGAATTTTTGTTGGAACAACGTATTGATGGTTCATGCATTGACCTAGTGATTTAGTTATTGGAATTGGTACTTAATAATAATTATTTTTTGTTTGATAAAGAATTTTATCTACAGAAAACAGATGTTGCCATGGGTTCTCCCTGTGGGGCCACTTTTGCTAACACTGTGATGGCCTATTGAGAAAAACATTTCCTTTTTCAGGATAATGTATTTCAGGAGAGGACTGCATGGTACACCCACTATTTGGATGGCATTTTTATCCTTTGGGAGGGGGGATAAAACTTCAGCTAATTTATTTATTGAACATATTACTGAATTTACAAATTTTTTGGAATTTACCTGGGAGTTTCAAACTGATAGAATTTCCTTTTTAAATGTTGAATTGATTAAGGATTCTTCTTTGAACAGGTACACTTCTAAGATTTTTAGAAAGCCAACCTACTCGAACGCATTCCTTCACTACTCTAGTTGCCATCCATTTCCGCAGAAGAGAGCGGTTGTGAAGGCCCAACTTGTTCGGGCTGCAAGGGTGGTTTCCTTGGAATGCGATTTTATAGAAGAATGTAACTTGTTCTGTTGAGAGAAATGTTTATTAAATGTGGTTACCCCAGTAAATTAGTAGATGATCTTATTGGGGAAGTTCAGTTTAAAAGATCAAACAGTATTTTTAAACCATTATTGACTTATAGTGATATGTTTGACATTTCTGGACTAGATGAATTGGATAATACCATTAATATTAACCCTTTGGAAAATAAGGGAAATTAACTTGTAACAAGTTCTAATATTGTAGCATCTTATTCCAAACAGCGTTATGCTCCTTCTAACTTTGATATGGCTAAACTGAGTTTTATTACCACCTTTTCAGTGGATGCTCCCTTACTTAAATCTATCATATTTAAGAATTGGTGTTTCCTTTTGGATGACAATTTGGTTAGAAATAGTGTGGGAGACTCGCCCTGTATAGTGTTTAGGAAGGGAAGGAACTTGAAAATGTCTCTTGAGAATAGAGCCTTGAAATATCATTTACCACACTGTGGCATGTTTAAATGTGAGGCTTGTCATTGGTGTAAATGCATCAAAGTTGGCAATTGTTTTGTTATTTGTGACAAAAATTATTATATTAAAGGCAAGTTCAATTGTAAAACAAGAGGGGTTGTTTATCTGGGTTCTTGTATGAACTGTCCTGCTTTATATGTGGGTAGAACAGAAAGACCCCCTCAGAAAAATAGAATTTATGAACAGGTGTATGCAATGGAGAAAATGAACTTGAATAATGCTTTTGCCAGACATATAAACCTTGCCCCACACATAGTTTTGTTTTTCATGCCATTGAAAAAATTGTTGATAATATTAGGGGTGGACCAATGGACTTGAAGCTGGATGAGAAAGAGCTGATATGACAACTGAAATTGAATGCCTTGATTCCCCCAGGCTTGAATGATTCTGTTTCTGTCAGTAGCATTCTTTTTTTTATTTTTATTTTTATTTAACATTTGTTGACCGGGAAAGTCCGACTAGGTTCCACAGATCCTGTTTTCAGTGGAGGTCCAGGGGAAATGCTCCAGACATTCTTAAAATGAGGGCTCTTACCAGATGAATATACATATAGTTTTCATAATTATTTATTATGACCTTTATATATATATGTACAGTACTTATGTGTTATTCGATTTTATTTAAATTGTTTCTATTGTAAATTAATATTATAGTGTTTTAGTTTTATATTAGAATGTATATGGGTTATTATATCTGATAAGGTTATAGCACTTTAAATTGAGACTTGGTTCTCTTAATTGAGTAGTGATGTCATTATTTGAAAGCTTATATAAGATTTGTAACGTGATTGTTTTGTCTGATGAAGTTTGCTAATATCAGTAAACGAAAGCACTTACTTAATCTTTTTGTGATTCAGTGTGGTTCTTACTCTGTTTCAAATAGTTTTTATCTGGTGTTTTTATTTGGCCAGTCCTAACTATTACATTACAAGATCAGGTCGACTTTCTAGACCAAGTTCCAGATACAAGGCCATCTGGACATGAATGCTGTTTTATTTATTATTGCCTATATAATTTGCATGTCTATTCAAATGTCATTGTCAGTGTGAGATAGCTTAGCAAAGAGAGAGAATGTAGATTAGAGTGTGTGATACACCTTTAAGAAGCATTTCAGTCAGTGGGCATGTGCATATAAGTACTGAGCAAGTGCAGTCAAAAGTGCCAGTTTGAGAGAGCAGCCAGAGTGAAAGCATGTATGAGTGTAGTAGTCAGTCATTTAGTTAGTTTGTTTAAGTTTCATGTTCCTGTCATCTATCCTGATGTATTTGTGAGTAATTACTTAAACAAACACCCAGGCTTCATTGTCATATTCAGATATACAACACGAGCGACAAGGACTCCTGCAAATCATGTGAGTGACCATTGTGTTCCTGCTGACCAGTGTGTGCCAGCAATAAAGACAAACAGCCCGGGGCCAATAACTTATTGGAGGGTCTATATTAGAACATCGAAGTTTCAAAACTACGAATGTTCTAATATCAAATCCTATTCAGTGAAAGCTGAAAATATCGAAGCAACAGAAAACTGAATTTTTTGCTAGGGAAAGAATTTGGTTTTCCATTTCTGTTGCTTTCGTATTTTCAGCACTGTGATGGAAAATTATGGGTTGGGTTCAGGTAAGTGTGAGATTGAGTGTGGGTTAGGTATGTGTGCGATTGTGTGGATGTGAGGGTTAGGGCAGGTTAGGTGGGTTAGGGTTAGGGCGCAGGTCAGGTAAGTGTGCGATTGTGTGGACGTGAGGGTTAGGGCGGGGTATGTGTTTTGGAACAGCAATTTTTTTTCCCTAGGAAAAAATTTGCTGTTGTGTATGTTCAATGTTTTCAGCTTTCACTGAATAGGGTTCGATATTAGAACATTCAAAGTTTTTAAACTTCAATGTTCTAATATAGACCCGTTATTGGAAAGCAGGTGTCCAGCTGCCCTGACTGGGTTACCTGCATTTACTCTGTTGAGTGATAGCTGGATGTAAACCTCAGGGGACCTGACAAATATGAACTAAGGTTTGTTACAGTGAATATTGGTTAATTGGCTGAATGCAGTTTGGAAGTGGGTGATTTCATAATGAGGATGATTCTGGATATTCTGTGTGTTTCCAGAAGATAAGGTAGAAGGGCAGTACATCAAAGTCTTTTGGACAAGTTCCAGAGTTGTACTACTGGGGAATGGTTATTGATGAGAAATTTTGTGGGAATTGTGGTGAGAGAGTAGAGTCTTCTGAAGATAGTGAATGATGTCATTGCAATCAGTAACAGACTAATTTCATTCAGACTCTATAGCAGACAAAGAGAAGTCTTAATTATCCCCATCTGTGCTCCACAGCAGATGATGAGGAATAGATGGTATTCAGGCAGCAGTTGCAGGGATTCGAAAGCCATTAGAAGGATCCAGTTCTTTTCAGTCTGACTGTGGTTTTCCTGTTTGTGTCCTTTCTTTTCCAGAAAGCTATTTACACTGTATTTTGTTCAGAAATGACAAAAAATTAAACATCTTAGCCCACAAATATAGCACATGTGCTGTTTTGTCAGTAAAATGAACCTGCTGTCAGAAAAAGCAAAAAAAAAAAAAAAAATAGACGCTGCACATAACTAGGCTAAATATGCATATGCACAAAGTAACATGCAGTGAGACTAGGTAGGTGACAGAAAATTTAAGGGCAGTGGTCTGATTAGATGCTCTTCATATGAGATTAGTGGAAGGAGGCAGTCCTTTGTCAGTATGTGTTTGTACGAGCCAGTAATCTTCATATGTGGAGGACAAGTAGCAATAGATGGATGTAAGGCAGATATGGAACTGGAAATGTCTGGAAACATGGAAAATTGTTTATTTTGTTTATCTTGCATCAAAGATGAGAGTCAGCAATAGAACAGAATGAATAGCATAAAGATTTATTAACTGTAGGCTTGTTGCAGAGAAGGAATGCTAGGAGTTGGCAGAGAGGGTTGCTGGTAATGAAGACAAAAGTGTAGTGAAACAATGGGTTCGGAAAATTATAACATAAAATATAGAAGAGGAATGGGGAAGGGGATAGAAGTGTGAGACAGGCCAGGAATTTCAGTAACAGAAATTTATGGTAACAGCCATTAACAGGATGACATAGAAAAATGTATTGCTGAAATACGCAACAAAGGAATTTAGGTTATGGTGGTTAATAAGACAATATGCAAACAGATACCATCACCACAATACACGCTTTACTGTTGTAGAAATTACAGATAAGATGCTAAAGAGATTATATGTATAGTTTGTGGCTGCCTCACTTTTAAATCAGGACACATATGAATTTTATATAACCTCCTTTGCCAAATATTTCTGTTTTAATATGTAATTTCATGTGAGTAGCGATATAATACATTTCTTTTATGAACTGTTTAATTTCATGGTGTTCATTCTAAGTTTGTAAAATTTATTCTAATAAAAAAATTAAAAAATAATAAGTAAATGTTTTGAGAAATTATCTGATTCCCATGGTCCTGCAGTGTATTTATCATGTTACTCTTCTTCCAGAAAAGTTTAGAACAAAAACCTTATTCTAGTGCAAGGCATTTTTCTACATTATCCCTAGAATTTGGAATGCCTCACTACTGAAATAAAGGATTTTTAAGACACATTATGGTGAAGTAATTTGCCCCACATGAACTCGCATGCGCAAAGTGTAAATTTTAATGATGACTTCTGGTCAATGCCTGTCTAGAGTTTGCATGTTCTAAAACATTCTGGTGTTTCCACCACAAATTCACTCAGTAATCTAATTTGAGAGCAGCAGGACAGACTCAAGATGGTGTCTGTTAGGGAAGGAATTATATAGTCCAACCACTATAGGCGTCAATTCTGGTTCACATTATCCTCTAAATAGGAAAACATGGGTTGTGCTCCATGTCAGGACTAGCCACTCAGTCTTATAAAACTGGCTCTAGAAGATTTATTCAAATTGATTAATGTTACCAAAAATGGGCATAGTTATTCAACAGTGATAAGTGGGTTGAGGTCAAAGTAACCCTGAGTCAATAAGCCAATGACCCGCCAATGCATATTTCCCTTGCCTGGTTTATCTAGGATAGCTCTGTTGAGAGAAACCCAGATGTAAAATCGACATGAACAAAGGATTGCTACACATAATGTAGACTTCCTGACAGATACAGCTTGAAAGTGGACGATGTGATGTTAACAATGAATCTGAATATCCCCTGTATCCATGAGGCAAGATGGAAGGGCAGTACACTTGGGATACAGAATCTGCCACTTAGGGGAAGGACAGAATAGAAATATTGTGGAAATTGGGAGGAAGAAGCTGTAGAAGGCAGTGAGGGACATCATTATAATTAGTGACTGAGTCAAGCCAATCAGAGCTAGTGTAAGCATAGGGCAGTATTCATAATCTCAGCCAATGCTCCACAACAAGGTTGTGATATCACAAAAGAGTGCATTCAGACTTCAGTTGCCTTACCTAAGAGAAAAAAACAAGGCAACATAAGTTGATCTTGATAACTGAGGACCTGAACATACATACATACAGGGACAGGCAAAGGAGGATATGAAGACTGCCAAAGTTGACAAGGGCAACAGAAATAAAGAAAGAAACTGCTTTCTAGTCTTCTGTCTGGTAAATGGTTTGATGGTGACCAACACATGGTTCAGTAAGAGAGAGAAACACAAGCTCATATACAATTCAGATATACTTTCTCCTAGTAAGGAAAGGGCACTGGGATAGAATCAGCGACTGCAACATTTTTCCTCTTGAAACAGTCACCCCACTGCATAAACCACTGGTGGTCACAATCAGCTGCAAGCAGTGGTCAGAGAAGGATCTAAGGTCAATGGAGATAGGTTGAAGACCTGAAAGTTGACTGGAGAGAAAGCACAAGAGTTCAGTGAAATAATTAGGGCTCTAGTACCCCAGAAAGAAGAGGAAATAGATGGAAATGAAGAAAAATGGCAGCACCTCATAACAGCATTGTGGAACAGGTAAGTGGACAAGCCAGGTAAGAAAATAAGATTTGTAAGGAAAGCTAGTTTTAAAATGCAGAAATCCGGGAAGTTATCAAAAGAATGAAGGAGTGCAGGAAAACATTGAAGACACATTATATGGATCAGGTTAAAAGAGAATACCGGTTGGCTAACAAAGACCCTAAGAGACCAGTTGGAATAGCAAAGCACAAAACATCAGAGGCACACTACCAGTTTCTGGAAAGGGACTCAGTAGAGGTCATGAAATAAATAAATAAATAGGTTGCAAGGCAGTGACAGAAAGATAAAGAAGATGGTCATCAGGCACCTTTTTAAGAGATGTCAGTAGCATTCTCCTCACCAGTCCACAGGATACCAACGTGAGATGGAAGGCATATTTCCAGCAGCTTTTTAATGGTAAAGACCCCACAAAAGCTGTACTGTGCCAGACACAGCCTGCATTGAGAGAAGAAGAGCTCACCCTAGAGCAAGAAAAACATCACTGAAGATAATGAAGACAGTGAAAGGAGGAGGCTCTGATAGGGTCTCCGCAGCTGTTATGAAAATTCTGGATGTGTTAGGGGAGAAATGACTAGCAAGGGTTAAAAAATTCCTTAATTCAGATCTATGTTTCAGCCTGATAACATCTGTAATATTTATTTTGCTTCACCTTTCCCCTTCCATTAAACAATACAATATTGACAGGAGTCACAGTTGATGTGGTGTTCTTTGGAATTTGCTTTGTTTAAACTATTATGGATGTGGTGAAAATTGTTACTTATTTTCAGTGTAGTGTATGGTTGGTACAAACATAAACCTATTAGACTGAGAAATACAATACAGTAGAGAATAGGTTATCCAAACTAATTGGGACCTAGGGTAGTTTGGATAATCAAACTGTTCAGATAAGCAAACATATAATTGAACTGGATAGAAAACTTATAAAAATGTTTTTGATGATCATTAAACAAGAAAAATATAACAAATTTACTGTAAGTACAAAATGATAAGCATATTGTTGTAGCACAGGCTCAAAAAACATGCACAAACAAATACATATAATGTTTACACATTCAGACTTTATGATTTTTTCTACCCAAAAATGTTGGAGGGCTGCATTCGGATAATTGACGTTTTGGATAATCAAAGTTTGGATAATTGACTCTCTACTGTATTCTGTTCAATCATTTATGAGTTTTGTTTTATGATGATGTCTCTCAGAGGACAACATGTTTTCTGTGCAGTGTCAGTTATACAGGAAGGTTAAAATAGCTGGGCTACCTTTTAATGAGGTCAGGCTGTTATGGGGGTTCTGGAGTATGAACTCTATTTTGTGCTCATTTTTGTTTGGTACCTTCAAGGTGCAGCATCCCAGTATTGATTCTGAATGTCTATTAGATTGATGGGGAGCTACAAACACTTACTGGAATATAATTAATATTTCATAACTGTTCAAGGTGTATTATAATTGATGTGTCTGAATAGTTTGCATTAATGTAATGCCTTATACTATTCCTTAAGCTGTGTTTAACTTCATGTGAAATGTTACTTCTTTTCTACACTGTCTGCTTTCATTCTAATTATTTTCTTTATGGTTTATTCAGTATTTACTACCCGTTTCCTAAACAGCATAAACCATATCAAGTCTGATACTACAAGTAATGCTTACTTTTGCAACCCTGTTTTCAAAAGCTGATTTTTGACTTCCAATTATGGGGACAGAACTTGTCCTTTTAAAACTTTTATAGCTGGACAGAACTTGTTCTTTAAAACGTTTATAGCTCTTCACATTTCTATTCCATCTACTACTATGAAAACTTACAAGTCACTTTCATATCTGAAAAAAGTGGTGTCTGTTCTTGAATTTTAGGTTACAATAGAATAGTTGAATTTAGGTTTCCACTGGTCCCTGACCATAATTTACTCCTTGGGAATGGCATATGTGCCTGTGCATTTGAAACTTTATTTGGAAATGCTTCACCTAAGGTATTAGAACTGTTAGTTTCTATCCAGAAGCATAGAAGACACAAGCCTCATATTTGATTTCACAAAATGATAACTTTGTGCTTACAGAAGCCAGTGAAAGCAGAGAGGAAATGGGATACATGGTCAAATTAGCATAATAGGCAGGCAACTAGAAAGACAGTGGTATTTAAGAACATGACAGTGACAGGGTGGAGGAGGGGTCTGCCTGACTCGCAAGAGATATAAATGTGGGGTCTTTTGTAGTTTTAATATGCAGTTAAAAGCAGAACACAAGCAAAACACAAGATAAAGAAAATCACAGCACTCAAAATATAAAAAGGCAATAAACTAATACAAAATACAACAAATAAAAAGCAAACCAACCTTTCCCTCACAGCAAAGTATAGCAGTGTCTGGGTGAGCATTACCAATAAAGTTCTGAAATGTTTTATTTTACCCCTTAAATAGAAGGTTTAGTTCCTAGCTCCACCCCCTCAGTTCACAAATGATTAACCTTAAGTGACCCTTCTGTCTTATGTATGAGTCCTTAATTGATCAGTTCTAATTTCTGCCTGACTCACAAGAGACAGAGCTGTGGGGTCTTTTGAAGTTTTAATATGCAGTTAAAAGCAGAACACAAGCAAAACACAAGGTAAAGAAAACAAATCACAGCACTCAAAATATAAAAAGGCAATAAACTAATATAAAATACAACAAATAAAAAGCAAAGCAACCTTTCTGTCACAGCAAAGTGTAGCAAAGTCTGGGTGAACCTTTCCAATAAAGCCGAAGGCTGCTAAGGGGGAAGGCTGAGCATCAGTCTTGCAACCATGCATTAGCAGTCAGTTTTATGCAAATGAGGGGATTGATACTGAATCACAGATTTCCCTTCGGTGATAGCTAGCACCCAACCGTGTAAGTGCAGCAACACCACGGTGCAAGCCTAAGAGGTAGATGACCTCATAATGGGGAGTGTCATACATGCTGTAAACTTATTGGAGCTCTGTGGCCCACATTTGCCCTTAGCTAAGCACAGCTAAGGAAGGGTGGTGTGTCTGAGGCAGCCTAGCAGTATTTACATTGCCTAAATGGATGTGCATGCCACGCACCAGGTTTAAAAAAAAAACAAAGGAAATAGCAGCTCTGTTCACATCTGAGCACTGGGTATGTGCGGTGGGCCTCTGGGCTTAAGCAGGAAGGCAATGGGAAGGGAAAACAGCAGTAGGAAGGCAATCAAGAGGAACTAGCATATTTGGCAGGTGAAATGTATCAGAATCAGCCAATTACCCAGGCAGCAGCCCAGAAGAGCACACAACTATAAACTATGTAAACACCTTTCACTCTGTTTTTTTCTCACAAACTCTATACCACCAGTGTACACAGATGGGGAAATATTACCAGACAAAACTAACAAAATGATAGGGGCTGCTTTTGCTCTCATACATCAATATGTGGAAGAGGCTAAGGGTGGTGAGGATGAGAATGCTGACAACCAACCCACAGTGAAGAGAAGGAGAAGAGTGTACAGACCAGGGTAACCTACCAGAAGCTACATGAGCTGGAGATAGTCGAGCGCTATAGGGTGGAAAGGGACATCCTACAGAAAATTCTTGAGCAGTGCCAGCCACGCCTCGCACACAGAACCAACAGAGGGGAACCCATCCCAGTGGATACCAAGGAATATGTAGGCTTAAAATACTAGCCACAGGTACCTTCCAGTGGCCAACTGGGGATATCATGGGGATCTCACAGGCATCTGCATTCAGGGTGCTCCACCAGTTCCTGGATGCCGTGTCAGCACATGCTAGTGAGCACATATATTTCCTCAACACCCATGAGGAGTTGACTAGCAATATGCATTTCTTCCACCAAATAGCAGAATACCCTGAGGTAGTGGGTGCTATAGAGTGCACACAAATACACATGAAAGCACCACCTGGTGAGCGGGGTAGGGTCTACATAAACCGCAAGGGCTTCCCCTCCACTGCCAGGTTGTATGTGATGCCCAGGGCATTATAATGAATGTGTGTGCTGGCAGCCCTGGAAGCTATCACGACTCCCACATCTGGCATATGACACACCTGAAACAGAGATTTGCCAATGGGGACATCCCATATGGCCACCTAGTGGGGGATGCTGGTTATGCACTGGAGCTGTGGCTGATGACACCCATCAGAAATGTATACAAACCCAAAAAAGAGCTCCATAATGAGGCACACGCACAAACAAGAATCATAATAGAGCATGTGTTTGGGATGCTCAAGTCAAGGTTCTGGTGCCTGGACATATCCAGTGGAGCCTTGCAGTACTCTCCAGCTACATGCACACAAATTTTCGTTGTATTTGCCATGCTACGTAATATGATCCTGCGGAAACAGCTGCAGCAGGAACAGCACGGGGCAGGGCCACACAGCCCCCCACCATTGCCAACGCCAGCACAGGCACAGAGTGAATCAGAGGAGGAACAACCTGAGCCTGCCCCTGTAGGCAGAAGGAAGCATGCCCAGTATGCCCAGGCTTTGGTAAAGAGGCAACCCATAGCACATACACTGACATGGTAGGAACCCAGGGAATTACACCTCTCTCTGACTTGCACATACAGTAAAAAGCATGCCAAATATGACACTACCTGTGCTTTACCATGTATATGGAGTGTACTATGTGCCTCCAACATAGTCAGCCCTCCAGCACCATCCTCAATACTGGCACAACCACAAGTAACTCACTCTTCCTATCAATTGCTGAATGGAATAGTATGTTCTCCGAGTTGTAGCTATGGTATGGATGTGAGCATGGGAATCAGGTGGCTGAACGGGATAGCATCAGATAGTGGACACCTATATGGCCAGCATGGAATCCATAACAAATACTGGTGTCAACAAAGTAGGCAGTACTAGAAAAGGTGACAAATCCCACTGCAGTACATGTGGTGGCCCAAATCTGTGTCCATAGGACACACACATGCATGTCAATGAGGTTTACATACCCAACAACAGCCTCACCCAGATGGACAGGTGTAGATGACCATAAAGAAAGGCCGTGCTAAGGCCTCCAATTAATGGCAATGGATAACAGCCCCCCCCCCCCTCCAGAAAAACACAGACTGTAACAGGTCTGGCAGTTGTATGTTAGTTCTGCAGGGTATGAAGTCTGAAACTGAAATGTATGCCAATAAAGTATAAGATCTGTACTCTACTGATATGCCTCTAGTCTGCATGATAGGTCAGAATACAAAACAAAATGGAAGCCAACAGAGTACCTGAAATACCAGTAGTGTCATAGCAAATGTTTACAGTTGTCAGGTGTGCCCCCCCCCAGTCCTATGTAGAAATGCAGTAACATATATGAGTGGGATTAATAACAGTGGGAGCACAGATTACCTGAGATGGCCCAGTTTACAGGATAGATTGTTGCATGTGTGCAATATGCAGGGCTCTGTGTGTTGTACATTGTGTGGAAGTGGGAAGCATGTAGGCATGGAGGGTTGTGTCCTGGTGGCCTATGGCCACTAATGTCGATGACAGGGCCATGTTCTGACAAATGCAGTGCCAAGCACAATGCATCCCACCAAGACCCAATTCAGCAGTCATCCATACTCATTGTTCAGATGTCAATATCTGTCACCATCTGAAAGATGGACATGCCATGAATGTGGGCCCAAACATACACACAGTAAACAGAGTACATAAAATGTAACTATCAACTGCCCACACCTTTGGAATTGTACATACAGGTTAGCAGCACATTAGTTGTCTGTGTAGTATGGAATAGTGATGTAGTCTGGCCTGTCACTGGCAGACCACAAAAGGCACAGTTATGAAGTAATGAAAGAATGCCTATATCCCTGCACAAGGCAGCATAAGGGGAATGTCCTAGGTATATCTGTAAGTCAGCTGCAAGAAGCCTCCATATCACACATGCACTCAGCTCACCCCACCATCATCCACAGGTTAATCACAGTTTATATCCCTGCTGTTGGGAATGAGTGCAGCACGACCTCCACTTCTGTATCGGAATATCCACAGAATGCAGTATGTTGAAGACGTGCCCTATGCAAGTGTGTCCCAAGCTGTAAGCAGCACCCTGCCAGCATCCAGACCAAGGGGTTAAAAGGGACAGGAACTATTGCCATTAACACCTGACACACTTAACCTGTCACCCCAGGAGAACCCAGTGGCTCACAGCCTGGGATTGTAGGAGTGACAGAATGCACTGGCCTGCTACAGATGGCTTGCATCACTACCAAATGTTCTACAGTCTTCTGTCAAAGGCCTGTTCCCCACCCGTACTGCCAATGTATCTTGTCTCATGGTGTCCCAAATAACAACATAACACAGTCCACAGAACACAAATGCAAGGCCATGTAGACAAATCCAAATAGCATGCCCACCATGTCCTACTGCATGAACTGTTGACCAACCCCTAAATAATGCTGGGATGAAGGGATAACAGTAAGGATACTTTGTAGATATCACTCACATAATGTTAGGAAGATGACAGAATAACAGAGTGGGGGGTGTAGAAGCATGGACGCCATGGAGTGTGTGAAGTCTGAAATTCTGATGTGTGCCCATACTACCTCTGCCTACAAACCCAGTAATGGGTGGCTACAAATCCACTTGTAAACCACAATGTGAAGGGGAACTGACCAGATATATGAGCCCTGCCTCTGGATAATCTGAGTGAATCTGTACAGCTGAGTGGTATGGCCACAGCAGGATATGGCCATTCTGTTATGTTGATAGATGTACAAGCAGGGGATCCTCAGCCACCACAGTAGCAAGGTGCTGGACCATTTACACAGATTCATTAACAAGTGTCTGCAGTTACCCCTCCAGAATGGCATGAGTGTGCAAGAATATGTAGGCTGCAGACCACAATACTGGGCACAGCTTCATTCATCTTGTATTTCCCAGGAAGTAACTGTGAGCAAATAAGTATATCTGTTGCTAATTGATGACATAATACATCACAGTGTAAATCAGTACATGTCATAATATCTCTGCTAACACCAACCATGTAACACAAGCAGCACAGACAGCAATAGTTACAGTATCCCACTATCTGTCGCCCATTCTGACTCCATATTGTCAACCTATCTACAGATATTCTGCAGAAACAGGTTGCTAGCTGTAGGTGCAGAACACAAACTCCTGCACTGGAATACAACCTACCTGGAATGGATTCACGCAGTCAGTACAGAAGGTCATACTGAGCATGCTCCAACACAGAGAAATGAAGCCCATGTCTGACAACAACAGTGGATTATAGATATCTGTCAGTCACAGATGTCGGTGCACACATACCACATTACACACCATTCATGCTTTGCACACACATTGGCTAGGAATACTCACACA
>NC_056741.1:1461021024-1461038524 GCF_019279795.1 Protopterus annectens | reverse complement strand
ATTTATATTGAAGCAATGCTTAGAACTGCTAAGCATGGCTCACCCCTGGTAACCAGTGATTACATTCCAGTCTGATGAAATAGCATGGTACTGACTTCTTTAATAAGTGTATTAAATTCCATGTATACAACATGCTTTTATGTGCTGTCAGTACAATAGCAAGGGGTGTGAGTATACTGTCTGGGACACTTGAGTATATATGGCTAGTACAATAATCTTTTCCTTTTGTATGTGTTTCATACATGGGTAGTATCCCAGGTTATGTGCAGTCACACCTGTATGTATTGTATCATTACGTTACTACTGTTAACATTGCTTTCCCAAGTAAGAGTTGTTTGCAGATTGTAGTACTGGAACCATACACCCCTGCATGCAAAGCTGGACTCTGAGTACTGACTATCATGTTCTTGGAGTGTGAGCTGTGTGTTATTAAGCACATGCTATTGGATATTGATCTGATATGTGGATATTAATTGTAAACTACTATGTGTATAGAACATGTCATTGAGGTCTGCTGTCATGTAGTAATGGCATACCTATCAGTGTCAGACATCTATCTGTCAAAACATTAATCATAATCCATAACATTTTGGCTAGCTGATTTCTGTCTGTTCTCTGTACAGAAGTCAGGTATCCATCTTGGCTGCTAATAGGCGATCTATGCTTGACTGACACTGACATGTCTGCCCAGCTGCATTATGAATGCCACAGCTAGGAAATCCAACCCTTTATGCACCACATGTCATGGATACCTCAACTGGACTACCACAGTCAACAGAACATGCTTGGGTACAGGTCTCCAACCCAGACACTGGCTCCGTTATGTAATATATGTTGCATACATGTCAATTGGAGCACCTCACTGGCCGTCTGCAAGAGACAACCAGATGACTGGATGTTGCATTTAACTGTCACCCTGAGGATCAGTCACGTGGCATCAGTTGATAGATGGCCTGCTGACAAATGTCAGGTGGCATGATACCACTGTATCCACACCCCCTACTCTTCTCATCTCTCCATGGACAATATCCTGGTACACACCTAGGAACACCTGCACCTATGGACCCCAGTACTGGCAAATGAGTTAGTGTGCACTGCTGAGAATAACAGTGTCTGTGTGTTTGTAAACCTGCAGTTGATAATACCCTGACCTTCTCACACACTACACCACCCATTGCCATAGTTAGAAATGGCTGCTGCTGTAATGGACATTAAATGTACCTTGTTGCACTCTTCACCCTATGGGCTACCTGGAGCTTGCAGTACCAGCACAACAATGCTGTACAAATGGGTAGATAGGCATGGGTTGACCTTTGAGTCCTGGCAAGTGTGTGTACGTGTGCAAGTGTGTATATTTCTAGGATAGAGCATTCTGAGGCCACATTTTCCAAATACAATACACCTGAACATACAGTATAAGGCATAGTGATGTCGCTGACATTAGGAGAGCCATGACAAACCATCACCCTACTTTTCCTGTGGCGTGTGCAATAAGTGCATATCCCTGTAGTATCACTGATGAGATAGACAAGGGGTTGTATTGCAGTCCTGGTCAATGTGTGATTGTGGGTATGTCAGAGTATTATCATGAGTTTCAGTGAGTAAAATATCCAATGGGGTGGGGTGTGGGTGCTGGGTATACTGTCTTTACACCATGATACCCCCAGTATATGTCCCAAGGTCTACTGTATGAGGACCATTGTCACCATCAACCATATGGGTAACTATGCACACTATCCTGCCTAATGATGCATGTGCTGTATGCAAATTATGTGTAACAGAATGGACTCACTGACAAGGTAGTTAGCACTGATAAACCCGGGTCTCTCAGATGTGTCTATGACTGTTATGTGTTTGTCAATGTGTATATGACAGTATGTATTGTCCATTAACACCCAGTACATCAACCATTACCATACTGTACAAGGCCTGGTGATGTTCCTCACTTAATAAGAGACTCGGGACACACCTCATCCTAAAAGCTATGTGGTGTGTGCAATTAGGGCCAAACAATTTAGTAGCAATATGTACCTAGGTAGGGGTTCTACTCTTAGCGTTGCCAAGTAAGTGTGTGTGTATATGTGAAGGGATCTACTTCAGTTGCAGAAAATACATGTCCCAGGAGGTCATGTGTCTGAGAACTGACTGGCAAATGCAAACATTTCAAAGGAATCATGTCATGGAAATTCATTCCATCAAAACTAGTAGTAGATGTGTAAATGTCCTCTTCTCCACTATATAGCAGTGTAATGATACTGGAGTTGGTTTATATAGTTGGCTATCGGTACTGTGGACACAGCCACCCTCATTGGAGTTATTGTTGTGTGTATCCCCATGCTTAGTCTGCTGTAATAATGTACAGTTTATATTAACAGGTTAAGTAGTCATCACTAACACCATGTGCGGTTCTTCACCACCCCACACCCTCCAAAGTGTAGGGCTGTGCCACCCACACCAGCACACCAATGTTTACTGACATCGGGTTTGCACTACATTAGGGAAGGGGACATATGCCTTGCCAGTACCATCGTCAATGACAAAGCAGCAGACTGATTATTTACTGATGTGATGTTTTGCCTATTATGTCTTGTTGGAATTACATAGGTTCATAGGTTCATAGATAGGTACTAGGCTATCGGCCCTGGGGCCTATATAAGCCCAGCCAAAAAGGTAACATGGCTTTTGCCACCCAAGAAAATTATTTTCCTGTGCCACTGTCAAGCAGAGCCACAGAGGTGGCAAGACCAGTCAGGAGGAGAAGGTTACCACACACACTATAGACCCAGTCTCACATAGTACCATTACAACCTCAAATCATACACATAAACACACAAAGACATACTCTGAGGCTCTGATCAAAAATCTACCAAAACAGCAGAGGCCACCAAAGCAGACACCCAAACAACCACCACCTCAGAACACAACACCTGCAACACATAGACCTCACAGTCAGAGTGTCAAACAGTCACAGCCCTTAAGGCCAAACACAATGCCAGACACACTAGTCATTGGTGACTCCATAGTCAGACACACTGGCGTCCGCTCACCAGACTGAGTAAGGAGAAGGTCACAGTAAGCTGCCTGTCGGGCGCTAGAATCCGCCACATAACGCAAGCACTCAGGTCTCTCAACAGCAGGTACAAATATGACTCAGTCATTGTCCACGCTGGTGTAAGCGACCTGAGGCGTACCTCCTTGGACTACATGAAAGAGACATTGAGGAGCTCTCTGATTATGTAGCCCAGGCAGGTATGACCCTGACCTTGAGCAGTATCCTACCTTCACCAAGAATGATGCCACAATACAGAGATAAGATGATCAGCTTTAACAATTGGCTTAAACACTGGTGTCATTCAAAGGGGATCCAGTGTCTGTCTGCCTGGGATGACATGCTGGACAAGCCACGCTGCTTCACAAGGGAGGGCTTGCACCTGTCACCCCTGGGATTCCGGATATTGGCAAAGGCTCTTGCCACTGCCATAGTGACTTTTTAGGCAAGGCTCAAATTCTAAACCTACCACCCTAGAACACAAAAAGGAAAAAACTAAGGGTAATGCTGCTCAATGCCAGAAGTCTAAATCTCAAAATGCACGCACTCGAGGCCCTTCTCAGTATGGAGAATATCGATGTCTGTGCTGTGACAGAAACCTGGTTCAAGGCTCCTGAGAGCACCCCAGCGCTATCAGGTTTTACCTCATATCATGCGTTCCGGCCCCAAAATCCAGACAATACCAAGAAAGGAGGGGGGGTATCCATATTCATCAAGGACACCCACCCTCAAGACTGGTGGCAACGCACGATGCATCGGAGACCATCCAGGTGCAATTAACCATAGGCAAGACTGCTCTGCAAATTGTAGCATGTTACAGGCCACCCTCACAAACTCAGGAACCTCACATGGCCTTCCTGAAAACACTAGAGGATAAATGTATCACCAAACACCATCATACTAGGTGACTTCAATTACCCTAATATAGACTGGGAACACTACTCAAGCCCAAACACCCTAGCCCAAAAGTTCCTGGAATTCATAAACTCAAATGCCATGGAACAACTAGTCACCATCGCCACAGGAGGAGATAACATACTTGATCTCATCATCACGAACATGGGAGCACAATGTTCAACACCGGAGGTGTACCCCTCACTGGTGAGATCAGACCACAAACTAATCTCGCTGGAGGTCCTCATCCCACCCCACCTGAAATAAAAAGACCACAGTAAAGAACTTCTCAAAAGCCGACTTCACACTTCTAAAGACTAGTGTGGTCTCCTTTAAGGCCCCGAGCGTGGAAAACAGTACTCAAGCGCTGAATCACTTACAAATGCCTTCTACCAGCACCTGCAGGACTGCATGGATAAGGCAATCCCAAGCAAAACAAAGACTCTTTGTACCAAAGGCAAGCGTCCAGTCTGGTGGACCCCAGCCATAAACAAACTCTACAACAAAGGAGGAAGCTACTACAAGATAGAGCAAAATCCTTAAAGGTAAGACACCCTTGATCACTATAAGTAAAAACTAAGAGCTCTCATAAAATCATCCAAAGCAAATTTCGAGAAAAATAGCTAAAGACTCAAAAGACAATCATAAGGCCTTCTTTAGCTATGTTAGAAACCTGGGAGGAAACTCCCAGATATGCTCAGAGCTAGTTCAAAATGATGTGAAGATTACTGATCCTACAGACATTGCCAACATACTGGCTGACAGGTTCAGTGCAAACTTCTCCCAAAGGAGAGATATCTATACCAAGCGATTGCAGCCCCCAAACATCTCCAGCCCAAGTGAGAACTGCTCTCTCCAAAGCAAAAACACAGCATCCATGGGACCTGATGGTGTCCCCGGCTGTGTGCTCCATGAACTCAATGAGGAATTAAACCCACAGCTAGGACAGCTGTTTAATCAAAGTCTTACCTCTGGATACACCCAGGGGTGGCGCACTGCAACTGTGGTACCACTTCACAAAGGCGGTGCCTCCACCGACCCTGGAAATTACCGGCCCATTAGCTTGACAAGCCTTATCTGCAAAGCCATGGAGAGGATCATAATGGACCTCATAAATAAAGACATAGGGAATTTGCAGACTTTGGATCCAACCCAGTTTGGCTTTGTCAAAGGCAGATCATGCCTTTTAAACTTGGTTGACTTTTTGAAACAGTCACCAAAGCCATTGATGAGGAAAGGCAGTCCATACAGCCTACCTCGATCTGGCTAAGGCCTTGATACAATACCCACTCGGGTATCATTGAAAAACTCATCAGCTTAAATGTCAACCCATACATCACAAGATGGGTTGCAAACTGGCTGAGTGACAGAACCCACAGGGTCAGAGTTGCTGGCACCATGTCAGACTCAAAGCCTGTCACAAGTGGTGTCCCACAGGGCTCAGTCCTGGGCCCACTCTTGTTTGGCATCTACTTTTCCAGTACAAGCAAACACAGGAGGGTTATGGCTGACAAAGTTTGCAGATGACTGCAAACTGGGCGCCATAGTAGAAAACACATCTGACACAGATATCCTTCAGAAGGGTCTCACAGAAACAGATAACTGGTGCCAGAGCCACGCCGTAAAGTTAAATGCCAAAAATGCATAGTCATACCCTTCGGAAAAACAAGGTTACCCTAGCTACCAAATAGGTGGCAATCCACTGAGCACAGAAGAAGTTATCAGGGACCTGGGGACCCAGGTTGATAGTAGTCTGTCATTCGACACCCATGTAGCTAAAGTAGTTAGGAAGACCTTCTACATTGCCCACCTTATCATGAAGGGATTCTCATCTAGATCAAGGGAGGTCATAGTCTCCCTTTACTCATCACTCATCAGACCAATGATTGAGTACAATGCCCCATTCAGAATGTATCTGACCCGACACTTGCAGCAGCTGGAGGCCACAAAGTTCCTCACCAAAGGATAAAGGGTCTCAAAATCTGTCCTATGCTGCCCGACTGAAAGAACTCCAGCTCTATTCAGTAAACACTTAGCTGCTCAGAGGTGACCTTTGCCTAACATACAAGGCCATGTCAAACCCAGATTTGATGAATATGCTTCACCTCAAAAATCTAGATCCATCAGAGCCACAAGGCGGAGACTTAAACCTTGACACGGCTATTAATAGGACGTGCTGGAGGGATAGATTCATCACCCAAAGACTCCCTATGCTGTGGAACAAAATCCCGGTACATGTGAGGCAGAGCACCTCGCTGGCCTTGTTCAAGAGAAATCTTGACCAATGGATGGGAGATCGCAGATATACCCCAGGGATTACCTCAGTGTCACTGCTCGACAGAGGCACAGCAAAATAATGGGTATAGTTCCCCATACTAAAGGGGTGGCGTAAGCCACAAATCGATGGGCTAGGCTTGTAAATGCCCTCGGGCAGATAGCCTAGTATGAACCTATGAACCTATGAACCTATCCCAGGGGTGAATTTCCTATTTCCCATCCAATCATCAAGATTTTTCTTCAAAAGTGCTAATGAGGAGCTTTGTTTGATATAGATAGGTAGTTTATTCCACAGTATGGGAAGTCTCTGGGACAGGAATCTATCCCTCCGGCATGTTCTGTTTATTGTGATGACAAGGTTTAGGTCCCTAGAGCATGTAGCTCGGCGGGATTGGGATTTCTTTAAGTGGAGCATGTCCAGCAGCTCTGTGTTTGACATAGCTTTGTATGTTAGGCAGAGATCACCTCTGAGTAGGCAATATGTAACAGAGTAAAGCTGGAGTTTTTTGAGACAGTCTGCATAGGGCATCTGTTTGAGGCCAGTAATCCTATTTTGTGAGGTATTTCTGCGGCCTTTCCAGTTGTTGTAGATGTCTTGTGAGGTACATACCAAAAAGGGCATTGTACTCTGTAATGGGTCTAATGAGTGATGAGTAGAGGGGAACAATGACCTCTTTTTTTCTGGATGAGAAACATTTTGTGATGAGGTGTGCCATGTAGAAGGATTTCCTGAATACTGTGGCGATGTGGTTATCAAAGGAGAGACTACTGTCCACCTGTGTCCCAAGGTCTCTTATCACACTTTCAGTGTTAAGTATGCCACCGCCTATGTTGTAGTTCATGGGTACAGAGTTTTTACCAAAGGGGATGACAATGCACTTTTTGGCGTTGAGCTTGAGGCCATGGCTTTAACACCAGGCATCTGTCTCAGTGACGCCCTTTTGTAGGATGTCCACATCATTAGGAGTTTCGATTATGGCTCCTAGTTTGCAGTCATCTGCAAACTTCATTAGCCAAAGACCTTCTGCATTAGCCTGTACTTCAGAGAAGTAGATACCAAACAGGAGAGGACCCAGGACTGAACCCTGTGGTACTCCACTTGTCACTAGTCTGAAGTCGGATTTGGAGTCTGCTACTTTCACAGTGTGGGTTCTGTCAGTGAGCCAGTTGGCAAGCCATCTTGTGACATAGGGATTTATACCTAGTTTAGTGAGTTTATCTGTAATTCCAGAGTGGGGGATGGTGTCGAAAGCCTTGGCAAGATCTCGATAGGCTGTGTGAACCACCTTACCCTTGTCTACAGCTTTGGTGACTGCTTCAAAGAAGTCTATCAGGTTTAGGAGACATGATCTGCCTTTTACAAAGCTGAACTGGGTGGGGTCCAGAGTCTGGAGATTACCAATGTCTTTGTTTATAAGTTCCATGATAATACGTTGCATGGCCTTGAAAACCAGGCTCATCAGGCTAATGAGGTGGTAGTTCCTGGGGTCCATGTTGGCTCCTCCCTTGTGGAGTGGAATAACCATCAGTGTGTGCCATTCAGCAGGCACAAAGCCTGAGGTGACGCTATGATTGAACATGGTACTTAGGTGGGGTGCCAGTTCATTCTCTAGTTCATGTAGAACACAGCCTGGGATGTTGTCTGGTCCCATAGATGCTGTGTTCTTGGCTTTGGAGAGTGCGGTTTTTACCTGTGCAGCCATGATAACAGGAACTTTGCATTCTTCCGGTATAGAGATGGGCACTTTAGGGGGTGAGAGGGGGGTAAATTAGCACTGAACCTATCTGCCAGGATGTTGGCATTATCAGTTGGGTTTGTATATTTAGTGCCATTGTGCTGTAACTCAGAACAGATCTGAGTGTTGCCATTGAGATTATTGACATAGCTATATAATGCTTTCTGGTTGTCTTTAGAATCGGTGGTGATTTTGTTTTCATAACTAGCTTTGGAGGATTTTATCAGGGATTGCAGCTTCTTACTGAGGCTGATCACGGAGCTCCTTCACTCATGGGATTTTACTCTTTTTTGCAACAGTTTCTTCCTTCTGTTGTACAGTTTGTTTATGGCAGGGGACCACCAGATTGGCTTCCTTTTTTTGGAGGATAGCGTCTTGGTTCTGTTTGGGATGGTATGATCCATGCACTCATGTAAGTGCTTATAATGTGCAATTGTGTAGGATTCAGTAGTCGTAACTGTATTGTCCATCTGCATGGGTGTCATGAAGTTCACCACTTCTGTCTTAAGAAGCATGAAGTTGGCTTTGGAAAATTTGTTTACCATGGTTTCCTTAATGGGTGGTGGGGGCAGAATGTAGATATCTTGGGTAATTAGCTTATGGTTGGATCGGACCAATGAGGCGTTGACTTCAGGTGTGGAATACCGGTCACTCATGTTGATAATGACTAGATCTAGGATATTGTTGCCCCTGGTGAAGGTGTGGATAAGTTGATCTAGGGCATTGGAGTTTATGAATTCCAGAAAGCGTTGAGTGAAGGAGTTGGTACATGAATAGTTTTCCCAGTTAATGGTGGGGTAGTTGCAATTGCCCATTATTAGGGTATTTGGTTGAACCCTAATATGTTCCAGTACATCAAGAAAAGAGGAGTAGGAATCCTGGGGCATTGTGGGTGATCAGTAGCAAGCTAGAGTTTGGATTGCAGTTTTGCCCAGAGTTAGTTGCAGTTGGATAACCCCAGCTGCGTTATGCTGAGCAACTAGCCTGGAGATGTGGATATCCTTAATGAATATGGACACACCTCCGTTTTTGGTGTTCCAGTCCAGGTTACATGGCCGAAAAGTGTGGTATGAGTTATATCCTGGTAGTGCAGGGGTGCTCTCTGGTGCCTTGAACCAGGTCTTAGTCACTGCAGAGATATCGAGGTTCTCCATTTTAAGGAGTGCCTCGAGTGAGTGCATTTTGAGATTTAGACTACTAGCATTGAGTAGCATCACCCTCAGTTTTTGCTTGCCTGTTCCTGTTATGGCGGTGAATTTGTCATTTGAACCTTGCCTAAAAAAGGCACTATAGGGGTGGCAAGAACCTTAGCCAGTATCCGGAATCCCAGGGTTGACAGGTGCAGGCCATCTCTGGCAAAGCATCATGGTCTGTCGACCATGTCATCCCAGGCAGACAGATACTGGAATCCTTTAGAATGGCACCAGAAGCTTAGCCAATTGTTGAAGTCAATCATTTTGTCCTTGTTCTGTGGCATCATTCTGGGTGATGGCAGAATGCTACTCAGGGCTAGGGTCATACCTGCCTGGGCTACAAGATCTGAGAGCTCTTCCATGTCTCTTTTCATGTAGCCCAGGGAGGTACATCTCAGGTCGTTCACACCAACATGGACAATGACAGTCATATTTGTACTTGTTGTGGAGTGACCTGAGTGCGTGGGTTATGTGGCGGATCCTGGCACTTGACAGGCAGCTGACTGTAACCTTCTCCTTGTTTAGCCTGGTGAGTGGGACATCAGTGTGCCTGACTATGGAGTCACCTATGACTAGTGTGTTGGGTACGTTGTTTTGCCTTATTGGCTGTGGTTGAGTGGCACACTGAGTCTGTGGGCTATGTGTCATTTGGGTTGTGTTGGGGGGTGGAGGTTGCTTGCATTTCTGCTTTGGAGGTCTCTGTTGCTTGAGCAGATTATTATTGAGAGCCTCTGTGAATGTTTTTGTGTTCCTATGTGTGGATTTTGGTGGTGTAGATTTAGTGAGACTATGTGATGAGTGTGGTGTGCTGCAAGTGTTTACCTTCTCCTCTTGACTGTCAAGTTCAATCTTGATTGGAGAGAGCTTTACCTCCAGTTTGGCTAGATAAGTGCATCTCTCGCAGGTTGTAGTGTTGGGTGGTAGGAGGAGAGGGTTGTCTGTGTACGAGGCAATTTCTATATTGCCAAACAAGACACAGAGCCAGCAAACTGTGACCTGAAAAGTACTTTAATTAGTACATAAAAACAACAGAGAAACAGACTGGTTTCAGCCGGACAATAACACAGCCTTCTTCAGTGTTATTTATATATACCCATCTCAAAGGACATTGGTGGTTGCTAAAATTGTTCATTTAGACCAGGTGGGAATAATCCCCCTAGTTTCACAATCCACTTTTTTTCTTTAGAATTGAGAATAGAATGCCAACCTGTCTTGTTGGATCTATTGCCTTTAATAATATTAATTACCATAAAGGAAAATCTGGCAGATTTATGTAACGAATGGTGTTTGTAGAGTGCATTATTTGCCTTTTTATTTTTGATGTTACTGATGTGTTCTGATATTCTAAGTCTAAATGGACGAGAAGTTTGCCCTACATAAAATGAGCCACAGGTGCATGTTGCCAGATATACAAGCCAATCGCTACTACAGTTGGCAAAAAAGTTTATGTCATAAACAGAAGCATAACTTTTACTAGAGAATTGCTTGGACTTGTTAACTTTGTCACAATTAGTACAATGGCCGCAAGGAAAGCAACCAATAAATGGTTCACCCTTGAACGTGGTCTGTGAATATTGAGGAGATATATTTCCATGACTGTGTTTAAAGTGATTGAAACAAGAACTTAAATTGTTGCCATTGCAGAATGAAAAAAGACATTTGTCTGGTATGATGTTTGCCACTTCAAGGTTGCATTGTAAAATGTTCCAATGTCTATGCACACTTTGTATAAGAATATCCGAATTTCTGGCATAAGTGGTGACAAACCTAATTGGTTGTGATGTTGTATTGGTTTGATCATGGTAACACAACAGTTCCTGCCTATCAAGTGTATTTGGGGAATTACTGGCCTGAAACACATGTCCCATGCTATAGCCCCTGGATCTGAATCTGTTAATCAGGTCCTTCCTTTGTTGCTGAAATGATGAGTCATGGGAACAAATACGTTTTGTTCTGATGAATTGTGATTTGGGAATGTTGTGTGCAATGTGTGGTGGATGAAAATTGGATGCATGGAGGATGGTGCTGTACTGGGGGTGTTTCTTAAAGATTTCTGTGTTTAATGTATGATCAGGCAATCTATTAATGTATACATCCAAAAAAGTAATGGTGTTCATATTATAATGTACTGTAAATTGCAAACCCCATATATTATCATTGAGGTGGGATATAAAGTCCATAAGTTGTTCAACCTCACCCTTCCACACCATCCAACAGTCGTCCAAGTAACGTCTCCAAATGTCAATATGTTTAAGAAAATTATTGTTTCGGCTGTCATAAATGATATGTTTTTCCACATAGGCCATGAATAAATCTGCATAAATTGGGGCAAAAGAAGTTCCCATTGCTGTGCCTTTTGTTTGCCAATAACAAATATCTTGATAAAGGAAGACGTTACTGGTCAGAACATGTTCTGTTAAACCAACTAAAAACAAACTGAAGTCAGGTGAATATAAATTCGCCACATCTAGCCAATAAACAAGGGCCTCCAAACCTGCTTGATGAGGAATATTGGTATATAAGGCACTCACATCAATTGTGCACATGAACCAACCTGGTTCAAGCTGGGTATCAGAAATGATTTGTAAAAAATTGGTTGTGTCTTGCAATCATGAACGTACTAAGTCAAGCAAAGGTTTAAGATATTTAGTAAGATATAACGACAAAGGTTCCGTTATGAACCCTTTGCCTGATACAATGGGTCTACCCGGTGGATGTGCAGGATCCTTGTGTATTTTGGCTAGAAAGTAAATATATTGACTTGCAGATTCCTGAATCATAAGTTGATGCATGGTGTCATTGGTAATAATACCTTGGTCTCTGGCCCTAACCAAATAATCCGCAATCTGTTTTTTAAACCTAAAGGCTGGACTGATAGGCATTTCTGAATAATATCTATTATCCGAAAGTTGTTTTTTGGCCTCATGATCATAATCACACCAATTAAGGACCACTACAGCTCCACCTTTGTCAGCAGAAATAATAACAATATCTTTGTTATTCTGAAGTTCCAGAATAGCTTGTTTTTCAGCTGAAGTAACATTATTGGATTTAAAATGTATATCCGGTCCGGAAAAATGAAGATCTTTGAGAATGCTATTCTGGAACTGATGTACCATGGGATGCATTGGAGGGACAAAACATGATTTGTGATATACAAATTGATCATGACTAACATTCCGGTCTGTATCACCAAAATACAATCTCAAATTCAAATTTCTACAAAAGGACATCACATCTTGAGCCAGTATATCCTCAGAGACCATGAAACCCGGTATGAAAGTGAGACCTTTATTAAGAACCGACAGATGAATCGGTAACAAAACAAAACTGGACATATTTAAAACATTTGCATTTAAATTGTCATTTATTTCTGCATTGCCATTTTCAAAAGGCTGTGTATGTTGCGTATTCCTCTTGTGTTTGCGTCCCCCTCGCTGATATCTGGGCCTAAAGGGATGGGTCCTGGTGTCCTTTTGGGGGATGGTGAGCCTGACACTGTCTGCAACTCATTATCAGTACAAGATGAAATATCATCAGTTGATAATCTAGTATCTGGACTCCGTTTTCTAAGAATGGAACGGGGTCTCTTCCTTTTGGGAGTTTTTGCTGTATTGGGTGTGAATCTCACATGTTTACTATAATTAGAGAAAGGATTTGCATTTTGGTAATCAATTTGGTCTCTTTGGAATTCTTTAATTTTCCTAATTTTAAGTTGCTCCTCTAGATTACTGAGATCTGTAGCTACTTTGTTCAATTGTTTGTTAAAAAAGATTTCCCCTTCAAAACGTTTGACTTCACCAACTAGTTTAGTAACTGCACTTATTTCTCTATCAATTATCCAGTCATAAAATTTAGCTAAAGCTTCAACAAAGGACATAGTAGCCTGTTGTTGTATGGCTCTCCATTGGTTATTGAGTTCTTTGTCGGCTTCCCCCACAAGGGGTTGTGTGCATATTCTCAGACCTCTTGGAGTTTTTCCTATATTGCCCCAAGATGCCCAAATTCATCAGATAGACAGGAGATAACACTGGGAGCTGACCCTTGGACATGCCTGAATAAAAAACTATTTTCGTCTAGAAAAGTGAGGAAAGTGAGTACAAGAGCTGTTTTTCTCTAAACAAGTGAGGAAAGTAAGTACCAAAACTGTTTTCCTCTAGGTAATGAGGAAGGTTGAGTGCAGTAGTAATTAATAGGTTATTTAGTGCTTGCAAGTTTTGAACAAGTGCTGATCACAAATAAGCAAATTCAAGTGCTAAAACTAAGAATCTGTATCTGGACTAAACTAGTTACAGGAAAGTGGGGAAACAAGTGCAAATGCGGGCTTTTAAATCAGAAAGTTGAGAGAGATGGAAAAACTGCCCAAACAGCCAGTAACTACAATTTCTGAGCCAGAACCACTCCTTATGTGTTACATAGGTTAGCTAGTGCTTACCACTCCCCGCTGATAAGCTAGGCTTCCCTCCAACACAGAAAGCTTGGGAGGCTCAGAAGTTTACATACAGTCCTGGATACAGCAAATCTGAATCTGGACTACACTAGTTACAGGAAAGGTATTTATATATATATATATATATATATATATATATATATATATATATATATATATATATATATATATATACATATACAGAAAAGTAGCTAAAACAGCAGTTAAAACAATTAAAATGCAGTGCAAGCTAGCACACTTGAGTATGTAGCAGTGTTAGACCAAACAGTTTAAAAAATGCAATTAAATTAAAAATGACTAAAAACAAGTGCAGAAGGAGTCTATTAGGTAGAATGAGGTAAAGAGATGGGACAGGGGGGAGTGTCCCAGATCAAATCTACAGTGGGGTTGGGCAACTGCAAAAGCCTCCAAACTTAAATAACAACACAGGAATAGGGAGGGTATGGGAAAACAAACACCTTCAGCAGAGATCTGAAAAATTATACAGTGAAGCAAAAATAACAGTGAACAACTCTGAAGTCAGCCAGCAATGATATAAAATTAGTCAAACAACAATTACCAGTACACAACTCTGAAGTGCCAGAAAAATATACTCAGCTCTGTATATCTCCAAATAGTTTGAAGAGCACTCTGTCAGTAATCGGGAAGGCTCCTAAAATGGGTTCCCTTCAAAATTAAGTACAGCCATGTGTACAGTATTCTCTGTGTATTGCATCAACAATTAACACCAAAGCCTCTGTGTGTGTGTTATACACAAACATGTGGTGTGTTCCAACCAGTACACTTACCATTGTCCACTGTAGCAGGGCTGCTGACATCTGCCACCATGCACTTATCTGTATACACCCCTCAGACCTATCAGCCATGTAGCACATGCAGTAACTCTTATACAGACCTGTTACTCATGTTCAGCTGTACCAAGGATATGACACAGTCATTGTGTCACCACAGTGCCATACCCCTTGTAGGAAACAACAGCAGACCAACATCCCGCTGACACAGAGACACCTACAACACAAAGTGAATACATTATGGAGACCACTATCAGTCAGTGTTAATAACAGCTATAATGCATCATGGTTGGACAGCTACACATCCTGACATATAAGCATTAAACTTTCCTGCTGAAAACATGTTACACAGCATTACATTGCTACACCTTAGTACATTCACCCTGTGCATCAGAACCATATTAGCCTGTCCCTGCATCAATGGTATAGATGACAGGGATGTGGCACAGGTATCATCATATGCACAGGGTGTGTTGTGGGTTTGCCAGAGTCCTAGGCTGAGCCATTTGATTGACATCATGTGTGTGTGTTAGGGGGTTTCATTATTAATTGGGCTGTGCAGATGTAGTGTGTGTAGGTATGGAGGTGCCCTAGCTGTGTTGGTGATGTGTGTGTGCAAGTGTGCACACAGTTCAGCCATGTGGCTGCCCCATACAGGGGTTTGTTGGACAGCTGCAGACCATACATGGCAGGGTGTGCAGTGTACCATTTCCAGCCACAGACACGAGAACTGTGCCTGCCAGGGGTTCGACGGGCACTACCAGGTACAAGGCCAGATATGGTACTCTCCCCTGATGATGACATATGCCCACTGGATCCAGGTCTCTGTTGGGACCGGCCAGGGCCATGTGCATGTGGCCTGCTGTGTTGTGGTGTCGACAGCACCCCCCTGCAGTTTTGGTGCTGGTACTGCCACTACGGGAACAGCTCTGACTTATTGCACATCCACGTAGACCTCCACCTGTTGGTGTTGCTGACCTATGTCCACGTGGCTGTTGCCCTACTCCCACCATATGTTCTAACACAGACATTGCACTGTCCAGGATTCCCACCATTTCACCCAACCGTCTATCCAGGACCTCTGCAAAATAATGGTGGGCACCTATGAGATCACAGATGTTGTCAATAACAGCAGAATGAGTAGCCCTCTGGAGCCTCAGACCCTGTTTGGTATAATGTTCCATACATGCCTCTGCCTCCATGATGGCCCAGAACATGCATCTGTTGACACCTGCTTTGGCACTTCTGCCAGGGGCATGATGTCCAACAGCCCTCCTACAAGCACCCCTGTACATCTGCCTGTGTGGTACCATGCAGTTTATCTGGCTATGGCAGCTGTATTCAGACACACTTGCCATAGTCACAACACTTTCCTGTCCCATGCAACCACCTGCCAACTGTCCTCATCTATGGCCACTGGTGATGGGGTATGTATAGGCAATGTGACTGTGTATGGGAATGGGGTGGATAACAATGGGATGTCAACCAATGGCACAGCTTCAGCCTCTGACAACCTTGCCTCTACCTCACCATACCTATCATCATTGTCAGAGTCTGTATGGACACTAACATCACTTTGCCTGCAGGAGGGACCCTGACCCACCTCGCCACCTGTGAGGGGAAAGCAGAAAATGTACTTTAAGACCTGTACGTCTTTGCTTACCTCTATGCACACACACACACACACACACACACACACACACACACACACACACACACACACACACACACATACATACAGGTGAGGTGGCACAAAGATATTACACAGACCTCTCATTACCCAACTGTCAACATGCATGACATATACCACTCAACAGCATGCACTGCAGCTATACTCAATCCCTGTTACCAACATTATACATCTCTGTGATGCATGAGTTGTGTTAGTACATGATGCCCCTTCCCCTGGAACACATTGCACCCATGTACACAGTATTATTATGCACTTGTTAAGCACCCTGCTATGTAATGTGCAACATACCTTGCAAGTGTGCGCAACATTTCTGAATGTGTATATGTGTGGCAGTTATGTTTGCCCTGTTGCTCACAGCCCTTATGTGTTTGACTGACACATACCTGGGTTGATATGAGGACAGATGTCAATAGTGAATGCCGACGTCCGATTCGCAGATCTCATCATCAGTAGTGCATGTATGAGGAATAAAATCCAATTATACTAACAACCTCCAAAGCTTACTGAGGCTATGAGGAGTGTTCAGACCCTTATTGACATGCCACCCTCTTCACCGATATGCCATGGGGCCATAATACTGCATATGTTAACATTACACACACCTGATATGTGACATATGACCTATGCAATCAAATGCAGTATCAAACAAATGTGTTAGTTGTGTAGATGTTGATTGGGATGCTTACAATATGTGGGTTGCATAAGTGTGCACACCCTTAGCATGATGGTTTGTTGCAGCACCTGTTAAGTGAACTACAGCAGTCACTATTCCTGGAAGGTGGATACTAGCATGGCCCATCTTTACTTGCCATTATTTGGTCGCTCCGCTCTACAAATGTCCCTCAACTCTGCCAGATTGCAAGGACAGGTCATGTTCACAACCCTTGGAGGTCACACAGTGCCTTCACTATTGCTGGAGAGTCAGGGTTATGTCTGTCACAATGCATGACCTTGACTGTGTTCAGATACAGCCATTCTTAGTGAGCTTTGGATGTATGCTTCAGTTCACAAGTGTGTTTCAAGATGACACCCATCCTCAGCCTTTTATCAGATGCTTGGCAACTATGGGCCACATATGAGTGTCAGTTTGCAGTGTCCCAAATTCAGAACATCATGTCTATCGGCCTAGGTCTTGCTAGTGAACAGCAAACCTAAAGGTGTACACTGGCACCAGCAAGGTAGAGATGAGTTGGTGTGTGTGAGGTAGCGTGAGGTGTTGCTTGTGCAATATCTTTATTAATACTGTCTTTAAGTTTCAGCCTTGGTCTCAGTACACCATTACACATTGCAACACATGCCTTTGGGAGACTTGATCTTATGCATATGCTACCTGTAGAGAGCCCTGGATGATGTATCCTGTGGAACAACTCTTCCATCTGATTACCCTATTCCATTGGCCACACTTATGCAAAGTACA
>NC_056741.1:1460966024-1461016024 GCF_019279795.1 Protopterus annectens | reverse complement strand
TGTCCTAGCCCCTGTCCTACACATATATACCAGACTTTGTCCAGATGTCATGCAGTAAGAGGTTTTAAGGTAATGGCTTATCATTATTTAATGCTGGCATTCCTGCTATCATTCCAGTAATGTTGTGGGCTCCCACACAAATTGTGAGGTAGGGTCCATATATATGAAGGCAAGAGCTGGACAAAATGTGTGTGACCTTGTACAGTCTGGAGGTCAGTGTATGGAAAACACTGTTATATGCCCTTGTAAGACATTTTATGGGGGAGGGGTATTAAATGCTTCTAACCTAGGCTATTACAACATGTAAGGAATATCATTGTTAATAAAAATGAAGGTATATGGCTGTACATTTTCATACATTTCACCATGAAAACAGTGGTGAGCTACAGCTTACTGTCCCACACACAGTTCTGTTTGTCATTGTGATAGTGACATCTTAAGTTAAGCATTGTTATATAACAGATAAATTTACATTGTGACAACTAATATTTTTCCCACTAGGGGTTGAGTACAGAGTGAGGCTGCTGAACTACATCTGTAATTAAGTGTTGATTGGTTCTTATCTTCAAGGCAAGTGTTTTTTTACTGTTGTAATACTTGAAGGCCTTAGCCTGGACAGCAAAGTATGTTATGTTTTTCACAATACTGTATCAAATGTTTTGCTTGAGAGTTGCAGTAATCAGTTATTATGTACTCCAAATACCTAACTGCTATAAGAAATGGCATAAACAATTGAAATAATAGACAAGTAAACAATTCTGTGTATGCAAACTTGTGTGTGGTGTAATGACCTTTGCATTGTGTGTGGGTATATGTTTCATGCAATAATTCTCATTTGTGGGAAAGAAGCCAACACTGGCCATTTTAAAAGGTGGCAAATGTAGGAATAATGGTTGTTTGATATGCTCCCTCTATATATACTCTTCTTATACATATCTATAAGTAGTAATATCTTTATATGTGTATATATATATATATATATATATATATATATATATATATATATATATATATATATATATCGACTTACCGACACAGAAATGACACTACAAACCATGGGTTAAAATTGCTAATCAAGCCTACCATGTTCAGGTAAGGTGGCAGTGTTATGCATGTGAAATTAAACCCCTTACCTGAACATGGTAGGCTTGATTAGCATTGTAACCCCTTCCTGTGAAATGTCCGTGTTTGTAGTGTCGGTTATTTCTGTGTCGGTGTTTTCGCGTCGATGAAGTCGGTGTCGGTCGTTTCCTTGTCGATCTTCCGTCCTAGAACCATATATATATATATATATATATATATATCTGTGTGTGTGTGTGTGTGTGTGCGTGTATCATTGGAATGTTTGGTGCTTCCACATTGTACATTCCCTATGGTAGACTGACTGTTCTGCATGATAAGTTACAGATATCATCCTCACATCTTACAACTGAGATGCCTTACTTTTAACTTGTTGTGGGTGTTTTGTGCAGGGTCTGAGGTTCAAGACTTGCAAATGCTGGTTATTGTGCTGCAAGACATATCTGTTCAGCTGTGGAGGAAGGGGAAATGGCAATAATTACAAGAGATCCCTAATTTGGGCCCCTTCTCCCCCATTAATAGTGTGTTTGGTCAGATGTTTCTCAGTGAGAGGTTCAGATTGTGGATCCAATGTGTGAATGCAATACACATTTATACACATATATATATATATATATATATATATATATATATATATATATATATATATATATATATATATATATATATATATATATATATATATATATATATATATATATATATATATATATATATATATATATATATATATATATATATATATATATATATATATATACATATATATATATATATATATATATATATATATATATATATATATATAGGTCTGCTTTTTGGAATTACATTTGGTGAAAATCAGGCAGCCCACTTCACTGAAAGCTCATTTGATTGAAAGCCCATTTGGTAGAATTTCATTTGGTCGAAAATGGAATATAGCCTCTGCCCCACTGCAGTGCAACCATGGAGTGAGAATATAAATTTAGGGGGGTGTGTAGCCCCCCACATTTTGCAACTACTTTTTACTGACGTTATATGTGTCAATGTATTTTTAATGGATACACATATATATAATAGTGCATACACTGCAATTATGCGGGAGGCTATGCCCCCCACACCTTCCAATGTGGGGGACTGTTCCCTCCACACCATCCTAATTTTATATTCTCACTCCAGGGTCGCATTGTAGTGGGGCAGGGGCTATATTCCATTTTCGACCAAATGGGTTTTCATTGAAATGCATTTTTGGTGAAGTGAACTGCCTGAAATCATTTTTGACCAAATGTAATTTGACCAAATATAGAAGACCCATATATATATATATATATATATATATAGACATATATATATATATATATATATATATATATATATATATATATATATATATATATATATATATATATATATATATATATATATATATATATATATATATATATATATATATATATATATATATATATATATATATATATATATATATATATATATATATATATATATATATATATATATATATATATGTATGTGTGTGTGTGTGTGTGTGTGTGTGTGTGTGTGTGTGACTGTATATATATATATATATATATATATATATATATATATATATATATATATATATATATATATACATACATACATCTATATATATAAATACATTTTCCCTACTGTTGAATGACTGTGCTACATGATATGTTTGAGAAAACATCAGATTTATGTGTAGCTCAAATGGCGTAGTGGTAATGCAATGTGGCTATGGTATGCAGGGTTCTGGGATTGCGAATTACAAGGGCTGATTATTTTATTGCTGGGCAGAACAAGGGCTGTTGGGTACAAAGTGACTAAGGCACTTTTAAACAGTTGTAAGTGGGTTTGCACAGGTTTGCTCAAAGGTAAGCAATGCTAACTTCTGGTTAAATAAGCTTTTGGCCGTGGTGGTGCAGTGGTTAGCATTGCCGCCTCACAGCAAGATGTTCTCCGGTTCGATCCTCAGCTGGGGTGGCTTCTGTGTGGAGTCTGCATGTCCTCCCTGTGGTCGCCTGCATTTCCTCCAAGTTTTCTGGTTTACTCCCACATCCCAAAGACATGCTGTAGGTGGATTAAATACTCTAAATTGGCCCTAGGTGTGAGTGTGTGCATGCATGTGCCTTCCATGGAAGGTTGGGCACCGGGCTGGCAACTCAACACTCTAAAACTCCACTGCTAATCATGAGCGGACAGGTGAGTTACTGTGGTGACTTTTAACTGGGAAAAAGACAACAGAAGAAGACAAAGACAGATAGGCTGAAAGTACTTAATCTGTGTAGGCATTGCTTAGTGTCAAGCAAACACGATTAATCTCACTTACTACTGCTTAAAAGTGCTTACTCCAGCTTACCCCAGTGCTATTTTCTTTAAAAGAAAAGAAAAAGTGGTGATAGGAAAGTGGTGAGAAAGGGGGCATGTAGATGGAAAGTAGCTAGGGATGTACAGAATGGGTGTAAGGAAGGTCCATAGCTGTCCATTTCTTATCCACCAACAGCTGTGCATATATACTGAATTTGGAGGTAGATTTGGACACTCAATCCCCTGAGAGGGGGGTGAGGACAACAATAACATGTTGGAAGCCAATTATACCAGATTTTAATTGTCCAGTGGACACGTGTGAAATGGACAGCTATGTATGGGGTGAGATTTTATTTTTTTTGGGGGGAAGAGATTGACCTTTTTTTTTTAAGGTGAGAGTGGGATGTTGGGGAAGGATAGTAGGTATATTTGGGGAGGTAGGTTGGGTAGGAAGACAGACAAGACAGCATACAGGGGTGGTATATGACACATGTGGGTGGTAAGCACCTTGGACAGGGGCTGGTATTTGGAAATCAGACACCCATGATCCCCCAAATGGAAACAGTGGGACTGAGGTCCCCACCCATGGGCAGATACCACTGCACCTTCATGGCCCTAAAGGTGGCTGTGCTGTGGTCTGGGTAGGAGGGACAGGCTGACCCTCTAAATGCACCACATGGCCCTTAAACTGGCATAGTAGATCTCGCTATGCACCAATCCCCGGACCTGACTACACGTGACAGTTTCCTGTCTGCGCCCATTCCCAGCGGGGTGAGCCCCATCCCCTGAGGTGGTTCCAACTGAATGTGGTGCAGTACCAGCAGATGAGGAGGTCCCTGGGTGGCATGCTGGAGCCCAGTGCCACGGCCAGATGAGGTGGGAGAGGTGGGTCTGCTGGGACTGGCCTTCCCAAACATGCTATGGTGTTGCTTTTTTAAAACATATGTTAGTTAGTAATAGTCAACACAATCCAGGATTAGTTGTAACAGCATGTATAGATATTTCCATTAACCCAAAACACCAGATTTGGAACAGTTGCATAGCAAATAAAACACATGCATACAGAGGCCATTACAACAGCATGCAGGTTACATTGATAGCAACAAGCCACTAATAATAGTATTTCAGCATAGAACATTAATAGAAACACATTTTAATATTTATTGAACAATAGTACATCTGTCCCAGCAGTAGATTTGGTGTAAACATACCCATTGATTTGTGTATTTAGATTATTGTTGGTGATATGGTGGGGGAGAGAGATGTCAATTAACAACTTATATATCTTTGTCGCTCTCACAACTTTAATGCTCATTCCTCTAATCATTAAGGTACAGGTATTATTACACTAACCTATGGCCTTGGTTTGGCCAGTGGTATGTTTGTAAACAAGTATATACTTCATCTGTCTTATAGCTAAATTCTACATTTCCTACCTGGTATACCTGTGGAAGGAATGTTTGTTAACACTACTGGTTTCTACACATATTCCCAGATTCTGAGTTAATATTATGCACATACCTCTCAATCTCTTATTGCACACACTCTGGTCAAAGCTTGACAACATGGGGGTGGAAATGGGACATATTTTAAATATTGCTCTCATAAACTTGGAGGGCTGATAGGGTGACATGATTTGTTTTCATATACATTTTCTGAAGGTTTTGAGGTCTGAAAATCAAATGTATGTCATTTGCTGGCTACAAATCTGACATCATTCCACTGATTTGTCATGGGGACAGGGGTACAGGCAGTTAATATGAGCCTATTATCTGGACATTCTGAAAGGATGTGTACAGTTGAGAGGTATGATTAATCATACAGCTTACTACCACTCCCAGGATTCAAACCATGACTGTGTCTGATAAAAATGCCACAATTTAAGTATCAGCAGAGTGTGCTGTTTGAATATTGCTGTCTAGCTCTTCGGTGTTTTCTGTCTAAGTCTCTCATGGCTGTACAATCTGACCTTGTAATTACAACAGTCTCATACAGACATTCCTAGACATATTTTTATGTAGCACAGTGTGAGAAACAGTGGTGGGCACAACAGTACTATTCTGATAACAAATGTTCTGAATTCTGTATGTCAACCATACAATACTAGAGTAAACACTACCAGACCAGGATTCAATCTTTATTGGCAGACACAGTTTTCTTATCCGACAGACCTGTGGAGGGAATATTTGTTAACATTACCTGACTGTTTCCACAAAGATTCCCAGATTCTGAGTTAATATTACGCACATACCTCTCAATCTATTAATGCACACACTCTGGTCATAGCTTGACCTCATGGGGTTAGAAATGGGACATATTTTGAATATTGCTCTCATAAACTTTTGGTGAGTTGCAAGAGTGACAGTTTTTTGTTCATATACATTTTTCTGAGGGTTTTGAGGTCTGACATTCAGATGTATGCCATTATTTGCTGTCCAAAATTCTGAGATCATCCCACTGATTTGCCAGGGGGACAGGGTAACATACAGAAAATATGAGCCAATTATCTGGACATTCTGAACAAATATATACAGTTGAGAGGTATGATTATGCATACAGCTTACAACCACTCCAAGGATTCGAACCATGGCTCTGTCTGCTAAAAATGCAACAATTTAAGTCACAGTAGAGTGTGCTATTTGGATATTGCTGTTTTTTTCTTCAGTGTTTTCTGTCTAAGTCTCTCTCAGTTGTACAATCTGACCTTGTAATTACAACAGTCTTATACAGACATTCCTAGACATTTTTATTATGTAGCATAATATGGGTAACAGCGGTTAATACAACATTACTGTTCAGAGAAGGCAACACTAAAAATGCCATCTGATACCAGAGTAAACACAACCAGTCCGGGATTTAGAGCTTTATTGCCAGGCAGTTACAATTTAATTTAAATATGACCTATATGGGACTATTACTGTCATACTGTCTGGTTTATTCAGTACAACCCATGCACAAAATAGTTTTTATACTGGCAGCTGACTTTCTACTACTTTTATATTTATTTGGTATGACTACTACAAGGAGGATTGTTACTCACCAGCATCACAATGCAGCCTTTGCAGCCTACTCACATGGGCTTCCTGATTCACAGCCCACTTAGCTGCCACTGTAAGGGAACTAGAGAAATATTTAGCCATACCTATCCATCATATACACAGGCTGGACATTATTAAACAATTACTGGTATGAGTACTTACACACTGCTGGGACATCACCCCCTCTGCCTTGATTTTTGGATCCACAGGTCCAAGAGCTCCCTCTTCCTCTGTTTCAAGTCAGCATAGTGATGCCTGACCTGCTCACCAGTCCGAGGGATACCAGTGGAGCTGGCGAGGTCACAGGCGAGATGGTCCCATGCTTCTGCTTTGTATTGGGATCCTTTGTACTGGCCCTGCAGCAGTCTGTCATCATGTTTTTTTACCAGGAGTCCTACCATGACCTTGGACTCCTGGATGCCCCAGCACTGCACCTGGAAGCACAATCCCTCTCCAATTCCAGCCATCCTGCCGACAGTGAGAAGCTGCAACCAGTTACGAGCTGTATTCCTGCCTGTGGGGTTTAAATACAGCTGATTTACTACCCTTTGCCATGATTGGATGGTTTTAAATATGCTGAGCTAAGGCAAACCTGCTTAACTAAGGTTGACATTGCTTAAAGGGACAGGTTCAGTACTGCTTACCAATGGGCAAATCCACTTAGCTGGGCTACTCATTGCTTAGCAGTCATACTTACACAATGCTTACACCTGGTAAGCAGAGCCATACAATGCTCAGCATTGCTTATTTTTCATTTTATAGACTATCTGCTGTATGGCATTGATTCATCATTCATTACATATTTTAAATTTATTTACTGTCCCTGACATCCCCCAATGTGCTTTCATTAATTTAATCATGTGCGACTATACTGTATGAGGTACTTGTGTTTATATGGGGATTTCACAACGTTATTACACTGACACCTCACATCTGGACCTAATGCAGAACTCTGGTTAAGAAATATTTGTTATTTAGTAGGTAATACAAAAAGATTGTTTATGCATTGCTATTACATTTAAAATGTGAATTGGTTACAGTGGGGATCGCACTGGGAATGGTTATTCGCAAAGTGTATGCTCTAACCACTACACTATTGCAATACTGCTTTTGCTGGATGTCTCTTGCTATTTAGCTTCTTGTTCTGTTTAAGCTGGACTAAGCATAGCTAAGCAATGGGCACACCCATGCAGCTATGCTTAAACTTTTATCACATTTATAAAAAAAAAAAGTTTTGTTGTGTTATTTTTAGCTATACCCTTCAGAATATCCCTGCTAATGCTAAACCCTGTACTTTTGTCAGCTTTCTGCTTCATGGTGGGCATACCTCTCAACCTCTTGGAGCAAAAATTCTGGACAAACCCTAAAATGATGGGGGATAAATAGGGACAGATTTTAAATATTGCTTTTACAAACTTAGAAAGTTGATATAATGATAGATATTACATTAGCATATATTTTTCTGAAGGATGTGGAGTCTTAAATTCAAATGTTTGTCATTAGTTAATGACTTCAATCTTCAACTATTTTCCAGGAAAGTACAGATTTTTAGGAGGAGCACACCAAATATATGAGGCAAAAGTCTGGACATTCTGCGAAAATCTGTACAGTTGAGAGGTATGGTGGTGGGACATTTGTCCCTTTTGCCTTTGCCACTTTTGATTTCCTGACATGTTGGGGGTGTTATGAGCATTCTCTCTCATTTTAATTGCTGAAAGGCAATTCTGGAGTGTGGGAGTGTGTGTATTGTGAGAGCTCTGCTCTCAGATACACCCCCTGCACTCGTACATGGCTCCATGTACGTTTAACAGCACAGGCAGTGCGCCTTCATGAATATGCAAGGTGTGCTGCTTTGCTATATAGGAACAGTCCCTGCCATGCAGGAATAACTTATTCCTGCATGGCTGCTTGCTGACTCCCAGGGGTAGTCATAAAGTATAAACACAGAATCTGCTTCTCTATTATCACTGACCTTAACTCTACCTTAAACAGAGTAAAGCATAATTTAAATAATTATTATAAACGTAATATTATCAATATTATTCCTTTAGCTGCAGTTTCCATGTTAAACTGTACATCTCTTATGATTTTCTATTTTTATAAGCGCTTACATTCTCATATTCCTTTATATTTATTTCACTATATTAAAAGACCATTACTAAATTCCTTTAGAATAATGTACATCATGTCATTAATTTACACAATATTATAGATTAAGTTTGCTAACATGGTCTCATAAGTATCCATTTAGTTTATTTCTTATTGTATTTATAATCATTAAACTGTTTACAGGCATGTGTCATTTGAATGTTTTAACTTTTAATATTGTATTTCATCAAAATGTTATGCCATACAATGGTTTCCATAGCAATATACTTAATTTATCAAACTGGCATGTCATGTCTTTAACTGTGTTGTGTTATGTTAATGGGCTGTGTTAAATGATTTGCTGAAAGTTTCTTGGGGGCAGTATTTAAATGCCTTTGTGTAATTTTGTGAACAACACTGAAGAAGCTTAATATTGTCTGGTGAAAGCTCTTAGTTGTTTCATGTGGATTATTAAACAGCCTGGTGGTTTTTATAGAAAAAGCTGTACCTGTGTGGATTATGTAACAGTCTGTTGCTGTCACTGGTTTTGGTACATTGTTCTGTTTTTTTATTTGGTATGGCCCTCAACCCTATTATTTTCTTGAACAAACTTTCAAGATAATTCCTGCTTATTTGAAACTCCTGCTTCTACACACATAAATCTTTATTAATACGTTCTACTTACTTAATGAATCAATACTGCTTCAACATTTATTATAAATCCCAAATGTACATGTTGACAATAAAACTGTGTATATTGCTGGTTTTCTGTTTCTATACAAAATAGCCAGTGTATCATATAGCGGACCCTGTACATTTTTCCCCAGTCTATTTTAAAGCAAAACAGGCATCTTCCAAAAAATTCACACTCCCAGTTAAGTTTGCTTTGGTGTACAGTACCCACGTTCTTGCTTCTTATTTTTGTTTAAAGTGAAAAACAAAAACTTGATCTTGGTAAACCTGCTCTAGGATATCCATTGTGGAGCATATGAAGTTATTGTATAATTTGATTCTCATTTATATTCTCAATTTAGTACATTTTTCAGCATTTTATCCATCTAATTATTGATCGTATCATATACCGAGGTTTGATATTGTTAAATGCAATTTTAGAGACATGCAAATTAGCTGTTAGTGTAGCCATACTTCATCACGGCTAGCATGTCTCTGAATCATAAACTGACTCATTATGGGGACAGGCCCTGTAATTTATACCCTGGAATGTGTTGTAAATTGTAAGCAAAGTTATTGCTTCTATATTTTTTAAAGAATTATTTTTTAAATATTTGAAAAAATGTATGATCAAGTTTTCATTAGAACTGGATTACACACAAACAGAAAACAGCTAGTGTACATATACAGATAAGTTATTAAGAAGGAAATTTGCCAGATAATTCTTTAAATAGGGATATTTCATTGTAAATTGTAATAAAACTGTAATTTGTAGTAAAGTTAACAGATGACTTGCATTTTAGCAGTAATCAGCTGAATGCATGCTACTGCTCCAAGAAAAAAATGACACAGCAATTGCTAAAAATGCTTTACAAATCCATATGAAATGCCTCTTAAATAATATTTGTTTTGTGTTATAGTAATTCAGTGTGTATTTTATGCTGGCCTCTATGAATTAATGCATTCATGAAGATGAGAAAGTTAAAATTACTGTGTAGTAAGGTGTAGTACTTTGTACTTATGCAGACATTTTTAAACATTTAAAGAGCAAATCTTGTGGAGAAGGTACACGTATATTGCTATAAATTATATGAAAATCACATGCTTCTGAATTTTTATAATGAGTAATTTCAATTAAGTACTTTTTGTACAGTGGAGTTTTCACTTGAAGTAGATTTTATAAGAAAAGAAGAAAATAGTATGAATATATATGTGCAGAGGCATCGTATTAAGAAGGAAATGTACTAGATTCATCTTATAGTTGCGGTGTCACATTCTAAAATTGTAAAAAATGTTGTTTCAGTCAGTGAATTCTATAATGCCTTGACACAGCTTGTAATACTAAAGCTAGTTGCCACCTAGTGTTTTTCCTTAACTGCAGAAGAATACATATCAAAGAAAAAAGTTGGAGTCTCTACAACATTGTTTTGTGGCTAACATAACACCCACAGTGAACTCTTTATCAGCATTAATTGCATATCAAGAAACAATTGTGTAGTAAACGCCACCATGTGGCACCACCTGAACTGTGCCACCACCTAAACTAAGCCACTGGATATTCAAAATGCATACTGAGCTGTAAATCGGTAGCATTGTTGCCTCACAGCAAGAGGTTCGCCCGTTCGATTCTCGACTGGAGTGCGGGGAGTGCCTTCTGTGTGGAGTCTGCATCTCCTCCCCATGGTTGGGTGGGCATTCGAAAGACATGTGTAAATGGGCATGCCTTCACTGAATGTTGAACATCGAGCTTGCACCTCAGTGTTCGTGAAAATCTACTGCCAATCATTTGCGGACCAGTGTTCCGCGTTGGCGACCCCTAACCGGGAAAAGCCGAAAGGCAACAACAACATACTGAGCTGCAAACACTTCACACATATTGCAATCTCCATTCATATGTGCTTGGATAATGGTCACAGTTCCCCAGTTAACTGCTGCCATTCACATCAACATCAGACATGTGGTTATCTGATCTCAGATCCATGCTGGGCCATCACCCCCACCATCCATTTTCCAGTTATTCTACCTGCATATTCTAAGAATTCCGCAAGGGGAGGCGATGTTATCAGGGTCACAGTACTCAGCAACTCATTCTTTTTAACATGATCTCTTAAACCGTGAGCATATAGTACTTCTGTTATTCCTTTTCTAAACAAGTTGGGTAACAAGCACATTAATTCACTTACTGAAGAATGTTTGTCTATGAATGAAACCCAAGAGTGATAGCATAAATCCTGTAAAGGGGATGGTAAGATGGCCCAAAATTAACTTATGCAATAACAAGTTGCATTACCTAATGATTAAGCAGCTCTGTGTTCATAGATATATACAAAAAAGTCCTTTGTTAAGTTTATTGGCCAATAGTCCAAAAGAAACCTTTTTGTGGATTGCAAAATCAAAAACATATTGATGTTTCTTCTCACAATATCTCAGCCTTGAGTGCCTGATGTGCTTGCATTGTAATATGTGTGTTTTTGCAGCAGATAGATCTTACAGTCTTAGTAGAGAACATTTGCTAATCCCTATCTCTTAGACAGGTCACATGGCAGCACATTACTGCTGTGGAAAAAGCCCTATAATTCCACTATTTTTGTGGAGGTTCTTCTAACCTCCTAAGTCAGGATATCATTTCTTGCTTCGTATTATTAATTTTACTGTTAGCAGATATCATGTGAAACCTCAGATCAGTTATGGATATTTAGACTTTCTTGATGATGTGTTCTACGTGTACAACACTCTAGGTTTAACAGGAGATAATATAACTCTTAAGTTAGTTAACCCACTGAAGAATTTTTTTAGTCTTTTCATGAAGTTCTGTATTATTCACTTCTTGGGACCTGAGCTTACTGGCACTCTCTGTATTTGTTAGACCTCTAATGGGGTGTTTGCTGCTATTTCCCTTTGTAACCTTCTTGGAACTGCAGGACCTGCCTGCATTAATAACAGATTCCCAGGCTTTGCAAGTGGCTGTTATAAGATGATGAATCATGTATTTATATTTCTTAGTCTTATTCCATACTCATCAAAAGTTTAACTCCATAAAATGAATTTTGTTATGTAACACTGGTAAATATCCAATTTGTCATTTATACTGAGTATAGGGGTCTTGAACTGACTATGATACATCTGCCTTATACTGAGTATAGGGGTCCTGATCTCACTATGATACATCTGCCTTATACTGGGTATAGCGATCCTGAATTCACTGTGATACATCTGCCTTATACTGAGTATTGGGGTCCTGAACTCACTATGATACATTTGCCTTATATTTGAGTATAGGATTCTGAACTCACTATGATACAGTTGCATTATACTTGTACAAATATCGCAATCTACAGTGCATGTTTATAGGAGGCACAAGCCTAGTTGCATAACCTATGGCTGGTAGACATTTGCTAAATATGTGATTCAGAGACATTGCCCCTAAAATGACTAATTAGCATAACTGCCTTAAAATTAATAAGGGGATGAGGAACACCAGGAGGGATGTGAAGTCTCTTTGTAATTTAATATTGGTGTTCAGTGTACAGAAGTTTTAAAAATCTGCCTCAGTTAAGGGTGGGCAGGCCACTGACATGTGGGGCAACTGACTGAATAACTTCATGATTCTTTTATTGCTGGAAATGTCACACCAGATCAAGTGGCTGACAGGAGGATGGGAAGCACATCTAGGCTTGTAGTGATAAGTAAGAGAAGACTAAGCAAGGGGCAAGCAGCAGTGGTCCACCAGATGTATTGCTCGGGAGCTGTGTGAAGTAGAGTAAATCCCCAGGTAGATGATTCATATAGAATTCATAGTGAATGGGGGGATATATACCCAATACATGATTTTGGGAATATGTGGGGCACATAGTTGTGATTTGTTGGTCACAGATAAATGCAGGCTGATGACAAGTTGAATGCCACAATGCAGTCATACCCATGCTGCCCTCCTGAACTACAGTGGAAAAGTGTCCAGTTATAAAGGGAATATTGTAGGCATGGAATTTTATGGTGCACTTACCATAACCTTAGGTAGAAAGGTAAGAGCTGACACCAGCCTTTCTAAAGGCTAGAAAAACACCAGCAATCACTGCAGACATAGCAGAAAATGTCTCTTTTAAGAGCCAAATACAAGAAAGCAAGGGGTCAACCAGTAACACATTGGAGTGTGTTCATCTACCCAAAAGAGTGTGAAACAGCTGTAATTAATTATTCCTTCCCTCGGGGCAGGCTACACTCGCCATCTGGTCAACACATTTTTGTCTGTTTACATAAACTTAGGTAGAAAGTAATGACTGTGGCTGACTTATGAACTTAGAAGTGGCAGATTTATATGTGGGTAAGGGCCAAAAGTACTGTTAAGCAGTTTTTTTTTTGAATACAGATGTAAATTACATAAGCAAGTGGTCAGATATTTAAGCAAATAAAGAAAACAGTAACTGAATGCTTCCATACAATGGAATCAAGTCCCACTTTCTTGGGAGCTAATGAGCCAAAGCTTGTGCCTAGCAGGGACCTCAAACAGGTAGGTGCAAATGCATGAGGTGTTCAGAAGTCTTCCTTGCATGCAATCTGTAAACATAAATATTTTTTATCAAGCTTTGTCATCATCAGGATTCCATTTCCTGCCTGAGCAATGCACAAAATCAGTTAAGATGATGAATGTATTTTTATTTTAGCAGTAGTTTTACTATCCACAAAATCACTGTACTCTTGAAATGGAGTCACTTAGGGACATTATAAGCAATTTTTTTGTGTCTGGAGTAGTGAAGAGTTATAGACTGTGTCCTTAAAATGAAGCACTATATTAAAACTGTGTACCAGTGTTCATTATTGATGTTAACAGACTGCTCATTTTGAGAAACTAATTCTGCATATAATGATTTTTTGAGGCAGTGAAGATGATTTTTTTAATCTATTAATGGCACAGAATGTATACTGTAAACAAATGCATTTCATTTTCTGTCTAATTAGAAATTAATGCATACAACATTTTGCATCAATTATAATATGTCATGGTCATTATTAGTCATATGTAGCTAACACATTTTTATGATTAACACATCTGCCCACAGCATTTTTTCCTGAGTGTAATGCACACATTTATTAATAATCTATTTAATCCTAAAAGTACTTACCGTATGTTTAATATTTTCACTCAAAATTCAATTCTACTAATCTTTGTGCCATATGTCTAATTTCACCCACCTTACAGGAAACAAACCAAAATCAGTTATGCATCTGTTATATCAGGAAGCTAAATGTTTCTTTAACTATCAATATCTCATAATGATAGGACAAGAACTTTCCTAGCCTTTTCAGTAGTTATTGTATCACCTACTCACTTTATGTTAAAAAAGCCTAAATGACACTACATTTCTCAAATATTTAAGGAATGAATATTAGTGCTACTTTTAAAATCATATATCAAGAAGCCTGCATGAAGCAGCTAAGGGCAGCATGCAGGATTTATCAATTTGTGTAATTGTCTAGTTTACATCTCAGCTTGGATGCCTTATGTGGAGAGTCTGAATGTTCTGTCTGTGTTCATGGGACTTCAGTAGGTCCCATGAACCCCTTCCCACTTCCCAAACACATATCACAGGTGAATCGCCAGTCCACCGTATTGACAATAGTCATGTTTGGTGAGGGTGTGTGTGTCAGTATGTTTCCGTCCTGGAATAGATGGCATCTCATTCGGAATTTTTTTCTCCGCGTTCTGTCTATTAAGGAAACTGCTTGTCTTTATAACCCTTGAATAAAGTTGGAAACTGCAATAATTTATTTATTTATTTTTTTATTTAACATTTGTTTACCAGGATGGTCCAGCTGGACAGCTAGTGTCCATTTTCAGCAGAGTCCTGGAGAGAAAAGATCAAGAAAAACTATTACATAATATGAGAATATATATAATGTCAACCAAGGTACAGCTGTAGAAAGGTTAACATGCAGATAATACAGGGATAAGTACAAGTACTAAGTTAACATGCTAATAATATAGAGATAAGTCATGTCTTTATAGAGTATAAACATGTATAATTTTAGTATAGTATAGGCATGCAGACAATATTACAGTACATACAAAGAGAGAGAGGGTGTAGTACAGTATCATGTGTTTGACTAAAGCAAGGGGAGTACCCTCTTTCAGCTGGATGTGAGTTTAGGGAGGTTCTTTGCAGGCACATAAATGGTTGGTGTATAGGTAAGATTTGAATTGGGTTTTGAAGATGGTTGCACATTTTTATAGCCTGAGTTCAGGAAGCAGGGTATTCTAGATTTTTATAACTTCATTAGTGAAGAGAGATTCACCTGAGCTATTTTTACAGTGGATATTTTCTGTCAGAGCTTTGTTGGTAGAGCACAACTGCCTATTAGAACTGTGGAAGGTTATGAGGCTGGACAGTGCAGGAGTTTTTTTAGGATAGTATACGATATCATGTGCCAGATTGAGTTGGTGATATCAGAGTAAATTTGGGAATTTTAACCAGTGTAGTTTATTTAGGGATTGGCAGTGATGGTCGGATACTCTGGCACTGGCAGTGAATCTGGCGATTTTGTTATAGCATGCGGAGAGTTTATTAAGCTCAGTTTTGATCTGTTAGTACTGGACATGCATATAGTATAGTAGCTAGCAGATGAGTTCTGGTTATGGTGATTCTAGCTTCAGAAGTTAGGTATCATTTACAGCGATAGAGGGTCCCTAGTTTTTTGTGAACTTTGGAGACAGTGAGGGATATAGGCTTGTTGCACTTTAGTTGTTGTTCAGTGGTGAATCCTAATAACTTAGCTTCTGGGACTGGGGTGATGAGAGTCTTGTTAGCTGACAGTATGGAGAAGGTAGTGTCCAGGGTTTTTGTAGAGTGGAATAGCATAAGTTGTGTTTTCTTTGGGTTTAATATTAACTGGGAATTGTTTGGCTCATATTCTATTTCAGTCAAGGATTGTTGTTTTTTTTTGTTGGAGAAGTTGTATGTTGGGTGCGAAGCAGATCAGAGTTGTATCGTCGGTGTATTGGACTATTTTGGCAGTTGTAGTAGCAGAGTGGAGTTAATTTGTAAAGAGGTTGAACAGGAGGGGGCTGAGGATGGAGCCTTGAGGTACACTGACTGTGACTGGGAGTGGGGGGGGGGTAGGGAGTCAAGCCATTTCACTGACTGAAGGCGGTTGTCTAGATAGCTTTTAAACCAGCATAGGCTTGGGCTGTCATGGTTGAGATCTGAGAGGCAGGTTAGGAGTTTATTGTGGGAAACTGCATAGAAAGCTTTGGATAAGTCTAGAAAGGTGGCACAGACAAGATTACCTTGGTACCTGTATGTGTTTATGATATTGGTGAAGTTAATTAGGGCTGTGGTGGTCCTATGGATGGACAGAAGCCATGGTGTGAGTTGGGTAGAAGGTTATTAGAGAGGAGGTAGGTGAGGAGTTATTGGTGAATGCATCTTTCTAGGATTTTGGATAGTGGTAAGAGGATGATGATGGGTCGGTATTGGAGAGATCGGTGGATGGTCCACCTTTGTGGAGTGGGATAGTAAAAGAGATTTTCCACAAGGTTGGGATGGTTTGTTCAGTGATAGATCTATTTAATAGCAGTGTGATGAGGTAGGCTATGGCTCTAGATGCTAATTGGAGGTATTCGGCAGGAAGACTGTTGACAGCAAGGGTGGTTGGTTTAAGTTTTGCTAAGAGTTTTTGATGGTATATATTTCTACAGATTTGAGTGAGAAGGGGTAGAGTTAGTCTGGTGTATAGGAGGTTGGTGGAGGTTATCAGGGTTTGTATTGTTTATTAGTTTGAGTATGGAAGAAGTAAAGTAGTCATTGAAATAAATGATTGAACTAATGAGTGAATGAACAAAAGAATGAAATAACCAGATTGCTCTCTTCAGTTGTATCGTGATCAGCATATCTGAAATGCATAATTAGATTGCGGTTTTGGGAACCACTTCTGAATTTTTGCTGCAGCTAAAATAAAATGTAATTCTAGGCTGAGTACCATTCCAATCTCAGAGAAGGACATATGTATATACAATTTAATTCTTGGCTGAGTACTGCTCTAGTCTTGGGGAAGGAGAGAGCTATGCATAGGCATTTATAGTGACTTGCAGTTGTGCTCTAAAGGAGAGCCCAGTGGATTTGGAGCTGAGAATTGAATCCTGTGAGTGGGTTATGGAGAGCTAGAGAGGGAGAGGGGAGGGGGAGACTGTTTTGATTACCTGGAGTTTTGGAGGGGATTTCTCATAAAAGTAGAAGGAAAAAGGTGCACATGAGGATTATGTATTTATATGGAAGACATAATCCTACTCCAGGTAACTTAACTGAAAGTGTGACAAAAGGAAACAATTCTTAGCAGGGAATTCTCAAAAGGAAAACGTCCATCATCCTGAATCAATATCCACACCAGTAAGTGCCAGTGCCACCACTTTATTATGGTCACAGTAAAAAAATAAGTAACTTCAAACTTCTTCTGTAAATATTCATATATTGCATAACATTTTCATTTATCACCAAAATCCTTCATATGCTACCAGTTGGCATTACCCTATACTTGCAGCCTGCAAATTATTATGTGTTTAGTGTACACCATGCACTGATCAGGTTCTTGGCGATAACAATCCTGCACCTGTATCCCTCTTCCCCTACCACCAAGTCACTGAAGAGCCAGTATACTCTACAGGTCTCAAGATCAGATACCTGTATCTTGAAGGCTAGTGTTCCACCTTTTCACAAACAACCTAACCTGGTGGCCAGTGAAAACCAAGAGAGATGGGTATGTTAAGGCACACTGCAACAATTCAGCAGCACACCACAGCATGCTGTCCCATCCCATGTTATTGGCTGTCCTCAGCAAAAGCTCATATTATAATGGCGGCCAACCCCAATATAACGTGTACATTTAAATATAAATAAGCTCACTTACAAGTCCAATAAGACAATTTCACCTTTCTCATTCCCTTAACAGCTATTTAAACAATATGTTTTGCAAAACAGTAGCAATCTGTAAATTAAATAAATCACAACCAAGATCATGCAAATGTATTCCATCAGTATTGTAAAAGGCATTGTCTGGCTTTGCTGAATCCAGATGTTCTAGCATACAGATGTCTATGGAAGGAGTTGCTCTGGTAATCTGCTGATTGAGGAATATTCTTGACAGCGCAATTGCTGTTAGATTTATAGTACCATGCCAGTGTAGTCTTGGTGTGATGGATGACCAAAATATTAACAGCTCTGGGTGCTTAGCTCTTAATGATGCCAGATCAGTTAACATTCCTGCCAATAAAATCCTTTTGAGCACATGCCCTAAGTCTGTCATCTAGATGCTGAGTACAGCCTGGAGCATATTGCATTCAGGTGACAGATCTTCCCAAATTTGACAAAAACCAAACTAAGAAAGACTATGAAAACCCAAGAACTGTATAGCCCACGCTAATGGAAGAAGGTTAAGGTTTGCTCCTTTCCTGCAAGCTGCTCTACAGATATGTGAAAGGAACAGGATCATCAGTAAATTACCTCCTGAAAGAAAAGAGGGGGCAAATTAATTTATACTGTAACTTAGAAGCATTTAAAGTTCATGTACCGGTTCTCTTTAAAACTTGCAGAGAAACACCTTTTTCTGCTAAATCCGTGGTCTTCTCAATTCTAAAGGCATTGAAAGAAAAACATGAAGGTGAAATTCATTGACTTAACAAATGCATGTGAAATTTTATATTTAAATCTGTGTGTGCAATCGGTTGCTCAGAAGGAAAACTAAAAATGAACTGACAAAATGATGCATCTAATGCTAGGTGATGCAGTGCCTCAGCTCAAAGAACTGGATAAGATCAGTGTTACCTGCTTTGCCTAAATTGCTAACCCAAGCTAACCTGATCTGATTTGAACTTCTTCAACCATATGGTGACATATTCTTTGGTTAAGATTGCATCCCCCCAGCAGAGAGATGGAAGGAGTTTACCAACTCTAAAAGCACCTTCATATGGTCTAGAAAACACTATCAAAGTATAAAAATCCTCTGAAGCTGTCTTCAATCCTAAGATGATTGAACCTAACAATGTTTTACTTATAAGATACCCTGGGTCTACAACTGTACCCTTGATGTTCTCCCATCCTTTCAAAATCCTAGTGACTAGCTAGTGGTTTGTAATATCTGAAAAGCCAAAATTTCAGGCTAACTTACCAGTCACTGACAGGTGAATCAAAATTGTGCTGAGCACTTCTTTTAGTAGATATCTGCAATAAGTAATGAATAATCATGACAATTGGTGAATGCCTTTCAGGGGCAGGAACCCAAGGTTAATATTTTTAAAAGAATAGGGGGATGTTGCATAAAAATTCCTGGTGCTCAATGCCCGTGAATTGGACAGCAGAGTAAATACCACTCTTCTGTCATTAATCAAATCTCTGGCAGTACTGGTAAGGAAAACTGATGAACATCCTGGTCCGAGCTACCAAAATCTGGAAAGCTGGGACTGTGAAAAACTGTAACTAATAGCACTGAATTTACCAGTAATATATCTAGCAGAACAAAAAGCAAATTAAACTGTACACTGAGGTCTACTAGAAGCCTCATACTGACTGAATCCATGTTGATTGATTATACCTTTTCAACAAAACTTGGCTGCCTGGTTATCCAAAAAAAAATAAATAAATAGAAATAAAACTTTACATTCCTGAACTGCTCCCTCCAAACTGAAGTGGCGACCCAACAGGCGAGATCTCCAAAAATGTTATTTCATAATTCCTACCTCAGACCAAGCAGGGGTCCAAAGGACAGAAAACCACCGCCCATGAAAATAAACACTCATACTTAGGCCCGGTGCTGTGTCTATGTACAATTGAAGAGAGTCAGAAGTTACCCAGTCTCTCTGCCAGAGGTCAGACCCATTAAATTCTGATAGAACCCCCAATAACCAAAGGTTATCTTTTACTTTGTGTGTAACCCAGACTGAGTGATGTTTAGCCTCCACCCCCTTCAAAAAGATTGAGGCTGCTCTGATGAATGTCCTGCCTGGAGTGGCTGTCCTGAAAAATTAATAACTAAATTCCATAATTTTGCTAATTCTGACTTTCTTAGCACTGAAAAATTTATCAGTTGATACCTTCAGGGATTGTAACTTACCCTCTGGTAGCCTAAAAGCTACACCACAAACTTCAAATTAAAAATTTTAAAAGACAATAAGTTGAGAGAGTCCTTCCATCTTATTGAAGGCCAAAGGGATACCCAGCTGTAGACAGAGGGCAATTACTCTTATCATACCTTCCCTGGCTCACTGGCTGCTGTCTAAGCAGTGGAGAACTGTCTGACTGGGGGTCCTGCATTTCCATAACCAGTGGGGTACTGTACTGAAAGTTTCAAAAGTGGACCAGGCAGTGTTCCACCCCACTGACATTATAATACCTGCCACAAAAATGCAGGTCAAGCAAGGGCCAATCCTTGTCATGGCTTAGAAGCAGCCTAAAAGCTGATTGGATATTCAGCTTACCAAACTAAGAGAACATGTTTAATAACTAGTGCTGTCTAATCGAAAGACGCATAATGAACACTTATCTTCCTTATCAATGTAGTTGTTAACTGTAATCCTGATGGGAAGTATGAATGATGAATAAGGCAAAACTTGCCTTTCTTCCTTCCTTCTTCAGCACAAACCCTATGGGAGATATACTAAATGATCACCATGGAGGGGAGGGGGCTATTCAAAAGGGCCCGTCAATCTGCCTTCATAACTTCCTCTTCCCTACTAGTCTCTGATTGTAAATGCCTGGTTACTCTACTAGTGGGGAGATGAAAAGACAGAAAAACCTACAGGGAAACCTTGTTAAAGATAAGATACAGCTTGCTTGTCTGTGTATTCCTTAACATTTTTCTCTCAGTAGTTCTGTGACTCTGATGGGCAAATGTGTATTAACTATGTGGCTGTCCACAAAATCAGCCTTTTCTTCTGTTGTTCAGTTCTTGCTTCTGGGATGGTATATTCTCTCTGCCAGTATGACTAGAGGAAAATGACTGTTCTTGGGCCAGCATCTTATGGCCAAATGGGTCTTACCACAGGCATGTGTGAAATAAAAACTTTGCAAAATGCACCTACCACTGTTGAATGCCCAACAGACTTTGGGTTAATGAATATCTGCTGTCATTATGGCATTGGCTACCATGGGTTTATCTAACATAACATTAAGCCAAATGTATGAGTGGTGCACCTCCCAGTATAATATTTTGCCCATCACCTATAATTTACAAAAGCACTGGTACCATGCCCATGTTGTTCCTTCCTGGAAATGATGCACTTCTTGAATTGTTAAAATATGCTAAAAAAGGAAGAGCTTGCTGTAGATCTCAATCCACTATACTGCCATGAATACTACAAATCCAGCTACCCATTTATCTCAGTTTTTATTCAGCATTTTTCCAAATGACTTCTTACCTAATACAGCAAGGGCAGCGACATGGTCCTTAGACCCAATGTTATCTAACTCTAATAAACTCTAGATACCTTCAGCATTTACCCTGAATGTGATGTGTGATCTCGGACTAATGACATCATTGGAACTTGATCCAATACCATTAAAGCCTACACCCATAGGAGCAAGACATTGCACTAGTCATGATACAAAATGTTGACAGGATGTTGTTGCCCAGCAGTTAAGGTTTCCTGTACTCAAAGAATTATCTGGCCTGACATCAAAGGGAAACTCTTAAGTTCTTCAGAACAACCCTGCTGGTAGTAATACCAATGCTATTTTATTTTGACAAACTCTTTTTCTAGAAGGAATCAAAAAATACTGACCCTGCCTTCTTCAAGGAGTATCTCCAAAAATTCTTCAAGATATTCATTAGCAGGCTGGTGCTGTACATTATCATCCCCCCAAGAAACCTCAAGGTTCTCATTACCTTCCCCTTATAATGCAGGAAGTGGCAGTTGATAACCCAGAGGCTGGTCAGCACTTGGAGATTCTTTGGTTCACTTCCTCATTCTGCATCTCAATTCCTCAGTCAGGACTTTGGTCAGATGGGGCTTTCCCTCTATATTGGAGGAGATCATTTTCCTTGACCTTAATTGGCCTCATTTGATCAATTGCAGCTTCCAGCACTCTCTGAGCAGCTCTTCTGCCTCTGATATTTGTCTTGCCTAGTGGGATTTTAATGTCTGCAGTGATAAAGAACCTAACAGAAAATTAATACCATTAGTCACGTGGCTGAAAAAATGTCATCCCCCCAAAGAATGAGTAAACAATTAATATAGTATTGTCCACAGGCTACTGCCATGCTGAAACTGGCCTGTTATGCTTGTTTTCTTTTTTTTTTTTAATAGTACTGCTGGAAACCTAGGTGATCACGTACAAATGGGATTAAAATTGAAGTTTAACTGAAAATAGTCTATCAGAGTCTATCGTTTTCAAAAAAACTTGAACTGAATAGAGTCCATAAATAGCCTGATCGCTCTGAGCTATTAATAAACTGACTGTCTTATAATTATTATATTTATTGTTATTTTATTACCTATAGTGCAACCCCAATTCAGAAAACAACTGCTATGGAGATGAAGATTAATAAATGAAAAGTTTGGAATTAACACAAAATTTTAAGTTTTATTGTTTAATTATATTTATATTAATAATTTAGCAGTTTAAAGAATTAAGTGCCATTTCTGTCCTTCTAATCTTAAATTAATCTAATAACTCCAAATAATAATGCTGATGAGGCATTGTGGCTAGCAAGCCACAAAGGGAAGGATCAAAGAATATTGCTATTTAGCACCACAAAGTAAAGAGAACTACTCCCTGCTAAGGTGCAAGAGCTCCATGACTAAATTGTTGCTCATAAAACCTGGTGCATGCCAAAGGACCAAGAGAAAACCTGGCGTAAAAAAAACTAACTCTGTGATACAAGCTGTATCACAAAAGATCAGCCCTTTACAAAATGATCTTACTCATCCGATCTACAAATGTATCTACAACAAACAGCAGTACACTAATTCCATTGATATAACCCATAATACATTACTATCTGAGGAAACCCACCATCTTGTTTTATAGGTGGCTCCACATCCTTAAAGGCCAGTAATTAAATAGGAAATGAAAGTGCACAGTGTAGCCAAACCACCATAATGATGGCTTAGATAGCAGAGACTAGTTCATACAAAAAACACACGACTACCCACCTACCCTGGCTCTCCATGAGACAAACTGTTTGTGGGTAAACTAAGCAGGCTTCTGACCAGGTACAATTGGAAGACAGAATTGAAGAGCAGGAAATATTTATTCCCCCAAAACTGATTACAAGGATTTAATTTGCAGTTTCTCTCTCCCTCTTTCTCTCTCTTTTTGTTTGAGAAACTGAAACAGGACAGGATGACAGGAATAGTAGCAAAACACATGGAGTTCAACATGATGGTATAAAAAGAGAAATAAAAGTTGTTTTTTTGGAAAGAAAGAGTTTAAAAAGAAGGTGAGGGAAGAACTTGGCAGGAATATGAAGAAGGTAGACAATACAGACATATGGAAAGAAAAACTGGGCAGGATTCACAAAACCTTTGTGTAAGAGTTAGCAAGTCTTACACGGAGGCTGCAGTTAAACAGGGTGATGTCAGCATGTCATGCATATTCATAAGGGCATGCTGAATCACACCCTAGGCTAACAGGGTCCGTGTAGGAAAGTAGGGGGCGTGTCCACAGGTGAGTCCTGCAAAGGGACACGCTCCCAGAAGAGTCACAGTCCTGAAAGGAAACTCCCACGAGCGAGTCCGCGGAAATGTCAAGAAACACAACACCACACATGCCCCCACAGACTATAAACCCAATTGTAATGTAAAACGTAAAAATTAACAGTTTAATTTTTTTTTATAATTTCAAAAAAGTTTGCCTGTAATTGCGCTCGTTTGCACGGGTGTGCCCTTCGCTCAGCCACAGTTACCAGTCATTAGAAAAGCATAAAAAATCTAAATATGCAAATTAAGCCAAGTAGCAATAGCATAGCGGTAGAGACATTGGCCAAAGAGGAGGTAGTCACGGGTCGAGCCCCAACAACATAATTTTCTATTTTTAGTGAAATAAGCACGAAACAATCCCCTGGCATATATGTACATATATACAACTATAATTTAAGTAAAATGTAATTTAATGGGCCATGTAATTTTGAAGAAATCTGATACAATAATAAAAAAAAAATTATAAGTGCCCATAGCTGAGCAGCGCTCTACCAAGCTGAGTATGACTGCCTGCAGGTGAGCAGTGGTTTAACAGGTGTAATATGAGTGCCTAGAGTTGAGCGGCTCTTTAACATGCTGAAACTGTGTGCCCGTAGCTGACAACACCTCACACAGTGTAATATGCGTGCTCATAGCCAAATGACGCGTAAACCAGAGTGACCCGTTTGCGCGGAGCTGTGCAGTGTGCCAACCGGCTTACAGTCGGGCAACGTTGAGCAAGCTGTATCAAAGCTGCCTTTACACAGACACACCTCCTAGCCTGTCTAGACAGTAGTAAAACAAAAAAAGCAATGCCCAGGATACTGTGCATCATAGTCAAAGTACTGAACCACTAAGCCATGACAGTTGTACTGAGCAATGCAGTATTAGCATATATATAGGAATGAATGGAAATAGAAGCATGACAAAGCAGGTTTCTTTAAGCTGATACATTTCCAAAATGGCAAATCACAGATAAGTGCGGGGAAAAAGGCATATATAAGCCCCGTAGGTGGGAATACACAGCATAACTGATTGTGGAACCTATTTGCAGTCAGGATGGCAGGTGTAGGAGAGGGCAGTAGCTTCCGACAACAGAGGTGAGGTGTTGAGGAGTCCAAATATATGGTTTGGCTCCTAGTCCACGATCATGAGGCTCAACTCATGCAGGACCAGGTTCTGTGGGGTGCGTACAAGGCAGAGGCATGGAACCGTTTGGCACATGATCTCACCAGTGCCACAGGCATACCAAGGACTGGTGAACAGGTCCATCACCACCATGCGGACCTGAAGAGATGAAAGCAGGACCAACTGAACCGTTGGATCCAGGAGGCCCGGCAAATGCCCAATGCCCCACTACTGAGTAAATATCCATGTAATTACGTATGTAAGAAATTATCCTAGCTGATATTATGGAGATGTATGTTCCAATATTACTTCATTTATATTACAGCTTCAGGTGTGCGTTCCGCGAATCGGCGAGCCTATGGTGATAGGCTGGTGCGGTTGCGCCACCAGGGAGGTTAGTAATTATTTTTCTGTAATTGTTATACGATATAAGTGAGACAGCTTGTAAAAGAGTTCAGTGTAGTTACATATTAATAAAGTTCAAATAACACTAGAAGACAGATTCTGCTAGTACTGTATGATTAGATAAGTGATGCAGCCTGTAATCCAGAAATAAAAATGAAACAAGTCTGAAATAGAGATTTTCCACCTGTATTGTAATATCAGATAACCTGCTGCAGCCTGGAAATTAGTGGTAAACAAGCTAAAGACAATAGACATGTGTCAAATACATCCCCTTTTAAAATCTGCCATATGAAACAAGTGAGTCTGTTGGAAAGGATTGTTGTAACCAAGTAAGACATGTTAATAACACCTAGAATTAAGTACCATCTTGAATTGTAAAAATAAAACAAGTGAGAGTGTGAGAAAGAGGTATGAATCCACCAAGAAAGCTGTAATAACTCTTGAATAAAGTATACTGCAGTCAGTACATAATGAAATGAATGAGACAGCCACAACCAAACAGTGAAATGTTTGTAATAAAGTACTGAAGCTGGAATGTGTCTGTCCCACAATTTGGATATGTTGCTGTACCCTTGCAATATGGAGATAGTACGGTTGTGTGAAATAATGAACATCCACAGTTGTCTAGAGCCATATAAATCAAATGTAGCAGGATGCTGTACCTGAACACAGCCATATATGAACATGTATGAATAAAAATGCAATGTATATTAATTTAGCAGTAACAGTCCCATCACCAACATTCCTAAGGTTACATATAGGAAACTGTACTAAGACCTGTAGGGTATATATATCTGCAGCTACTAGAAATGTACAGCATATGTATAGGTAGTTGAAGTTGTTAATGAAATATTTCTTCACCCTACCCTATATTCACAAATAATGCCATTCCACAACAAACTGGGTATGTGTATTCACAATTAATTCCTATGGACATTTGTTCTGTTGGTTCATACATATTTGCACGTACATTGATGCATGTGCCCTGTTCACATATCCAAACCTGATGGCCTGTTGCCATCAATCAATCCTGCATGCTGTTGAATTGTGTACTGTTGTTCAAAATATGCATGTGTTATGCTTGCTGTTCAATGTTTGGAATTCATGGGTGTTTGGTTAATGGGAATACTAATGCATGCTGTTACAACTAATTTTGAATGGTATTTTTTGTTACTAACCCAAAATGTCATAAAATATCGCTAAACATAGGACAACAGGGAAGGCGGGTTCCAGCGGACCCACCTCTCCCACCTTATCTGGCGAGTGCACCTGGCACTAGTGCCCAGGCCGGAACCTCTTCCAGTGGCCCTGTGCCACCTTCGGGTGGAAGCACTGCAGGGGATGGGGCTTGTCCCCCCTCTGCAAGCGTGGATGGAGGAGAACGTCCACTCACCCTCCAAAGTGTTCGGTCTGTGGTGTGTAGCGAGATCAGGCATTCTGTGCTTGAACCCCTACGCCAGCTTGAGGCACAGGTGGTGCAACTCATGAGTGTGCCTGCTGCCCGTCCTACACAGCCCCCAGCACAGCCCCATCCTGGGCAGTGAAGGTGCAGTGGCAACTGCCCATGGGTGGGGATCTCAGTTCCACTGTTGCCATCTGTGGGCTCATGGGCTCACGATATCCAAACATCCATCCCAGTCAATTGTGTTCCCCCCCACGTGTCATACTCCGCCCCTGTATGCGTCTTGTTTGTCTTGTCTGTTAACCTCCCCTACCTACCTCCCCAAATGTACCTACTTCCTGTACCTCACATTCCACTCTCACCTGAAAAAAATAAAAAAAGGGCACTCTGTTCCCGCAAAAAAATTACGCCCCATACATAGCTGCCCATTTTGCAGACATGTCTGCTGGACATGTGAACTGGTAATTACAACTGGCTGTACAACATATTTTGTTGTCCTCACCCCTCTCTCAGGGGTGGAAGGTTTCAAATTTCACACCAAATTACACACATATGCACAGCTGTTGCTGATAAAGAAATGGGCAGCTATGGGCCTTTCCTTCATCCTTCCTGAAAAATCCTGAGCTTGTTTTCCTACTGTCCTACCCTCTTTGTGCCCCCTTTTTCGACACTTTCCTATCTCCCCATTTTCTTTTCTTTCAAAGAAGTTAGCTCGGGTGTGCATGAGAGTAAGCACTTTTAAGCAGTAGTAAGCGGGTGTGCGCTTGTGTGCGCTTAGCTAAGCATGTGTGCGCAAAGCTAAGCAACAGTGCGCATGCGTGAGCACCATGCAAACCAGCGCTAACCCACTTACAACTGCTTAAAAGTGCCTTAGTCACTCTGAATGACAAGGCCTGTAGTCTGCTCAGCAGCAAAATAAAATTCTTCTGTCAGTCTCGAACCCAGGAAACACTAGTCTGCATGACTTACCACTAAGCCATGACTGATATACAAGGACTTTGTGCTGAAAGCAATATATCATGAAATAGTAGGACTGAATGTAAAGGGAATATAGGAAGGCTATTACACAAAGCTTTTCTTGTACCTTTACTGGCAGTTCTTGTGGATTTGAATTACATTAGTGTGAGAAGAGAAACAGCCGTGCTAGTAGGTAGCTAGTAGGTAATAATGTGACAGTAGCACCTTGCAAACCACACACACTATCAGAGCAGGATAAACACCGCCATATTTGAATAGGTAAGAGGCCCGACCTCGCAACTGTGACTGATTTACAGGGATGTTCCTGGTTTGAAAACAAATGTTAACTGTGCCTAACTGACTCCCTGTGAAATGTACTAACAGTAGGCAGAAAGGTGTGGAATCCCACGTAATGGTAACTGTCAATTACTTAAAGTATGCACTACTTGCATGTCAGAAATGGTGTAGTAATACATATGCTCAAAATACCCCACAGTCACAACTGCAGAATATCTGAAATATATCACGGGTGTATCCCACTGATATGTACCATTCCCTGAGGCTGATAAAAGATACACCTGAGAGTATCTGAGGCCTGCAAGTGTCACAAACTCACAGGCATATCATTCTGTCTGCTGTCACACACTCTGTGAATAGCTGTAGAATTGCTTCCACAAGCACACCCTCATGTAGGAGTACAACCCAGAAATATCAAAGGATGTAGCCTACTAATAAAATAAGGACAGTATAGCAGTTTACAAGCACTGCATGTGCCTGCTATCCATAACTGTTAGTACAAAGTACAAGGCCCCACTACTGCTCAGCAGCAAAATAAAATACCCTTGTAGGTGTCAAGCCTCACACCTTGGCCAGACCAGACTGCATGCAGTACCACCAAACCACACCAAACATATCAGGAATTGCTGCTGAAAGAAATACAGCAAGCATTACAAGGAGTTAATGTAAATGGAAAATAGGAAAGCCATAGCAACACATTCCAGTAAAGACACCTAGCAGGTCTTCAAGGAGTCAATGTAAAGGATAAATAGTGAAGCCATAGCAACAAATTGCAAGAGCCACTGCTGTATACCAGTTAATACACAAGTCCCACAGGAAAGCACATACTCCCATTTAAACAGTATTAGTATTATTAGGTGTCAGTTAACATACACACTGAGAAGAATGAACTGGAGGAAGCAATAGTCAGGTTTCAGTACAACATGCATTTCAGTGCCTACAACACAGCCTTAAATATGAGAGACATACCAACCTTTACACTCACAGAACAGTGTCCACAGCATACCAGCATGGTCCCCACCTTGAAAATCTGAAAGGGCTACACCTACCTAACCTAACATTTTATAGCACTGTCCTGGAATCACAGTGAGAACTGCATTTACCACACAGCAGGCTGCATGCAATTAGTAAATGCTGGCTAACAATTGGTGCAGAAGCCATCACATGCACATGTGCAGATACCTACAAAAGCAACCTGTACTCCCAGTCCACACATGCAATAGTTTCATTGCAACAACCGGAGGGAGAGACAGAGAGAGGGATAGAGGGAGAGAGAGAGAGAGACAGAGACAGAGAGACAGAGAGAGACAGCGAGAGACACCAAAAAAAAAAAAATAAATAAATAAAAATAAAAACCATCAAGCTAACCATCAGCAGGCCACCAAGCACCAAGCCATCACAAACAGCAGTGAGAAACAAAGGTAATGTAAACTACATAATCTAATAATCTACATACTGTGAACCCTCCATATGTGTTAGCAGTCTGCATCTATAGATATATGAAGATGTGCATAGGGCAGGGGACATACTGCAACTGTTAGTGAAGGCTGGACATACATATGTATTTGAAGGTTGCTATGTGCACATATAAATGTAGGTTGTAGTGCAATGTACAATGTAGGTTGTACAGTAATGGATGTTTAGCAGTATGTTAGTGTGTGTATTTGTATGTGTAAATAAAAAAAAAAAAAAATATATATATATATATATATATATATATATATATATATATGTATATTTATATTTATATTTATATATGTATATATATATATATATATATATATATATATATATATAATATGCATATATGTGTACATAGATAGAGAGGGATGTATAAATAGATACACATATATAGACAGATAGATAGAATATGTATATACATATATATGTAATAGACACACATATATATATATATATATATATATATATATATATATATATATAAATATAGATATAGATACAGATATAGATATATAGATATATATAGATACATACACATATACAGGCAGATATGAATGTCTAGAGGTATGTATGTATATGAATCTCTCTCTCTCTCTCTTTATATATATATATATATATATATATATATATATATATATATATATATATATATATATATATATATATGAGGCACATTTGTGCAGATGTATTGCAACAGGTGCCTGGTGACAAAGGCATGGACTGAACACCAGTGTGGATACTGGAGTACCATACCCCATTCCAAAACACTGTCACCACTAACCACCACATAGGTGGTTGCCTGCCTACTACTGGATGTGTCAGAAGGGAACATGGGAAACAAGTGTACAATAGCCTCCCCTTTGATATTCACAGTAGCACACTAGTCTTGTAATCCCTGTACATGGTATGTGTCAGCACAAATGGTGTGTCAGCTAGGCAAATGTAGGTCACTGTACCCCTCTATACCTCACAATGTCCTACATGGTATGTACCTCCCATGACAACTACAGAAAGGGAGAAGGACACAGTCATACCTAACAAACAGTGATAATGCCCTCAAACACATTACCTATGCAGAGTGACTGACAAAACCACAGATAGAGTGCCTTTCATACTACCTACACAGAGGTTACCACTGCTGGATATACATAGTTAAGTCACACCCATAACAGTTGTCCAACAACCATGGTAACACCTCACAATATCCCCAGCCTAAATGACCTATGTCTGTCATCCTTGGCACCGCAGTAAAGAACACATGGTGGAGGTACAGGTTCCTACCCACAAATAAGCCATACCCTGGAGTAAACCACCCAGCATTAAGAAGCAAGGCTCCTCATTAGTAGATGTCAGACATACCCCTGTTGAATGTTATGCAGATAGGTAATATGCCATATGAGTCACCCTGTGTAACTGTTTGACAGGAGCAAGTACAGTCACATTACATGTGTCCCAAGGGCAGGGTAGCATAACAGTATGCTGCTGTAGGCCCAGGGCCAATAGCATACTACCTACCTATGACACAATGCACACACACATGTACTCATTGCAATACCAACTATGTGAGGTGGAATGAGTTTGCCACTGACTGTGTGCAAGGTCTGTAATGGTGTGATTGCTTAGCATGACTTTGTGTCTGTCATGTAGTGTGTGTCCTTGGTGTGAGGCCAGAGAAAGATGTGTCAGGTATTGGGATACAAACATACTACATTGCCATATGTTGTGCTGTGGTTCCCTGTATATCACTGCAGTGTAGGTAGGGGTATGGCCGCAAAGACTAGGGTGCATTACCATTGAAATTTTAACTGTGCATTGCATGCATTACATGGGTAGACAATGTTCCCCATCCATTACCTTGATACATACCCCCAGTGTGAGGTTGTGCATTGGACCTCTAACAGTGTGCTGACTGCTGGTGTATACTAGTTTGTTGTATGGAGTGTGCAAGGCACTGTCACACAGTTGTTGGCTGAGCACGGATATGTGGTCATTTACATGTGCATCCCCCAATAGACAGACAGATGCTATATATGGCAGTTCAGTGATATCACTACAGTAGAGTATTATGTGTACCATATTACTTGCTCACATATTTTTCTTTTCCTTCCAGGGAGATGGTGCACCAGCACAACCCCTTGTACTCGGCTGCAGAGGATGAGGGGATACACCAGAGCCTGGTGCGGGATTTTGCCACACTCTTTTCCCGCACCAGCCAGAACCAGCAGGAGAGGGCTGCACTGTGGCAAGACCTTGTCCATCGGGTAAATGACATAGGCATACATAACCGGACATATGAGCAGGTACGCCATCACTGCAGTGATTTAATTAGAAATGTCCGTCAGCGTGCATCTGATATCCACAGGCAACAGCTTGCCACAGGTGGTGGGGCAGCTATACACCCCCCCTCACCAGACAGGAGGAACTCCACCTAAGTGTTGTGGCTCTATCCCAACAACAACAACATCCGCAGACATGTGTAATGATGGAGGCTGGAGCCACCCAGCATGTGGACATGGAGCATGCAGGTAACATGCCATATCTATAGTTGACTGTTCTCTACACTGGTAGTGTATGCATGTGTGAGATGTGTACTGTGTTTGTAGCAGTTATCCTGGAAATTATTGTGCAAGATTGATATTCTCAATATCAGCAGTAGACCTGTGAAAGCCAACTGTTGTACTACTGTACTGTATCATACTCACAGTATCAATGGCACAGTTGTGCCCACTGACAATAAATGTCTTATTTGTGCAGGTCCCTCTGGTGTAACAGCAAGGCAGCTAATCCATGCTGGTGAGTGTGTAATAACAATACTTTTAATACTAATGATAATAATAGTAATAATACCCTCAAACAGTATTGCTATGTGTTGGATTGCAGGTGTGTTTGTGTCTGTGTGTTTGTATCTCATGTACTGAGGAGTGTGCATGTGCCCATGTGTGCATGTGTGCATGTCTGCATGTGTGCATGTGTGCATCTGTGCATGTGCCCATGTGTGCATGTGTGCATGTGTGCATTTGTGCCCATGTGTGCATGTGTGCATTTGCGCATGTGTGCATGTGTGCAAGTGCCCATGTGTGCATGTGTGCATGTGCCCATGTGTGCATGTGTGCACTTGCCCTTGTGCATCTGTGGTAGTATTGTGTACACATTGTAAACTGTGTTTCCTGTCTTCCTCTCACAGGTTCTGGTGTTGCTCTGGTGGTGTGCAGCAGGGAACCTGAAGCCACTGCTGGGGATAGTGATAATGATGATACATGTGTAATGGCACAGGGAGGTGTGACAGGGTCTGTCATTGGTCAGTCAATCGACAGTACACAGCAGTCAACCCCATCAATGTGCATGGTCATCCTGCCAATACATCCATTGTCACCAATGTCCTTAGGTGAGGGACAGCATACAGTGGGCATTGACCAGGGTAATGTGGTATCAGTGGCACATGCATCCCCTCACAGCAGCCATGGCCAGAGTCCTGACATGGTACCACACAGGCAGATGTCCAGGGGTTCTCGTGGGAGCATCCGTGGTCGTACTGCCCCTGTCAGACGTGCCCACAGAGGTCTTTCAACCTCAGCTATGTTCCAGGCTGTAATGCAGGCACAGGCACGTATGGAACGGTACACCAGACAGGGTCTGAGGAGCTTAGTGCACATTGCACTGCTATGAATGACACTATGCGTGACGTTGCAGCTGCCATCCTTAATTTCACCAAGGTCATTGACAGACGTTTGGGGGACACATTAGATCTGTTCCACAACTAATTGTCCATGATCCAGGGCAATGCAGGACAGTTGAGGCGTTGACATGGACGTATGCCAGCAACATCAGCAGCTGGTAGTCGTTGTGGATGACAACAAACCCGCAGCTGCTGCCATAGTGCCAGTACCAGCCCCAGCAATGCTGGGTCTGTGCTGTCATCAGACCGCCCTAGGAGACCATGTGCACGTGGCTTTGGACAGTCCCAGCAGGGCATGTGTCCAGTCATCAGCCAACTGCTTCTGATGACAGTACCCAGTCTGGCTTAGTACCTGATACTGTCTGTAGCACCCCTGCCAGGCACAGGTACCGTGTCCATGGCCAGAGACAGTGATCTGTATGACCTGGCAGGTACAGTCTGTGGCTGTCCACAAACACCCGTATATGGCAGCCATGAGGTGGAACTGTGTGCATGCATACACACATGCATAATGCTAACACCTAGGGCTAACACATACATGCACACACCGCATCAACATTGCCCCATCTTGTACTGTTGTCCCTCACTAACACACACACACATACATGTCAATTGGTTGTATCAGTGGCAGACTCAGGCATACCAAGTACACACTCTGTGCATATGATGAAACTGTGCCACCTTCTGCAATCTGTAACATTGATGCAGGAACAGGTTAACATGATGCTGATGCACAGGGTGACTACATAGAAGTGTAGTAATATTATCATGTTGTTAACAGTACAGTGTAATTATATCATTGTGGGTATATCCCAGCATGCCTGATGCATTAACAGTATGATTGTCATTGTATTGTTTTGTACACCACTATTAATTACCATAGTGTAATGTCTGCACATCTTTGCATTCTGGTGGTAAGGCTGAAAACACAAGGCCACCTACATCGGTAGCACAGGGGATAAGAAAATGGAAGTAATGATACTCAATGCCGGACATGTAAACCGCAAGATGCTTGCAGTCCAAAAAATACTCTGCATGGAGAATGTTGATATCTGTGCAGTAATAGACAACAGGTTCAAGACTCCCAAGAGCACCCTAGTACTACCAGGTTACACCTCATACCATGCTTGGCAGCCCCAAAACACTGAACTAACTATGACAGGAGGGTGAGTCTCATTAAATGTCAAGGATACTGTGGTAGCAGGACAGGTAGCTTACAACCTTCTAAGTTGGGAACTGCTGATTGAGGGCTCAGTGTCTGTTATTCTAAAAGTGTATTAGTTCTGGTTTAAGCACTTGGGCATCAGGCCAGTTATTTTACATTAAGAAGGTTCATGGTCTGCACTCTTGTGGGAGGAGAGGCTGGACTCTGCCCTTCTGAGCTGGGAATTTCAGGTTAAAGGCTTATAGTGCCTGCATATTTGAACTGTTTCTAACTGAAATTGGTACACCTTGTTTGCTGTAGCATAGACTAGATCCAGGCCTGCTGAATGTAGCTTTGTTTGTATGCTTGTTTGCTTGTTATTTCCCTGAAATGCTAATTCCACCTAAAACGCGGCTTTTCAGTGCTTCGATGAATCCCTAGTGACATCTGCATTGCTAACTGTACTTATTTCCTTGTTTCACTTGAAAGAAAGTTACTGTTTGTCATTTTTGCATTTAAGTTACTTGTAACACATTGCATTTAAGTTATCTGGCACTTGCTCACTAAAGCAATTATATAAGTCAGCACTAACAAATTAAAAGCACTACACCCTCACAAACTCCCCTTGAGTACCTTGTTCCCCATTGGCCCTTTTTTTGTCAATTATAAAGGAATTCACAATACTATTCTAGCATGTCCAAAGGTCAGTTGTCAATCTCCTCTCTGGTCCAGCTGGTGAATCTGGGAATCTTGAGGCAATGTTACAACTGCCTCATGTACACAGACAACCCTCTCCTCCTCCCAACAAATTCCAACACATGTGAGAGATGCAACCATATAGCCAAACTGGAGGCTAAGCCCTCTCAACTCAGTACTGGTGAAACCTGTCAGGAGGAGAAGGAAACCACACTCACTACAATTCCAGTCTCACATAGACCTACCACGACAGCAAACCAAACACATAAACACACAAAAACATACTCGGAGGCTCTAAATAAAAATCTGCCTAAGCAGCAGAGACCTCCAAAGCAGAGACCCAAGCAACCACTACCCGAAAACAAAACACGTGCAACACATAGCTCACAAAGCCAGTGTGCCGAACTCTCACAGCCCTTAAGGCTAAACAACACACCTGATACACTTGTATCTATCGTCAGGCACACTGACGTCCCGCTCACCAGGCTGAACAAGGAGAAGGTCACGATGAGCTGCCTGTCGGGTGCTAGGATCCGCCACATAACACAAGCACTCAGGTCACTCCAAGGCAAGTACAACTATGACTCAGTCATTGTCCATGCTGGTGTGAATGACCTGAGACGTACCTCCCTGGACTACATGAAAAGAGACATAGAGGAGCTCTCTGAGCATGTGGCCCAGGCCGGTATGATCCTGACCTTGAGTAGCATCTTACCCTCACCAAGAATTACGCCACAATAGGAAGACAAGATGATCAATTTCAACAACTGGCTTAAGTATCGGTGTCATTCAAAGGGGATCCAATGCCTGTCAGCCTGGGATGACATGCTCGACAAGCCACGATGCTTTGCTAGGGATGGCTTGCACCTGTCTCCCCTGGGCTTTCGGATATTGGCAAAGGCTCTTGCTACCGCCATAGTACCTTTTTTAGGCAAGGCTCAGAAGACAAACCCACCTCCATAGGTATCACAAGGGATAAGAAACTAACAGTAATGCTACTCAATGCCAACAGTGTAAACCTCAAGATGCATGCACTGGAAACTGTCCTTAGCATGGAGAACATCAATATATGTGCAGTAACAGAATCCTGGTTCAAGGCTCCCGAGAGCACCCCAGCACTGCCAGGTTATACCTCATACCATGCTTGTCGGCCCCAAAACTTGCACCGAACCAGAACAGGAGGGGGAGTATCAGTATTCGTCAAAGATACACACACCTCCAGGTTGGTGGCACAGCACGAAGCATCAGAGACTATCCATGAGCAACTAACAGTGGGTAAAACTGCCTTCCAGTTTATAGCCTGCTACAGACCACCCTCCCAAACCCAGGAACCCCACTTGGCCTTCATGAGAACACTGAAAAATATGAAGGTCTCTCCAAACACCATTATATTGGTGGACTTCAACTACCCAAACATAGACTGGGAGCATTACTCTAGCTCCAACACCCTAGCTCAAAAGTTCCTAGAATTTTTAAACTATAATGCTATGGAACAACTTGTTACCACTCCCACAAGAGGGGAAACGTACTGGACCTGATCATCACCAACATGGGGACTCTATGCTCCAGACCAGAAGTGTATCCCTCACTGGTAAGATCAGACCATAAACTAATCTCACTGGATATTCACATCCTGACCCCACCCCCTGCCCAGAAAATCACAGTGTAAAGCTTCTCTAAAGCAAATTTCACACTCCTCAAAACCGAGGTGGAATCCTTCAAAGCCCCCGGGCCTGTGGAAAATATGGCCCAGACTGCAGAATCCTTTATAAACACATTCTATGAACACCTTCAGGAATGCATGGATCATGCAATCCCAAATAAAATCAAGACCCAATCCTCCAAAGGCAGACGTTCTGTCTGGTGGACCACAGCCATCAACAAACTATACAATAGAAGGAGGAAGCTACTACATGATAGAGCAAAATCCCAAAAAGGGAAGGCATCTCTGATCAGTGTTAGCAAAATACTATGGGCACTCATAAAATTGTCTAAGGCCAGCTTCGAGAGACAAATTGCACAGGACACTAAGGATAATCACAAGGCTTTCTTTAGTTATGTTAGGAACCTGGGTGGGAATTCCCAGATATGCTCAGAATTAGTCCAAAATGACAAAAAATACACCGAACCCACAGACATTGCCAACATCCTAGCTGACAGGTTCAGTGCAAACTTCTCCCCCCCTCCCCACCAGAAGAGCAAATATCTATCCCAGCAGAGTGCTGCCCCCCTGACATCTCAGATGCCCAGGTAAGAGCCACCCTCTCCAAAGCAAAAAACACAGCATCAATGGGACCAGACGGTGTCCCGGGCTGCATCCTACATGAACTCCAAGATGAGCTAAACCCAAACATAAAACTACTGTTCAATCTCAGCCTTACCACAGGATATGTACCCAAAGAGTGGCGTACAGTAACAGTGGTCCCTCTCCACAAAGGTGGTGCCTCAACGGATCTTGGAGACTATCACCCCATAAGCCTGACTAGCTTGGTCTGCAAAGCTATGGAAAGGATCATCATGGACCTCATAAATAAAGATGTTGGGGACCTACAGACACTGGATCCTACCCAGTTCGGCTTTGTTAAGGGCAGATCCTGCCTCTTAAACCTGGTCGATTTCTTTGAAACAGTCACCAAGGCCATTGACGAGGGGAAGGTGGTCCACACAGCCTACCTGGACCTCGCAAAAGCCTTCGATACAATACCCCACTCGGGCATTATAGATAAGCTCACCAGCTTAAATATAAACTCCTATGTCACTAGATGGGTTGCAAACTGGCTCAAGGACAGAACCCACATGGTTAGACTTGCTGGAACCATGTCAGACTCCAAACCAGTTACAAGTGGCATCCCACAAGGCTCAGTCCTGGGACCTCTCCTTTTTGGTATATATTTCTCGGAGGTACAGGCCAACACAGAAGGACTGTGGCTGACCAAGTTTGCAGATGACTGCAAACTGGGCGCTATAATCGACTCTCCAGCCGACACAAGCATCCTCCAATAGGGCCTCATAGAAACAGACAACTGGTGCCAGAGCCATGGCCTCAAGCTAAATGCCAAAAAGTGTATAGCCATCCCCTTTGGCAAAAACAAAGTGCCCACAAATTACCACATAGTTGGCAGTCCATTAAGTATGGAAGAAGTAATTAGGGACATGGGGACCCAAGTTGATAGCAATCTCTCATTTGACAACCACGTGGCCAAAGTGGTTAGAAAAACATTTTATATAGCCCACCTAATCATGTAGGGATTCACATCTAGATCAGGGGAGGTCATCGTGCCTCTTTACTCATCCCTCATCAGGCCCATAATTGAGTACAATGCCCCTTTTGGGATGTACCTTACCAGACACCTGCAGCAACTGGAAAGACCCCAAAAGTACCTCACCAAGAGGATCAAAGGGCTCAAACAGATGCCATATGCTGCCCAGTTAACAAAACTCCATACTCAGTGGCATACCGCCTGCTCAGAGGCGATCTGTGCCTGACATATAACGCCATGTCCAACCCGGAATTAATGGACATGCTGCACCTCAGAAAATCCAAATCCCATCGAGCTATGCGCTCGAGAAACTTGAACCTCAGCACTGACATAAATAGGACATTCTGGAGGGACAGATTCATAACCCAGAGGCTCCCTTGACTCTGGAATAAAATCCCAGTCCAGGTTAGGCAGAGTCCCTCATTGACTCTCTACAAGAGGAATCTTGATGAGTGGATGGGGGATCATAGGTTTACCCTGGGTATCACTTCTGTGTCACTGTTAGACAGAGGCACAGTATACTAACCTTGAAAAAGGGCACAGCAACATTAATTTAAAATGGGTGGCGAAAGCCAAACACATTCTGGCTTGGCTTATAAATGCCCTAGGGCAGATAGCCTAGTATGAACCTATGAACCTATGAACCTATGAACCTATGAACCTATACCCACACCCCCCAGGTTGTTTCCACAGTGTGACACATCACAGACTATCCATGTGCAACTAACAGTGGGATAAACTGACTTCCAGTTCATATCCTGCTACACATCACCCTCGTAAACCCAGGTAACCCACTTGGCCTACTTAAGAACAAATGAATATACAGGTGTCTCCAAACAATAATATATTGGGCAGCTTCATTTACCCACACATAGACTGGGAGCATTACTGTAGCTCCAACACCCTAGGCGAAAGGTTCCTAGAATCCATACACTCAAATGCTATGGAACAACTTGTTACCACTCCCACAAGAGGGGAAACATGCTGTACCTCATCATCACCAACATGTGGACTATATGCTCCAGACCAGAAGTGTATCCCTCACTGGTAAGATGACACCATAGACTACTCTCACTGTATATTCACATACCAACCACAGCCCCTGCACAGAACACCACAGTCAAAAAGTTGTGTTATGCAAATTCCATGTGTTCACATGAGGCAGGCTTCACACATGGGAACTATTTAAGATCACAGGTACATATGTCTATGTGGCACACACATACCTCATGTGTGCATTGAAATTACTGATATAATACATGACATACAATATTAAGAGCAACACCCAATGACAAACACACACATGGCATTTTTAGGATTCAAACCCCTACCAAACTATGTTATGACACTTGAGACAGCCACATTAACAGAGTGTGCTATTTGCATTACTGAGAGCTTTTTTTTCTCCTGCTATACTTATAGGGTGCTGGCATCATCAGTGTTTAGAAAGAGGAATATACATCATGTAGTGTGTTCTTCTAGTTGCCAAAATGGACATTTCTTTCACACACACACTGAGCATTTGCAGTATTCAAACCCCTACTTAGCTATGCTATGACACTGGAGAGAGACACGTTAGTGGAGCATGCTGTTCACATTACTGGGAGGTTTCCCTTCTCCTGCTATACTTATAGGGTGCTGACATCATCAGTGTTTAGAAAGAGGAATGTACATCATGTAGTGTGTTCTTCTAGTTGCCAAAAAGGACATTTTTTCACACACACACTAGATTCAAACCCCTATCTAACTATGCTATGACACTTGAGAAAGACGCGTTAGCAGAGCGCACTATTCGCATTATTGGGAAGTTTCTCTTCTCCTGCTATACTTATATGGTGCTGACATCATCAGTGTTTAGAAAGAGGAATATACATCATGTAGTGTGTTCTTCTAGTTGCCAAAAGGGACGTTTCTTTCACACACACACTGAGCATTTGCAGTATTCAAACCCTACTTAGCTATGCTATAACACTGGAAAGAGACACGTTAGTAGAGCATGCTGTTCGCATTACTGGGAGGTTTCCCTTCTCCTGCTATACTTATAGGGTGCTGACATCATCAGTGTTTAGAAAGAGGAATGTACATCATGTAGTGTGTTCTAGTTGCCAAAAGGGACATTTTTTCACACAGAATTGCACACACACTAGATTCAAACCCCTACCTAACTATGCTATGACACTTGAGAAAGACGCATTAGCAGACTGCACTATTCGCATTACTGGGAAGTTTTTTTTCTCCTGCTATACTTATATGGTGCTGACATCATCAGTGTTTAGAAAGAGGAATATACATCATGTAGTGTGTTCTTTTAGTTGCCAAAAGGGACATTTCTTTCAAACAGAATTGCACACACACTAACCCCTCCAAAAACACAAACACTGAGCATTTGCAGGATTCAAACCCCAACCTAACTATGTTATGACATTTGAGAGCGACGCATTAGCGGAGCGCGCTATTCGCATTACTGGGAGGTTTTTCTTCTCCTGCTATACTTATAGGGTGCTGACATCATCAGTGTTTAGAAAGAGGAATGTACATCATGTAGTGTGTTCTTCTAGTTGCCAAAAGGGACATTTCTTTCAAACAGAATTGCACATACACTAACCACCCCCTCCCTAATCACACACACACACTGTGCATTTGCAGGATTCAAACCCCTACCTAACTATATTATGACACTTGAGAGAGACGCATTAGTGGAGCACACTATTCAAATTACTTGGTATTGTTTCTTCTCCTGCAGTATTTATAGGGTGCTGACATCATTATTTATAAAGAGGTATGTACATCTATTACTATCTGTCAGTAAGGGGGATAGCATATATATGCATTAACAGACGCCTACTTCAGGGTCACATATGCACATCAGCACTGCCAGGTTATGTTTTATACCATGCTTCATGACCACAGGACCTGTAACACACAACACAACCAGTTCAGACCACCCCTCCCATATCCAGGAACCACACTTTGCTTCCCTGGGAACAGTGTAGGATATGAAGGTGTTCACATACACCATTACAGTGGTTAACTTCAGGTACAGGTATATTGAGTGGGGGAACTACTCAGGCCTCAACAACATCACCCTACAGCCACTACAATTTGTGAATCCATGTGCTATGGCAGGACCAATCACCACAGCCACAAGGGGGAATACATATTGGACCTGACCATCTGCAACATGGGGACTGTTCCACACCAGAGGTAGACCACCATTGTTAATATCTGACCATAACCAACTTTTCCTGGACATCCATATCCCATCCCCACCCCCAGGCAAGGAAGTCACTGCAAACAAAGTATTTATCAAAAGCAGACTTTGCACTTGTGAAGACTGGGGTGGAAGACTTCAAAGGACCCATGCTGGAGGATTATACAGGACACTCTGCATAATCCTTGACAATTGCATTCTATGAGCATCTGGAAGGTTTGCATTGATCATGCTATCCCAAATAAACCCAAGACTCCTCCACAACAGGAGACCTGTCTGGTGTACACCAGCCATATATAAGCTGTACAACAGAAGGAGGGAGCTAATACATTACAGAGCAATATCCCACAGAGGGAGAACGTCTCTGAACAGTATTGGCAAGACACTTCAATCCCTCAAAATCATCACTTCAAAGTGTTGACAGTGAAATTGTCCAGACACTGCAGATAAGGCTCCCCTCAGTCTGTAATTGACACCCAATTACTGTTATAAGTCCTCGCCAACCCTCTTCCAATAAACACCAGCCACATGGATGTGACATTGCAAATTCAACCCCTGGGATCTCCACTGTGTCCCTGCTTGATGGAGGCACAGCACACTAGCCTTAAACAGTGCCTTCTGTGACCTACTTTACAGAGGCACAGTAGCCTACTGTACTGGGGAGGCAGACACCAAACACACTCTGGCTAAGCTTATGTATTCCCTAGGGCAAACAGCCTAGTATTGACCTCTACACCCATATGTTTATTTTCAGATGCACAATATTTGTTGCTGATAAACTGTTTGCAGGTCTTTATTGCCTTAGCTTTCCCTGTTTCTATGAACAACTTGTGTATCTGTGTAAGATGTTTGAATATGAGAGGGATCCACTATTTTACTTATGTCTCTGTTGTCATTTAACTGTGTGCACTGGGCAGATTGCTGTATTGTGGGAGGTTCCTGGCTTAACACATACAAATGCCAGATATGTGTGGCCAACTGCTAAACTGAGACATGGCCTAAGTGTGTGAGCATGCCCAGTTCAGGCTTTCCATGGCTTGTTGCCTGACATATGTCTCATTTATCAAAGTGCGAGCATGCCCAGTGTAAGCTTTCCATATCTTGAAATCTGAGGTCCACCACATATGTGGTTGTGTGTGAACTTCAACAATATTTCATATTTATAGTTGTGTGTTGGAAGTCATGTTGTGTTCTTACTGCCCAACTGCTTTGTGTCTGAACCCAACAGGGATTATACTGTGCCTGCAAGGTTTCCATGGGATAGTTTGCATACAGTTGTCAACATCCTTTCATACTGACCAAACACTGTAATATCGTATAGTGTACTGGTTCAGTACTTTCACTGTGGTGGACAGTATCCTGGGTTTCAGTCCTATCACTGCTTTAAATATTCTTAGTGAGCACACCAGCCTGGTTAAGGGCCAGTTGTGCAAATATGACCATGTTGCATTTTGTTCAGATATGACTACTTAAACCAGGCTTGTCCAACATTGGTAGTGTATTCCACAACTTGGGTGGACATTGACAAACACTAGCTATGTGCCCTAGGCCATTTCTAATGCTAGTCAGAGTGTGTTTGTCCTTCAACACACATTGTAACTGGAGTTTGCCATGACATATTTCAAAGTTAGTATACTGTGCCTCTGTCTACCCATGACATAACAGTGATACCCCGGGTAAACCTACCATCTCCCATCCACTCATCAAGATTCCTCTTGAGGAGAGTCAATGAGGGACTCTCTGGCTAACCTGTACTGGGAGTTTACTCAAGAGTGGAGGGAGATTCTGGGTTATGGATCAATCACTACAGCATGTCCTATTTATGTCAGTGCTGGGGTTCAGGTCTCTCATGTGCATAGCTCACTGGCATTCAGATTTTACAAGGTGCAGCATGTTCATTGATTCCAGCTTGGACATGGCTTTATACATCAGGCACAAATTGCCTCTGGGCAGGCAGTATGGCACTGTGTGGAGCTGCAGTTTGTTTAATCAGGCAACACATGGCATCTGTTAGAGCTCTTTGATCCTCCTGGTGAGGTACTTTTGGGGTCTTTCCAGTTGCTGGAGGTGTCTGCTGAGGTACATCCCACAGGGGCCATTGTACTCAATTGTGAGGCTGATGAAGGATGACTGAAGAGGCACGATGACCTCCCCTGATCTAGATGTGAATACCTTCATGATTAGGTGGGTATATGGTATGTTTCTGTAACCACTACAGCCACATGGTTGTCAAATGCAAGATATCTATCAACTTGTGTCCCCAGGTCTCTTATTACTTCTAAAGTACTTAATGGGTTAACACCTATGTGGTAACTGGTGGGCACTTACTGTTTTTCCAAAGGGGGATGACTATACACTTTTCTGCATTTAGCTTGATGACATGGCTCTGGCACCAGTTGTCTGTTTCTATGTGGCCCTTTTGTAGGATGCTTGTGTCAGCTGGAGGGTCAGATATGGTGCCCAGTTTGTAGTCATCTGCAAACTTGTTCAGACACAGTCCTTCCATGTTGGCCTGTACCTATGGGAAATATATACCAAACAAGGGAGGTCCCAGGACCGAGCCTTGTGGGATGCCAGTTGTAGCTGGTTTGTAGTCTGACATGGCTGCAGCATTTCTGACCATGTCAGTTCTGTCCTTGAGCTGGTTTGCAACCCATCTACTGACATAGGGGTTTATATTTAAGCTGGTGAGCTTATCTATAATGAACAAGTGGGGTATTGTATGGAAGGCTTTTGCAAGGTCCAGATAGGCTGTGTGGTCCACATTCCCCTCATCAATGGCCTTGATGACTGTTTCAAATGAGTCAAACATGTTTAGGGGCAGGATCTTCCCTTAAGAAAGCCACACTGGGTAGGGTCCAGTGTCTGTAGGTCCCTGATATCTTTATTTCTGAGGTCCATGATGATCCTTTCCATAGCTTTGCAGACCAAGGTTGTCAGGATTCTGGGATGATAGTTTGCAGTATCCATTCAGGCACCACCTTTGTGGAGAGGGACCACTGTTGCTGTACACTGCTCTTTGGGTACATATCCTGTGGTAAGGCTGAGATTGAGCAGTAGTGTTATTTGGTGTTCCATTCTTCTTGGAGTTCATGTTGGACGCAGCCCAGGACACCATCTCATACCATTGATGCTGTGTGTTTTGCTTTGAAGATGCTGGCTGTTACCTCAGCATCTGCAATGTCAGGGGGCCAGAACTCTGCTGGGATAGATATTTGGCATTTTGGTGGGGGGGGGGGGGTTGCACTGAACCTGTCAGGTTGGATGCTGGCAATGTGTGTGGGTTTGTTGTATTGTTTGTAATATTTGAGTAATTCAGAGCATATCTGTGAATTCCCACCAAGGTTCCTACCATCAGTTAAGAAAGCCTTGTGATTATCCTTAGTGTCCTGTACACTTTGTATCTTCATAGGTTCATAGGTTCATACTAGGCTATCTGCCCTAGGGCATTTAAAAGCCTAGCCAGAGTGTGTGTGGCTTTTGCCACCCCTTGCAATGTGAATATTATGCCCATTTAGGGTTTACTTTACTGTGCCTCTGTCTAGACATGACACAGTGATGACCCCTGGTGTAAATCTACGATCTCCCATCCACTCGTCACGATTCCTCTTGAAGAGAGTCAGTGACGGGCTCTGCCTAACATGGACTGGGATTCTGTTCCAGAATGTAGGGAGCCTCTGGGTTATGAATCTGTCCCTCCAGCACATCTTATTTATTTATGTGTTGAGGTTGAAATCTCTCGCTCTCGTGGCTCTCATGGATTTGGATTTTCTGAGGTGGAACATGTCCATTAATTCTGGATTGGACATGGCCTTGTACGTTGGGCATACATCGCCTCTGAGTAGGCAGTATGTGACTGAATACAGCTGGGGTTTCTTCAGCCAGGCAGCATATGACAAATGTTTGAGACCCTTTATCCTCTTGGTGAGGTACTTTTGGGGTCTTTCTAACTGCTGCAGGTGTCGGGTAAGGTACATCCCAAATGGGGCATTGTACTCAATTATGGGGCTGATAAGAGAAAAGTATAGGTGCACAATGACCTCTCTTGATGTAGATGTGAATCCTTTCATGATAAGTTGGCCAATATAGAAGGTCTTCCTAGCCACCTTGGCAATGTGAGTGCCACATGAGAGGTTACTGTCCACTTGTGTCCCTAGGTCCCTGATTGCTTCTTCCATACGTAATGGATTACCACCTATGTGGCAATTTGTGGGTACCTTGTTTGGTATTTGGAGAGACATTCATACTCTCCAGTGTCTTCAGGAAGGTTGAGTGGGGTTCCTGGGTTTGAGAGGGTGGTGTGTAGCATGCTACAAACTGTACAGCAGTTTTGCCTATGGTTAGTTGCACATGGATGGTCTCCGATGCTTCGTGCATTGTCAGTAACCTGGAGGTGTGGGTATCTTTGATGAATATGGATACTCCCCCTCCTTTTGTGGTTTGGTCTAGGTTTTGGGGCCGAAAAGCATGATATGAGGTATAACCTGGTAGTGCTGGAGTCCTCTTAGGAGCCTTGAAGCAGGTTTCCATCACTGCACAGATATCGATGTTCTCCATACTGGGGAGGGCCTCGAGAGCATGCATCTTGAGGTTTAGACTTCTGGCGTTGAGCAGCATTACCCTTATTTTTTTCCACTTATGTTTTCTAGGGAGGTGGGTTTGTCTTTTGAGCCTTGCCTAAAAAAGGCACTATGGAGGTGGCAAGAGCCTTAGCCAATATCCAGAAGCCCAGGGGTGACAGGTGCAAGCCATCCCTGGCAAAGCAGCGTGGCTTGTCAAGCATGTCATCTCAAGCAGACAGACATTGGATCCCCTTGGAATGACAGCAGTAATTGAGCCAATTGTTAAAGCTGATCATTCTGTGTTTGTACTGTGGCATCATTCTTGGTGAGGGTAAGATGCTGCTCAGGGTCAGAGTCATACCGGCCTGGGCTACATAATCAGACAGCTCCTCTATGTCTCTTTTCATGTAGTCCAGGGAGGTACGTCTCAGGTCATTCACACCAGCATGGACAATGACTGAGTCATATTTGTACTTGCTTTGGAGTGACCTGAGTGCTTGTGTTATGTGGCGGATTGTGGCGCCCAACAGGCAGCTTACTGTAACCTTTTCCTTGTTCAGTCTAGTGAGCGGGACATCAGTGTGTCTGACTATGGAGTCACCTATTACAAGTGTATCAGGCATGTTGTTTGTCCTTAAGGGCTGTGACTGTTTGGCACACTGACTTTGTGTACTATGTGTTGCATGTGCTATGTTTTGAGGTAGTGGTTGCTTGGGTGTCTGCTTTGGAGGCCTCTGTTGATTTGGTAGATTTTTAATTATAGCCTCCGGGAATGTTTTTGTGTGTTTATGTCTTTGGTTTGCAGTTGTGATAGGTCTATGTGAGAGTGGGTTTGTGGTGTGTGTGGTTACCTTCTCCTCCTGACTGGTTTTGCCAGTACTGAGTTGAGAGAGCTTGATCTCCAGTTTGGATAAATAGTTGCATCTCTCACATATATTTGAATTTGTTGTGGGGAGGAGGGGGTTGTCTGTGTACATGCGGCAGGTGTAACATTGCCTCAAGATTCCCAGATTCAACATGTTGCAGCTGGCCTTAGTGGATTTTATGTGTGGCCATAGTTTTTTGCCATAATACTGATCAGAGATTACTTCCCTTTTTGGGTTTTGCTCTATCATGTAGTAGCTTCCTGCTTCTCTTGCATGGTTTGGTAATGGCTGGGGTCCACCAGGCCAGATGCCTGCATGTATGGAATTGGGTCTTGGTTTTATTTGGGATTGCATAATCCATGCATTCCTGAAAGTGTTCATAGAATGCATTTATAAAGGGTTCTGAGGTGTGGCCCATATTTTCCACAGGCACAAGGCCTTTAATGGATTCTACATCAGTTTGGAGGAGTGCAACATTTGCTTTACACATGTTTTTCACTGTGGTTTTCTGCCCAGGGACTGGGGTCAGGATGTGAATATCCAGTGTGATTACTCTATGGTCTGATCTTACAAGTGAGGGATACACTTGTCATCTGGGCATAGAGTCATGTTGCTGATTATCACATTCAGAATGCTTACCCTCTTGTGGGAGTGTGCAAGTTGTTCCTGGAAGCATTTTGGTTTATGAATTTGAGGAACCTTTGGCCTAGGGTGTTGGAGAGCCTAGAATAATGCTCCCAGTCTATGTTTGAGTATTTTTCAATTACCCAATGTAATGTTGCTGTTTTGGAGAGACCTTGATATTTTCATGTGTTCCGAAGTAGGCCAAGTGCGGTTCCTGGGTGTTAGGGGTGGTTCTGTAGTAGCTACAAACTGGGAGGCTTGGTTTAGCCACTGTTACTTGCCCGTGGATAGTCCATGCTGCTTCTTGTTGCGGTACCAACCTGGGGGTGTGGTTATCCTTGACAATTGGCTGATAGTCACCCTCCTTTTGTAGTTTGTTTCCATGTTTTGGGGCTGTAAAGCATGGTATGAGGTGTAACTCTGGTAGTGTTAGGGTGCTCTTGTGAGCCTTAACAGAAGTTTCTGTTACAGAACAGATATCAACATTCTCCATGCTGAGGAGAGTTGGACTGCATGCATCTTGCAGTTTAGACTTCTGGCATTGGGTAGCATTATGTCTAGGTACTTATCCCTTGTGATACCTATGAAGGTGGGTTTGTGTTTGAGCCTTACCTATTCAAGGCACGGTAAAGGGGTGACAACAGCCTACATGCCAGTATCCAAAAGGCCAGGAGTGATAGGTGCACGCCATCTCATAGCAGGTGTGGAGCATCATGTCTTGCTCCAGCATGTCATCCCAGGCTGACACACACATTGGATCCCTTTGACTAACAGCAACATTACTTAAGCCAATTATTGCATTGATCATCTTGTCTTCATATTGTGGCATCATGCTTGGTGAGGGTAGGATGTTAGTCAGGGTCATCAGGTTTATATATACTACATGGTGTTACATTGTTTAATACATACGACAAATCATGCCTCCTCAGGTGGTGCTGCAGGGTTGTTCATGTTGATGCACATAATACACCCCTGTACATGTTTGAAAGCAGGTTAAAATGGCCAACTTAGGCATCCCTTTTACTATATATGTGAGTCAGAGAGAGGTATCATTTCAGGGTTCCTACTGAGCCAGTTGTATGTGCATAAAGTATGCATTGCCTCTTCTTTGCCAAGGCCAAGGCATACTGTATGCCTACTTCTGCCTACTGGGCAGGCTCAAGGTTGTTCCCTCCTCCGAATCACGCCTGCCTGTGGTTGGTTTCAAGCAATGGTGGGGGCTGTTTGAACAGCCTCATTCTATGCTGGTCCTGCTGCAGCTGTTTTTGCAGAATCATATTATTATGTAGCATGTAAACACAAGTACCATCACAATTTGAGTACATGTAGTTGGTGAGTACCGTGCAAGGCTCCACCAGATGTGCTCCAGGGCACCGAACTGGCAGACTTGAGCAGCCCAAACACACGCTTCAATTACATTTCGCGGTTTGTGCGCAGGCCTCATTATGGTGCTCTTTGTTCAGGTGTGTGCATGTTTTTTTTCAAAACAGGTTTATTGTTTTAACATATAAGAGAAATATCATAACAATTTTTATACAAGTACAAAAAAATAGGTATTATTATAATATTCAACAAAACAACTAAAGTATTTACAAAGACATCCACTCACAATCAGATCAATTAATTAAACTAAAAATACCGTATGGATATTGAAATTAGAATTTTTTTAACAAATTTTGTAAATTATCCCATGCCAATATAATAAGATGTTTTTCTAGTTGTTCTCTGTCCTAATTGTGTTTATTTCCATACAAGCAATAATATATATTCATAACATTTTTAAATTCATTGAACTAAGGAGGTGTATCTGAAACTAAATTCTAGTTATTATTTTCCTAGCCAATGCGTTAGAATAATAGACCATAATTAGCGAAGCTTTCTAACCTTTTAACACATTGAGGTACAGGTGTGTTGAATAATATAAGAGATTTAGAAATAATGAAATTATCTGTAAAAGAGCCTGCAAAAATTCATTAATTGGACTTCCAGCATTCTTTCAATTTTATACAGTCATAAAACATATGAGCCCAGCCAGCATTAATTTCTTTTACACCCTTACATAAATTATCTTTATTATTTATTTTATTCATCATCAAAGGTGTATAAAAAGACTATGTAAAATTTCCATGTATAAAAGTCTCCAGACAATGGAAGATTTAGTTCTATACAGTAGATTCCAATATATATTGTTTATCTTGTTGATTTGCGGGTCCTCATTAATAGAAGTGAAATAATTCCAGTACAATCTACACTGTAAAAGTTTCTTGTCTGATAATTTTATGTATGTATGGAAAGTTTACCTTTATCAGAAACTTTATGTTGTAAATTTAATATCGCTGTAATCTCACCTGTGTTGGAATAGATTCTTTAATCCTTTGTTATAGACATTATGATCTATTTTATTAACAATGAGATGTTGTTCTAAAGGTCTGAACCTCTAACCAGTAAAGTTTCTTTAAAG